>NC_031999.1:31956607-31961754 GCF_001879085.1 Nicotiana attenuata
CTTTCCATCCACAGACTGACGGTCAGGCCGAGCGGACTATTCAAACGCTTGAAGATATGTTGCGAGCTTGTGTCTTGGACTTCAAAGGTAACTGGGATGATCACTTGCCGCTTATAGAATTTGATTACAATAACAGCTTTCATGCCAGCATCCAGATGGCCCCATTTGAAGCATTGTATGGAAGAAGGTGTAGGTCTCCGATTGGGTGGTTCGAAGTGGGTGAAGCAGAACTGATAGGGCCAGATCTTGTGCACCAGGCTACGGAGAAAGTTAAAATCATTCAGGAAAGGATGAAGACTGCTCAGAGTCGCCAAAAGTCTTATGCGGACGTTTCGGAGGAAATTGGAATTTCAAGTTGGCGATTGGGTGTTCTTGAGGGTATCCCCTATGAAGGGGATCATGCGCTTCGGAAAGAAAAGTAAGTTGAGTCCTAGATACGTCGGGCATCGGATCGTTCAAAGGGTAGGGCAGGTGGCCTATAGGTTGGAATTGCCTCCCGAAATGTCATTAGTGTATCCGGTGTTCCATGTGTCCATGTTAAAGAAAGTGGTTGGAGATCCGTCCACTATCGTGCCAGTCGAGACTATCGAGGTTAATGAAGAGCTGTCGTATGAAGAGGTTCCGGTTGCCATTCTTGATAGACAAGTTCGTAAATTGAGAAATAAGGAAGTTGCCTCAGTTAAGGTGTTGTGGCAAAGTCAGCAAGTCGAGGAAGCTACGTGGGAAGCGGAGAAAGAAATGAAAGAGAAATATCCCCATCTATTTGATCAAGTCTAGAAGAAATTATGTGACCTTTCTATCTCTAAAACAACTACCATTGTGTCTAAGTTGATTCCTTCCTAAATGCTAGTGAAGTCCCTCTAGTTGTGCAAGACTTATAGGTGTAGGGATTGTTTCAAGTCATGTGAACATTTCTTTGGTAAATGAAAGCCTTATACAGACTCTTGTGTTAAGTAATCAAGTAATGGTTGTATAAGTTGGTAATGCATTACTTGTATGCTTGTAATGTGTTGAAATGGCTAAATTATCTGAAACATTGCAATAACTGATTCATAAGCAAAACATATCAAGTGATCAAATGTGTGCAACTGTTAAGGTAGGAAATTATATGATAGTTGCAGGAATGGTTGTAGTTCTGTTATGGTGTTTGGAATTTGTGTTTCGGGGGCCCTCTGTCAGGTGAAGATGTCCAAATTACAAAGGAAACTCTGGCAAAATTTTTTTTTCAAAAAAAAAATATATAATAAGAAATTTGGGAAATAGTGAGAGGTGTAGGAACCTGCATAACATGTTTTCAAAACCAACTGATCTTTGCAATATTGAAAAGCTTGAGAATGGGTCCTTATTCGGGGACAAATGATTTTAAGTGGGGGAGGATGTGAGGCCCCGTAAAATTTTTGGCTCATGAACCAGAATCATTTGGTGTCGGCTCCGAACACGTGTTAGGAATGTGTAGAATTCTTCGCGGCAAGCTTGCGAGCCGCGGTTCGGAGCCTTGGTATTGATCTAAGCTTGTAAAAATCAAAAGAAATCAATTTTTCCAGAAAATGCTATTATGCGGTCAAGAATGCGGTCGCAGATCCGGTATGCGGGCCGCATTCCTACCGCATAGTGAAGCAGTGGTTTGGTTAAAACTTGAAGTCAAGATGCGGTCCAAAATGCGACCGCATAATTGATATGCGGACCGCATTTCTACAGCAAAGTGGAACAGTAGAGTTGTCAAAATTAATGTTGAAAATGCGGTCTATTATGCGATCGCATAACAAATATGCGGACCGCATAGTCGTCGCATATTATCCTTTGAATTTTGTGAATGTCAGTTCTGCGGTGCACTATGCGACCGCAGAACATGAATGCGGACCGCATTCCTGTCGCAGACCCAAACAGAATCCTCAGTGTTTTGGGGGCAATTCTGCGGTCCAATCTGCGGACCACATTTCAACACTGCGATCGCAGAATGCGACCGCAGATCTTGCTCGGCTTCTTTTTTTCTAAATTTTAAAACCCGACCCCTTTTGTAATAAAACACCCAACCCCTCATTCTTTAACGATCTTCTACACAAAATAAGAGAGAGGAAGAGAGGGTCTTGAGAGAGAAAGTCATCTCCTCCAAAATTTGATTCTTCAAAGCTATCCGGGCCGGGAAATCTCAAACTTATCTTCATCCCTTTTCTCCTGCAGGTAAATCCCTAACCCTTTTCATTGAATTTCTGGTCTAAATTTAGGGGGGGGGGAGTCTCATGCATTGGTTCTTGGAAATAATGGCAAAAATTGTGCATGTGTGTTTATTAAAACCTAAAACCTAGTGGGGGTAATTGGGTGGGAGCAAAGACTTATGCAAAGAAGGGATTGATAACCTAAGTATGTTCGGGTAGTGGTTTTGAACCTTGAATTCTAAGTTACGAGTATTAATTTGTGCACTATATTACCGTTGCTAGATTTTCGGTGAATTGGAAGTAGAAATTAAAAACGGATTCAACTCCAGGTATGTATGGCTAACTTTAACCTTTGTAAAATCTCCATGCTTGGTGTCCAAATACTTGGTATGTGATATCTTCATGGATTAGTTGTGAAGTTGAACTCTTGTGAGTAGTATGTGTTTTCTTGTGTAAACCATTTGTGAATTCATGTCAATGTTGTGCCTTAAATGTTGTTGGTTAAGACGTCCGATATGGTTGTGTAAGTAAATGGCAATAAACCAAGTTGTAATTGCGAATGTGTTATGTGGTAAGAACCGTGGAATAAATGATGGAAAGAATTCGAAAAATTGGTGATATTGAAATAACTGTGGTAACACCCTTTGTGGCTAGCTGTGAAAAATTATTGCTGTGATTTAAATGGTACAACGGGCTGTCGAAAAAGATGGAAATGGTATTGATAGACATATAAACTCCGTGTGAGTTATGTTGTTGTTCTTTGAGATGTGTTGCTGTTGTTATTGTGATTTGTTGTTGTATCTCCTGAAACTTGTTGTTGTTCTCCTTGTAAATTGTTGTTGTTGTTGTTGTGCTATTGTTTATGAATTGTGATTGTTCGGTGGGATCGGGTTGCGCGCCGCAATACGAAGTAGTAAGGTGTGGGTTGTGGTGATAAGGGTGGCCGAGGTAATAAGGATGGAAAGTGATCGATATCACTATTGAAATGAAACATGAGAACATTGTGAAATTGAAAATGTGGAAATGATGATGGGGAAAAGGAGAGATTGTCATCTTGTTTGCCTTGATTGTTTTTCCTTGTGTGTATTCAATTGTTGTTTCCCTCTATTGTTGTTATTCGTGTATGGTTTGAGGTTACTCTGGGTAAAGTTTGTTATACATACCTTTACAATTCAAATGTACTGACGTCCCTTTTGCCGGGGACGCTACATTCGTGCTATGATTGTAGGTGGATCCGTAGCAGGTACTCCAGTCCACCGATCGTACCTCCCCTTCGTCCTCCATCAGCTTCTTGGTGAGCCCCTTTCCCCTCGGGGCCCTGCGTGGTTCAGGTCACTTGTTTTCGGAGTCTTATTTTTATTTTGTGTAAGGTATAGCCGGGGCCTTGTTACCGGCAAATACTATATTATCCTGTTGTACTATTAGAGGCTCCGTAGACAATAGATGTGGGTTTAGAGCTTGTGTAAGGCTATGTTCATATGTTGGGCAAAGAACTTGTAATCTCATAAACTATTAAGTACGCATGTATGTTTTGAAAAAGGATGTTCTAACTTAACTATACGGCTAATTCTTGGAATATTGAGTAAGGAATACATGGGGTGACATATGGGTTAGGAAAGGCATCCAGGTTCGCTTGGCTGGGGCTACCCGGTCGGGCGCCGGTCATGTCCCTCGAATTTGGGGCGTGACACGATCACGACCCGATATGTGAACATATACACATATATTGAGGATACTTCAAATTGCAATCACAGGTAAATGAGCACATAGCTAGCATGAATAATTCTTTGTTCCAATGTTGGCTTATAGCCCAAGTATTACCACACATAACTGTACTTTCCGTCATTATCAAATTGTCAAGATTGGCACATTATTCACGTTGGGGCACATCCTTCACGAATATGTACAGATAATTGCATATCAATTAATGCGTAATAACAAGCAATATTCTAACCAATTCAACTCTTACCATGCTTTCATAAATGACAACGGAGCTCAATTTCTAATAAAAAGGGATTTTAGCCATACATACCTGGGGTTGAGTCCCTTTTCAATTTCTACCTCCAATTCACCAAATAATATAGCAACATCCATATAGTGCACAAATTAATATGCATAACTTAAAATTCAAGCTTCACAACCACTACCCGAACATATCTAGGTTACTAGCCCCTTCTTTGCACAAGTCTTTGCTCTCACCCAATTACTCCCACTAGGTTCTAGGTTTTAGTAGGCATGCATGCACAATTTTAACCACTATTTTCAAGAGCCAATGCATGAGACTTCCTCCCCTTAGATTAAACCAGAATTTAAATGGAAATAGTTAGGGATTTTACCTGCAAGAATGGGGATGAAGATAATTGCTTTGAAATTTCCCCGCCCGGATAGTTTTCAAGGATCAAATTTGAAGAAGGTGGCTTTCTCTCTCAAGAACCCTCTCTCCCTCTCTCTTATTTGTTCAGAAGCTTGTTAAAAATGAGGGGGGTTGGGGTGTTTTATTAAAAAGGGGTCGGGGTTAAAATTAAGAAAAGGAAAAGAAAAGGAAAAAAAGAAGCCGAGCAAGATCTGCGATCGCATTCTGCGATCGCAGAGTTGAAATGCGGTTCGCAGATTGGACCGCAGAATTGCCCCCAAACTCTGAGGATTCTGTTTGGGTCTGCGACAGGAATGCGGTCCGCATTCATGTTCTGCGGTCGCATAGTGCACCGCAGAACTGACATTCACAAAATTCAAAGGAGAATATGCGACGACTATATGGTCCGCATAGTTGTTATGCGATCGCATAATAGACCGCATTTTTAACATTAATTTTGACAACTCTACTGTTCCACTCTGCGGTAGAAATGCGGTCCGCATATCAATTATGCGGTCGCATTTTGGACCGCATATCAATTATGCGGTCGCATTTTGGACCGCATCTTGACCTCAAGTTTTAACCAAACCACTGCTTCACTATGCGGTAGGAATGCGGTCCGCATACTGGATCTGCGA
>NC_031999.1:31962021-31962706 GCF_001879085.1 Nicotiana attenuata
GTAGAAATGCGGTCCGCATATCAATTATGCGGTCGCATTTTAGACCACATCTTGACCTCAAGTTTTAACCAAACCACTGTTTCGTTATGCGGTGGTGATGCGGTCCGCATATTGGATCTGCGACCGCATTCTGGGCCGCATAATGGCATTTTTCTGGAAAATTGATTCTTTTGATTTTTAAAAGCTTAGATCAATACCAAGGGTCCGAATCGCATTCTGCGATCGCAGAGTTGAAATGCGGTCCGCAGATTGGACCGCAGAATTGCCCCCAAACTCTGAGGATTCTGTTTGGGTCTGCGACAGGAATGCGGTCCACATTCATGTTCTGCGGTCGCATAGCGCACCGCAGAACTGACATTCACAAAATTCAAATGAGAATATGCGACGACTATGCGGTACGCACATTTGTTATGCGATCGCATAATAAACCGCATTTTCAACATTAATTTTGACAACTCTACTGTTCCACTCTGCGGTAGAAATGCGGTCCGCATATCAATTATGCGGTCGCATTTTGGACCGCATCTTGACCTCAAGTTTTAACCAAACCACTGCTTCACTATGCGGTAGGAATGCGGCCCGCATACCGGATCTGCGACCGCATTCTTGACCGCATAATAGCATTTTCTGGAAAAATTGATTTCTTTTGATTTTTACAAGCTTAGATCAATACCAAGGCTCCGAA
>NC_031999.1:31963477-31972636 GCF_001879085.1 Nicotiana attenuata
GAGCCAAACTACCCATGGATTTTCGACTGAGAGCGTCGGCCACCACGTTCGCCTTCCCTGGATGGTATAAAATGTTCATGTCATAATCCTTGAGCAGTTCTAACCACCGCCGCTGCCTTAAATTCAATTCTTTCTGCTTGAACAAGTACTGGAGGCTTTTGTGGTCTGAAAACACATCTACATGAACCCCATAAAGATAATGCCGCCATATTTTCAAAGCAAATACAACTACTGCAAGCTCCAAATCATGCGTCAGGTAGTTCTTCTCGTGATTCTTGAGTTGTCTTGAGGCATATGCTATAACCTTCCCATGCTGCATCAATACACACCCCAAACCAACCCTGGAGGCATCACAATAAACCACTAACCCTTCCGTTCCTTCCGGCAAGGCCAATACCGGTGCCGAGGTCAACCTGGTCTTCAATTCTTTAAAACTTTTCTCACAAGCGTCGGACCATTGGAACTTAACTGCTTTCTGCGTCAATTTGGTCAATGGGGAGGCGAGGGTAGAGAACCCCTCCACAAACCTCCGGTAGTACCCTGCTAAACCCAAAAAGCTACGAATCTCCATTGGAGTGGTAGGTCTGGGCCAATTCTTCACTGTCGCAACCTTCTGAGGGTCAACCATAACTCCTTTCCTGGAAACAACATGACCCAAGAACGTGACAGATTCAAGCCTGAATTTACATTTTGAAAATTTCGCATATAATTGGTGCTGATGAAGAGTCTGCAAAACTGCCCTGAGGTGATAGACATGATCCTCCCTACTCCGTGAATACACAAGGATGTCGTCAATGAAAACAATCACGAAGGAGTCTAGAAACAGCTTGAAGACCCGATTCATAAGATCCATAAAAGCTGTTGGGGCATTTGTTAGCCCGAAAGACATCACCATAAATTCAAAGTGCCCATAACGTGTCCTGAAAGCTATTTTTGGAATCTCTTGTTCCCTTATTTTCAATTGATGATACCCGGACCTCAAGTCGATCTTTGAGAAACACATAGCACCTTGTAATTGGTCAAATAAGTCATCTATCCTTGGCAGAGGATACTTGTTCTTGATTGTAACTTTGTTAAGTTGCCGGTAGTCAATACACATCCGTAGCGATCCATCCTTCTTTCTTACGAACAAGACCGGTGCGCCCCATGGCGACACACTTGGACGGATGAAACCCTTCTCTAACAAATCCTTCAATTGCTCCTTTAGCTCTTTCAGTTCTGCTGGTGCCATTCTGTAAGGTGGAATTGATATAGGCTGTGTGCCTGGCATCACGTCGATCCCAAAATCAATTTCCCTGTCTGGCGGAATCCCAGGGAGTTCATCTGGAAAGACATTTGGAAATTCACTCACAACTGGTACAGAATCAAGGCTAGGTGCCTCGGCATTGGTGTCGGCAACTCGAACTAGATGATAGATACACCCCTTCTTGATCATTTTCGCGGCCTTAAGGTAGGAAATAAACCGACCAAGAGGCACTACATTATCTCCCCTCCATTCGATGATGGGCTCATTAGGAAATTCAAGCCTAATGGTTCTAGTCCTACAATCAAGTTTGGCAAAGCATGAGTAAAGCCAATCCATTCCCATTATTACATCGAAATCCACCATTCCCAACTCGATTAGGTCGGCCACGGTATCCCTACCACGCACCGTAACAACACAACCTCTATAAACTCGAGCAGCCAAAATTGACTCACCAACTGGGGTGGATACTAAGAATGGCTAATGAAGTTGCTCCGGTTCTATCCCAAATCTCATAGCAACAAACGGGGTAACATAGGATAAAGTGGAACCAGGATCAATAAGCGCATACACATCATGAGATTGGACAGTCAAAATACCTGTAACAACATCTGGAGAAGCCTCTGCAGTCTGACGGCCACTCATAGCATAGAATCGGTTGGGACCTCCCGAACTCTGTGTACCACCCCTAGCTGCGCAACGATCTGCGGTTGCTGGGGCACCTCGAGCTAGAGAGGGAGCTGAAGATGTGGCAGCTTCTGGACTGGAGGGCTGAGCCGGGCCCCTACCCGCTCCCTGGCGAGATGCACGACAGTGTCTCTAAATATGGCCCCTCATCCCACATCCGTAACGTATAGGAAACTCCGTGTAGCAGACCCCCGAGTGCATCTTCCCGCACTTGGGGCGCGGGGATCTCTGCTGCTGCTGAAACCTCTCCCCTGTCCGACCTTGCTGGTGGAATCCCCTGTTGCCCTGACCAGGCCTGAAACGACTCCACTGCTGCTGGCTGGGCCCTGATGGCGGTGCACTGGCTGAATACTGTGCAACAAACTGGGAAGGCCCTGATGATCCTCCCTTAAAAGCTGATTTTCCCCCACCTAGCGACTCTCCCATGTTGCCCGTAGACCGGGCCTTGCTGTTACTTTCTCTCGCCATTTTGTTCTTCAACTTACGGTCCTTTGTGGCCTGAGCAAATGCTACCATCCTCCCGTAGTTCATGTCAGAATTCAACGCTGCTGTAGAAGCCTCATTAATAGTCAAATGATTAAGGCCCTAAAAGAACCGATGCACTCTAGCCTCCATGGTGGGCAACATATGAATAGCATACTTGGACAAGCGGGCAAACTCCATGTGGTACTCCCATACACTTCTGTTACCTTGCCTAAGATTTTCAAACTCCGCTGCTCGTGCTGCCCTTGTCTCAGCGGGCAAGAAATGGTCAATGAAAGCATCGGCGAACTCACTCCACCTCGCCGGAGGGTGCCCCTCCTCTCGGGAGTCCTCCCATAACTCAAACCATGAATAGGCCACCCCCTTCAGACGGTAGGCAGCCAACTCTACTCCCTCTGTCTCAGTCGCACGCATCACCCTGAGGGTCTTGTGCATCTCATCGATAAAGTCCTGAGGGCGGCATGAGGTATAATGCCTACTCGGGAGGCCTTAGATCCACAACATGAGGGCAGTCCCCTCGACTCTTCACAATATGATGAAATTCCCGACGACGGATGGTGTAAAAACAGAATGCGGGGAGCATCATCCCGCAAAGTAAATGTTTGCGGTCGATGAGGTAACATCAATATCAACACTATCAACCTCAGAAAGGTCGAGCATCAAAGGTAAGAAGGAAGCCAAATAGCAATAACAGCCACCAGCCTCGACCGAATTAGGGAAGTAGGGGATAAAAGAGGAAAAAGAAGATTTTCTAACTCCTCAAACTATTATTGTTCTCGAAGATTCTGATGCCACCAAATCAACAGTCGAAGAGCTAGAATAGGTTATATTGATCGAGTACCTGCCCGAGCGAAAGGTATACCTAGGAATGGGATTAACCCCCGAACTCAGGAAAAAGCTTACTCAGTTTTTTATTGATAACATAGATTGTTTTGCTTTGTCCCATTTAGACATGACAGGGATCCCACCGGAGATAACGATTAATCGGCTAAGCCTTGACCCCGGGTTCAAACCGGTGAAACAAAAGAGAAGGCCCTAGTACGAGGTACAACACGCATTCATAAAGGACGAGGTAACTAAACTTCTCAAAATAGGGTCCATTCGGGAGGTAAAATATTCCGAATGGTTAGCCAATGTAGTCGTAGTCCCTAAAAAAGGGAACAAACTTAGAATGTGTGTAGATTATAAAGATTTAAACAAGGCATGCCCTAAAGATTCTTTTCCCCTGCCTAGCATCGATCACATGATCGACGCCATGGCTGGCCACGAGATCTTTAAATTTCTTCATGCCTACTCCGGGTACAATCAAATTCAAATGAACCCGGAAGACCACGAAAAGAATTCGTTTATCACCAAGTATGGAACATATTGTTATAATGTAATGCCCTTTGGGCTAAAAAATGCTGGAGCTACTTACCAACGCCTAGTAAATAAAATGTTCGAAGAACAAATAAGTAAGTCAGCGGAAGTTTAAATCGATGACACGCTAGTTAAGTCCCTGCGCGCAGAGGACTGTTTGGCTCATTTCTAGGAAACGTTTAAGATTTTGAGGAAATATAACATGAAGATCAACCCCGAGAAATGTGCTTTCGGGGTCGGTTCGGGAAAATTCCTGGTCTTCATGGTGTCGAATCGGGGGATCGAGATCAACCCCGATAAAATCAAGGCCATCGAGGACATCACCGTCGTGGACACTGTAAAAGCCGTGCAGAGGCTAACTAGACGGATAGCAGCTTTAGGCCGATTCTTCTCGAGGTCGTCGGATTGAAACCACAGATTTTTCTCTCTACTAAAAAAGAAGAACGATTTCACCTAAACCCCAGGATGCCAACAAGAATTAGAGGAATTAAAGTGATATCTATCGATCCCGCCGCTGCTTCACACTCAAAAGGCAGATGAGAAACTTTACATGTACTTGGCAGTATCAGAAATCGCGGTAAGTAGTATCCTAGTTGGAGAAGAGAAAAATATGCAATTTCCCGTTTATTTTGTAAGTCAAATTAGGAGAAGCAGAAACTAGATATCCACACTTAGATAAATTGGCCCTTGCACTGTTAAGCACCTCTAGAAAGTTAAAACCGTACTTTGAATGTCACCCCATATGCGTCTTAACCACTTATTCACTTCGTAATATTTTTCACAAGCCCGAACTATCGGGCCGATTGGCCAAATGGGCCGTCGAACTCAGTGGATACGATATCGAGTATCAACCCCAAACGGCCATCAAATCTCAAATTTTAGCGGACTTCGTGGCCAATTTCATGCCAACCCTCGTACCCGAAGGGTTTCGGGTTAGGCATCATTTTGAACCCGCCCACGGGTACCACTATTAGGCAATCTATCAAAACTTCTAGGTTGACTAACAATGAGGCCGAGTACGAGGCCATGATTGCAGGTCTCGAGCTAGCTGAAAGCTTGGGAGCAGAAGTCATTGAAGCCAAGTGTGACTCTTTACTGGTGGTGAACCAAGTAAACAAAACCTTTAAAGTTCAAGAGGATAGAATGCAAAGGTATTTGGACAAGCTATAGATAACTTTGCACCGTTTCAAGGAATGGACTTTACAACATGTACCTCGAGAACAAAATAGTGAAGCCGATGCACTTGCAAATCTGGGTTCATCGGTCGAGGGGGATGAGATCAGCTCGGGGACTGTCGTTCAACTCTCGAGATCTGTGATCGAGGAAGGACATGCCGAGATAAACTCTACAAGCTTAACCTTGGATTGGAGGAATAAATATATTGAGTACTTGAAGAACAGAAAGCTCCCATCAGATCCTAAAGAGTCGAAGCCCCTACGAACCAAAGCTACTCGATTCACATTGGATGAAGATGGAACATTATACAGAAAGATATTCGATGGACCATTGGCAGTATGCTTGGGGCCAAGAGGCACCGATTATGTTTTACGAGAGGTCTATGAAGTCACTTGTAGGAACCACTCCGGCGCTGAATCGTTGACTCACAAAATCATTAGAGCAGGGTACTACGGGATAGCATGGAAAAAACACTAAGGAGTTTGTTCAAAAGTGTGATAAATGTCAAAGGTTTGCACCGATGATCCATTAGCCCAGAGAACAAATTCATTCGGTCCTATCCCCATGGCCATTCACGAAATGGAGAATGGATATCATCGGCCCTCTGCCAACGACCCCAGGTAAAGCTAAGTTCATTTTATTTATGACTAACTATTTCTCTAAATGGGTTGAAGCACAGGCGTTCAAGAAAGTAAGAGAGAAAGAGGTTATAGACTTCATCTGGGATCACATCGTATGTCAATTTGGGATACCCGCTGAAATAATGTGTGACAATGGAAAAAAAATTATCGGCAGCAAGGTAACAAAATTACTCGATAACCATAAAATAAAAAGGATATTTTCAATGTCGTATCATCTTAGTGGGAACGGAGAGGCCGAATCGACGAACAAGAATATCATTCAAAACTTAAAAAAGAGGTTGAACGACGCCGAGGGGAACTGGAGAGAAATGTTACCCGAAGTCCTTTGGGCATATCGAACAAGATAGAAGTCCAGTACGGGAGCGACCCCGTTCTCCTTAGTATATGGCTCTGAGGCCTTGATTCCGGTCGAAGTCGGGGAACCTAGCGCGAGATTTTGACATACAAAAGAGGAATAAAATCACGAGGCTATGAACACTAGTCTCAAGCTAGTGGATGAAAAATAAGAAGCTGCGCTCGTTCGGATGGTTGCACAAAAGCAACGATTCGAGATATACTATAATAGAAGAACCAACCTTCGCCACTTCGGAATCAGGGACTTAGTTCTGAGGAATGTCACCCTCAACACTCGAGACCCAAATGAAGGGAAACTAGGCCCAAATTGGGATGGACCATACCGGGTCCTCGGTATCATCGGAATGGGATCTTACAAACTTGGCATAATGGAGGGCGAATAATTGCCAAACAATTGGAATGTATCACTCCTCAAACGGTATTATTGCTAAGGTATGACTTTCACTCTTTTCATTTGTATTTGATGCTAACTTATTGCAAGTGTTCGACCGAAGACGTCGAGAAACTCTTCAACAAGAGGACCTTGGGCTTTAAAGCACGCGTTGCACTCTTTTTCCCTTAGATCAGTTTTTATCCCAAATGAGTTTCTTTGGTGAGGTTTTTAACGAGGCAACAATTATGTGCTACCTGAGAAAAATTCAACACTATCCAAGGCTTCTTTGCAATCAACCTCGAATACTGGGGGGCATCAACGTCGAATGTTACATTTTCGAGTAAAAGTACTTCAAGTCAAAAAAGGGTCTCAATAGGGTAACTTTGTAATGGGCCAAACGGTTGAATGAACTGTGTCCATATAGATTAGTCGAGCCCCGATGGAAAAACATGTATGCATGTATAAATTATTTCAAGAAGAATTCTTTCTATATCAAACATCTTGTGTTTCAAAGAAAATTTTCCACTATACGAGCTCCATACTTATGATTTTGTGAGAAATGTCTCAAGGACCAAGCGCAAATATACCTCAAACACTCGGGGACTGCCATCGGCGATCAACATATTCGAGTTATCCAAACTCGAATTCATAAGACCTCAAAGAGGCACCCCTTGTCACACCTCCTTTTTTACACACCTACCCCGAAGGATAAATGTATAAGGGAGTTTTTCCAAGGGAGTTTTTCCATTTAAAGTGACATTATTCGAAATGGGATTATTTATTTATTTTAGAGTCACCACTTGGGATAAGATTGGATTTTGGTGTCCCAAGTCACCGGTTTAATTTGGAATCCCAAATCGAGGAAAAATTTTGACTTCCCAATTGGAGTCTGCAAACCAGAAATTCTGAATAAGGAATTCTGTTGACCCGAGGGAAGGTGTTAGGCACCCCCGGATCCCGTGGTTCTAGCACGGTCGCTTAAATTATTATAAATGGCTAAAATCTGATTTTCATACATACCATCCTATAGTGCCATTTTATGAATTTTTGTTTAACCACTTTTAATTAATTTTTATGAAAGTGAACGCCGTTTAAGAGCGTGTTCTTGGATCACGTCACATGAAATGCACCCGGATCCTCGACACCTCCTATTCAACGTTTTGGGATTTGGATTTGGGTCGCATGAAATGCACACCCGTATTTAAGAAGGTAAAATTATTAAAAAGCGCGCCTAAAGTGACTAGCGTCTTATTAACTTTGTGGGAAGCCATGAAAATTCGCTAAATGGCATGTCCCGAATTTCTAAAACATTTTTAATAAAGCATTTGATGAGGGCCCCGCAATTTATGCATTTTTATTTTGGCGAGGCTCGTCCCACTTTTATTATTTAAAGGCCAACTTAAAGCAAACTAAGATTTTCTATTTATTTTTTGTCTCTAAAAGGGCCTAATTAATTTGATATTATAAATTCGGGCCTCAGGTTCAAGTCCGAATTCAAACAAAAGGGAAGACCCTCTTAGTTTGAACTCGCTACCTAACTCGAAAACCTAAATTTATACTTGCAAATCAATTCCCACATTCCCAATGTGATTTTAAAGGGGTTTTTAACTCATAACAATTTTTTGGGCCTAGGCACTGGCCCAAACACGAAGCAATCCGGTCGCCTGAGCTGAGCAGTCTGCGTTCCTGAAGCAGCCAAAATTTTGGGCTCAATGTGAGCCCGATTCTGGAATGAGGCAAGAAAACCGGACAGGCCTTCAGTTGTAGTGCACATTGGGCCTGTCTTGATGGTCCAAATATTTACAACCATACTAAGCTAATGCTCAGATCCACATGTCAATTGATGCTCAAATTATGAACTAGCATTTAATCTAGAATTGTGATAGACCTTTAGACTTAATCCGTGTACCTCTCAAACAAATCTAGTATTGACTAAACAAAAACTGAAAATCAATACTGGAACTCGGGATTATTATAATGCTACTATTATATCCAGCAAGACATTTGATATGGAATCCTAAGCATTTATATTTCCTAATATTGTAGCTCAAACTGATACTGCCTGTGATATTGTAAAATTAGCTGTGCTAAACGAGTATTATTGGATATCCTACTTGTACGAAGTGAAGAGAATGGTCTAGTAACTCCAATTAATAACAGTTCAACAGTCCAAATTATACACATAGAATTAACTCATGACAAACTTAACATTCTACAGGCAATCCTGGTTATACAATCCACAATCTGTCCGATTTAACTACAAAACAAATTTAAACAGCCCTAAATAACACACATAGTCCTATCTAACACCAATACTCATTTATTTAAATGAAACTACAACTACACATTAACTAGTAATGGAAGCCAAAACAGATTTGTATGATCGAATTGCTTCATCATTTGGATTTCACAAGTATTCACATGCATTGAATGAGCCATTAGGGATTACAAATGTACCTGGAATTGAGCAAAGTAAAAGAAAGGGGTCAGCAACAGCAAGAGGAAGTAGCAGTGTTAAGCAACAAGAGCAACAACAATCTCAAATCGAAATCACAGCCACCAAAACCAGTAACAAGACCCAGAAATCGACTTGAATAGCCCAGTTAACTTCAAAATGATACTCTAAAATTCTCTGCAATTCTAACTACTGAAAGCACAAGGAAAGCTAGTCCATATTCAAACTTATGTGAGCTGGAATTGTGATTCAAGACTTGGAAATCTCTAATTCACCCAAAAAATTCAATGGAGTAGTAAATTTCAGGGTTCAGCCGCCCCAAATTTCTAGAGTTTTTCAATGCTTAAAAATCTGTATTGTACTCCAAGTAACAATGCCTTATAGGCAA
>NC_031999.1:31974078-31979435 GCF_001879085.1 Nicotiana attenuata
GGTTGGTTCGGACAGCTTTATACTTATGATATCCCACTTCAGGGCCGTTGGATCTCCTTACCTCGACGGTCCTGATTATTTTGGATGAAACGACGTCGTTTGGTTGATGGGGGGGCTGGACCGGGTTAATGTGTATTTGGGCTTGACCGGTGAGCATTGGGTTTTGGGGAATTTGGTTTGGGCTGATGAATTAAATCAGAAATTGGCCCAAAATTTGGGTCTTTCAAAATAAGAGACTCAATTTTCTTTTGATTTTGTTTTCTTTTTTCTATTCAAATTAAAACTTAAAAGTCTAAATTAATTCTAAAAACTAAATTAACCTACCCAATTTATTTAATAATTGACACAATTGACTAAATACCAAATTTAAAGGAAATCTAACCAAAATCAAAGCTAAAAATTAAACAAAGCAAAAATAACTCATTTTTGTGATTTTTATATTTTTTGTGAAATCCTAATTACTAATTAATCTAAAATATATAAGATTAAATCCTAAATGCAAATGCAATGCAAATTTTTTTTTTTTGTATTTTTTTGTATGAACTATGTTAAATAAAAATGCACACAGTAAAAATGCAAATAAACACGAAAATTGTGCAATTAATTCCTACAAATTAAACAATTAAAAGAAAAAAAATCCTAAACCTAAGAAATCTGTAGGAATAATTCGTGCAAGGCAAAAATCACATGCTCACAGCTGCCCCTCTTTGCTCGAAGACACGAAGGGTTTTCGGGCAAAGATAAATGAGCAACATGAGGGATTTTTGCCAGCTCGGCACTCCAGGAGAAGCATTTTGAAAACCGTCTGACCGAACCCTGCTTCAAAGGTTGCCTACATATCCTTGGCTATAAAGGAATCAAGTCAGTGTAGTTCTGGAGTGCTTGGTAGCTGGGACTACCAGGAGCTGTGATTTCACTGCTGTTGCTGCTGCTACTGCTTGCTGACCTCCTTATTACACCAAAAGAAAATCAAAGCTAAGCTAGCTATGCCTATCAACTATGAGTTACAAGATTCCTATCTATAATTGTCTTGAAACTTGATCTTGAGTCTTAGCTGATTTTGCTGTGGACTTCGATCTGAATCTTGGTGCTCGCAAGTTGTAGGTATTTTACTTCTTCATGCAGCATTGGGTCAAAACAAGATCAACGGAGCTTGTGACTTCAATCAGATTTTGAGCGCTCCGCCCTTGCTTGCTTCACATTTGAATTCATCATCTTTCGTTCTTTTCTACTTTTCTTGACTCTGGACTGAGATTCATTCCATTGGTCATTTCACACCTGGCGTTTTGAGGTTGACCTGCTTAAGATACCAAAACAAACCAAACGAACGAAATTTTCTGCCCCAGTTTTCACTAGGAAAATTTCGTGAGTTAGTTGTGACACATATCTAAGCAATCAAATCAGGAATGTGTAGAGAGATCCTCGGTTTTTGGTTCCGGGATTTGGAAAGCAAAAAGCTCCACGGTTTTTTGTGCCGGGAGATCCTCGGTTTTTGTTCCGGGATTTGGGAAAGAAAAAGCTCCACGGTTTTTATGCCGGGAGATCCCCGGTTTTTGTTCCGGGATTTGGAAAAGAAAAAGCTCCACGGTTTTTGTGCCGGGAGATCCTCGGTTTTTGTTCCGGGAAAAGGCTCCACGGTTTTTGTGCCGGGAGATCCTCGATTTTTGTTCCGGGATTTGGAAAGAAAAAGCTCCACGGTTTTTGTGCCGGGAGATCCTCGATTTTTGTTCCGGGATTTGGAAAGAAAAAGCTCCTCGGTTTTTTGGCCGGGAGATCCTCGGTTTTTGTTCTGGGATTTTGGGAAAAAAAAGCTCCACGGTTTTTTGGCCGGGAGATCCTCGGTTTTTGGCCGGGATTCGGAAAGAAAAAGCTCCACGGTTTTTTGGCCGGGAGATCCTCGGTTTTTGGCCGGGATTTGGAAAGAAAAAGCTCCACGGTTTTTGGCCGGGAGAAAAAGCTCCACAGTTTTTTGGCCGGGAGATCCTCGGTTTTTTGGCCGGGATTTGGGAAAGAAAAAGCTCAACGGTTTTGTGCCGGGAGATCCTCGGTTTTTGTTCCGGGATTTGGGAAAAAAAAGCTCCACGGTTTTTGTGCCGGGAGATCCTCGGTTTTTGTTCCGGGATTTGGAAAAGAAAAAGCTCCACGGTTTTTGTGCCGGGAGATCCTCGGGTTTTGTTCCGGGATTTGGGAAAGAGAAAACTCCACGGTTTTTGTGCCGGGAGATCCTCGGTGATCCTCGGTTTTTGTTCCGGGATTTGGAAAAGAAAAAGCTCCACGGTTTTTATGCCGGGAGATCCTCGGTTTTTGTTCCGGGATTTGGAAAGCAAAAGCTCCACGGTTTTTTGCCGGGAGATCCTCGGTTTTTGGCCGGGATTTGAAAGAAAAAGCTCCACGGTTTTTGTGCCGGGAGATCCTCGGTTTTTGTTCCGGGATTTGGAAAGAAAAAGCTCCACGGTTTTTATGCCGGGAGATCCTCGGTTTTTGTTCCGGGATTTGGAAAGCAAAAGCTCCACGGTTTTTGTGCCGGGAGATCCTCGATTTTTGTTCCGGGATTTGAAAGAAAAAAAGCTCCACGGTTTTTGTGCCGGGAGATCCTCGGTTTTTGTTCCGGGATATTTAAGGAATGGGATCCTATGCTATCATGATTTGTTTTTCTTTTTGGGATTTTTATTTTAACTTCTTTTCTTCTTTCTTCTATCTTTTGTTTTTCCTTTTTCATGTTTCTCCTTTTATTTTGCAAACACATGAAAGAACTTGGGGAGGGTGAAACTTCCTTTTTGGTCGTTTTCCTGCTGCAGAGTTGTTTCAGCGCTTGCGCATTTCATTTCTTTTTGGACTGCACCTGCTTCTTGCACGGTTGCTTTGAATCAAACCTGTTTTCAACAGATAACAATTTGTTAGTTTGAAACGGTGGTTGGTTTTGTGGCCTTGATCATCTCAATTGCTTGATCTCGGCCCCATTTCCGTTGAGAACCTTTGCTGCTTGTTTGCCTTGAGGGTAAATCTCTTTTCAAACCGATCGGGTTCAGCCTTCAGGATTTCATTATGAATCGCCCGTGTGGGCTCTGACCTTCTCACTTTATTCTGCCTTTGCTTTGATTTTCTTTTTTTTTTCCAATATTTTTGCTTCAAAAGCATCAATCACTATGGTCAGTCGAGATTGGCCTGACGCACTCGCTGAGGCTGGGTATTTCTTCGACTCTGACCAGGCGAAGACCTGTGAAACCAGTCCTGCCACCTTTTCTTTGTACTAGTCAGAGATAAACCGAAAGGGATTCAAAGAAAAGGTATGCAAAAGGCAAGCATATGATTTTAAAGAGAAGCATCCCTTTCGGGGAAAAAAAAAAAGAGGACTTATCTGGGGTGTGCATGCTGGCTTCAAATGAACATGACATGCTTCTTGGACTGGATGCCCGACCCACACAAGCTTTTCGGCTTCTCGTGAACCCATTAATCAATATTTCAAAACCAGGGAACCTTGCCAGGACTCCTTTAGTGGCGAGATGTCTTCTTTTCGGCCGACAGCGCCCTTTGCGGGTTTTCGCCAATCGACCTCTCTCATTTCTCTTCTCACCGTTGCCCGATAGTGCTCTTTGCGAGTTTTCACCCAACGGACTCTCTCATTTTTAATTTCTCTTCTCACCGTCGCCTTGTGGTGCCCGAAGGTTTTCACCGATAAGACTCTCTCATTTTATTTCTCTCATTTTGGACTATACCAGCTTCCAACAATATTGCTTTTCAATTCCCACGCCTTTGTCAATTGATCAGAAGGACTTGGACAAGGTATTGGGTAAAAAGAATTCTGGACGGAGGTACAACTTTGGAACCATTTCGGCGGATTCATGGCCGAACCATTATATCATCTGCCCCAGTTTCATTTTTTGGGGAAATCGGGATTTTTGTTTTGGTGTGACTGAACCCCAGAGTGAGGCTGCCTACGTATCCTTTCGGAATCAAGTCAGACGTAGTTCAGGAACATTTGTTTTTTTGGCTGTTTTTTTTTATTTTTTTTGTTTTCTTTTTCTTTTTCTTTTCATCATATTTTCTTTTTTTTCATATATTTTTTCGTTTTCTTTTTTTTTTGTTTTTCTTTTTTTTTCTTTTTTTTTTCTCTTTTTTTTTCTTTTTTTTCTTTTTTTTTTCGTACTTCCGGGTTCCAAAGAGGGTAGCCAAAGAAGGGTAACCGGCTCAAAAGGGGTTTACAAAGGATTGACAGTGTTTGGATAGTGAGAAAGAAAGCCTTCGTCATCTCAATTGCACAAAGGCCATCGCTGAATGAGGATTAGACGTAGTACCTTTTTACTGCATCTGCGTTGACTGCTGTCTCAGGATCATTCCCTTCGATGTCTCCCAGATACAGTGCTCCTCTTGGCAATATTTTCCGGATGATGTATGGACCTTTCCAATTAGGGGCAAACTTCCCTTTTGCTTCCTGATGATGAGGGAGAATGCGTCTGAGTACCAGCTGTCCCACTTCAATATTCCTGGGACGCACTTTCTTATTATAGGCACGGGCCATTCTTTGTTGGTACAGCTGTCCATGACAAACCGCGGCCATCCGTTTTTCATCAATTAATGACAATTGCTCTAGTCGGGTTTTAACCCATTCACTGTCCTCAATCTCCGCCTCAACGATTATCCGGAGTGAAGGAATTTCCACTTCTGCAGGTATGACTGCTTCAGTACCGTAAACTAACAAGTACGGTGTTGCTCCAATTGATGTACGTATTGTGGTACGATATCCAAGTAACGCGAAGGGTAACTTTTCATGCCATTGCCGGGAGCTTTGAATCATCTTTCTCAAAATCTTCTTGATGTTCTTATTTGCTGCCTCGATAGCACCATTGGCTTTTGGCCGATAGGGAGTTGAGTTTCTATGCGTTATCTTGAATTGTTCACATACCTCCTCCATCAGGCGACTGTTCAAGTTAGCGGCATTGTCGGTAATAATAATTGCAGGAATGCCAAAGCGGCAAATGAGATTGGAGTGCACAAAGTCTACCACAGCTTTCTTGGTGACTGACTTGAGGGTGATGGCTTCAACCCATTTTGTGAAATAGTCGATTGCTACCAGTATGAACCTATGCCCATTCGAAGCTTTCGGCTCGATCGGCCCAATGACATCCATGCCCCAAGCAACAAATGGCCAAGGTGCTGACATCGGATGGAGTTCTGTCGGAGGAAAGAAAAAGCTACACGGTTTTTTGTGCCGGGAGATCCTTGGTTTTTGTTCCGGGATTTGGGAAAGAGAAAGCTCCACGTTTTTTGTACCGGGAGATCCTCGGTTTTTGTTCCGGGATTTGGGAAAGAAAAAGCTCCACGTTTTTTTGTGCCGGGAGATCCTCAGTTTTTGTTCC
>NC_031999.1:31980719-31983941 GCF_001879085.1 Nicotiana attenuata
CATTCGGACGTCCACTTGATAGCCGCATCTTTCTTCAATAACTTGAATATGGGCTCACAGGTGGTAGTCAATTGAGCGATGAACCGACTGATATAGTTTAACCTGCCCAATAAACTCATCACCTCCTTCTTAGTTCTTGGAGGAGGTAAATCTCGAATGGCCTTTATCTTTGTTGGATCCAACTCAATACCTCTCCTGCTGACTATGAAACCCAAGAGCTTGCCCGATGGGACTCCGAAAGCACATTTAGCTGGATTCAACTTCAGATCATACTTGCGCAACCGTTCAAAGAACTTTCTCAAATCTCGAACGTGATCGTTCTGAGTTCGTGACTTAACGATTACATCATCCACATACACCTCTATTTCTTGATGCATCATATCGTGGAAGATGGTGGTCATGGCCCTCATATAAGTTGCCCCAGCATTCTTCAGCCCAAACGGCATGACCCGATAACAGTAGGTTCCCCATGGTGTAGTGAAAGCTGTCTTTTCGGCATCCTCTTCATCCATCAACACTTGGTGATATCCTGCGTAACAGTCCACGAAAGACTGTATTTCATGTTTGGCGCAGTTATCAACAAGGATGTGAATGTTAGGTAACGGGAAATTATCTTTGGGACTTGCCCTGTTCAAATCTCGGTAATCTACACACACCCGGGTTTTCCCGTCTTTCTTTGGTACTGGAACCACATTGGCCAACCACGTGGTATATCGGACCACTCGAATTACCCCCGCCTTTAACTGTTTTGTGACTTCTTCTTTGATCTTATCACTGATATCAGTTTTGAACTTCCTTTGCTTTTGTTGTACTGGAGGACAATCGGGGTAGATTGGCAATTTGTGCACCACTAGGTCCATACTTAGTCCTGGCATGTCGTCATACGACCAAGCAAACACATCTTTAAATTCGAACAGGAGCTGAATTATTGCATCTCGAGTGTGTTGATCTGTGTGAATGCTTATTTTGGTTTCCCTTATTTCTTCGGCCGTTCCCAAATTAACCGGTTCAGTGTCATTCAGGTTTGGCTTAGGTTTGTTCTCGAATTGTTCCAATTCTCGGTTGATCTCCCTAAAAGCCTCTTCCTCATCATATTCCGGTTCTTGATTCATTATTTCACAATTAAACAGCGTGTTTGAGTCCGGGCATGGAGTCCGCAAGCATGTCATGTTATTTAAAGCTGCATTATTATAACTGAAAAGAAAAGATGAAAAAGGAAAAACAATCCAAAATTAGAAAGAAAAGAAAGATGGAAGATGAAATATTGATTTCGTTTCTCGGAATTGGAAAGATAACAGGGTTTACATTCAGGAATTTAAAAGACATGAAACTAAAAAGACACCCGAGCTACACCCTGAAATAACTCGAGATGTAGAAAAGGTGGCAGGGCTAGTCTACCGGGACTCCCGCCTAATCGGGAATGGCGTAGCCTTCCAGTTTTTGAGTTTAGCATCTGGCCCCACATAGAGCATTTCAGCGGTGCTAGTCCCTTCTCCTGGTTGGACCATGTTGGTTTCATAAAGCATTTGCCTCATAGCTCCACATATGTCTTCGATTTCCTCAACTGTGAACAACTCATCATTCTTTTCTTTGCCATACTTGGTCTTGACAAAAGTATCGTAGAGATATGGCAATGGCTGTGGCAGAACCCATCCTTCTTTCTTTCTTTCTTCAGCCCATTTCTCATCATCTGGGGTAGGGTGGAAGCCTACTCCGAAGAACTTTTCTGTTGCGGGTAGAGTTACTGGCTCAGATATTCCTTGTAAGGCTTTTCCCAACCCTTTTCCTGGCCTGAAACCATGTCTAATCATTTCTCTGGCCACCATGATTGAAGCGTTAGACAGGAAAGGCTGAGGACAAGGATTTCCTTCCTCGTGCTGATCTGCTACCACAATCTCAAAGGCTTGGTAAACAATATGCTCACTTCCTTCCCTTGCCTCCAAACATGGGATAGATGGATCACGATAGATAGATTGCTCGTCTTCTCCGTGGACCACGATTTCCTGACCTTCATACTCGAATTTTACCATTTGGTGGAGAGTAGAGGGCACAGCTCCTGCAGCATGGATCCAAGGCCTCCCCAGAAGGAAGTTGTAAGATGTATCCATGTCCAACACCTGGAAGGTCACCTCGAAGTCTACTGGTCCTATGGTCAATATCATGTCGATTTCACCGATGGTATCCCTCTTAATACCATCAAAAGCCCTTACACAAACATTATTCGGGCGAATCTTTTCTGTCCCGATCTCCATCCTCTGCAATGTGGAGAGTGGGCAAATGTCAACCCCCGATCCTCCATCCACCATGACTCGTTTGACATAGTAACCCTCACACTTGACGGTCAGATGCAAGGCTTTGTTGTGGGCTGCGCCTTCAGGAGGCAAGTCATTCTTACTAAAAGAGAGTTGGTTGATGGCAAAAAACCTTTCCGCCATCCTTTCGAGCTGCTCGACTGAAGTTTCGTTTGGCACGTATGCCTCATTCAAAGTTTTCATCAAGATCTTCTGATGTTCGGCGGATTTTGTCACTAATGAGAGCAGGGACACCTGTTCAGGGTACTTTCTTAATTGATCCACTGTCTCATAATCAGGCATCTTCATTTTCTGGAAGAAGGCTTCTGCTTCTTCAGCACTCACTGGCCTCTTGGACGGAAAACGCTTTCGGGCGGCATTATTCATTTCTTGTACATTCGAGTATTTCTCAACAGAGTTCTTCCCTGGGAGTTCCCCCGAAATTTCTTTGCCCTTGTATGTGACCACTGTTTGCTGATAGTTCCATGGTACTGCAGAGGGGTCTGTCATTGGCTTCTGTGGTACGCGTCCAATAACCACTGGCTCACTCAGCCGAGGCGGTTTAATCGTCCCCCGTACCACATAGGCTCCTTTGGGTACATATATTGGTGCTTCCCCTTTTACCTCAGCTCTCCTCGGAATAGTGACAACCAATGGTTTTTCTTGGCGTCCTCGCGGAACATAGAGAATTCCATTCTTAAGAGAGTTCATTTCTATTTTTGTCTCAGGTTTCTTTTCAAGTTCAGTTTTGACAGCTTTGTTCTCCCTCTCCCCTTTTCCTTGCTTCGGGGGTAACTTGGGCTTCTTTTCTGCATCGGCAATAGCAACTATGGCTTTCAAAGCTGGATCAAACTCCCTGTCTTCACAAATCATACCGATTACCGGCCCATGGTTGTGAGCGGGCAATGGGTTATTAGTCACATTCGGGGCT
>NC_031999.1:31984041-32002856 GCF_001879085.1 Nicotiana attenuata
AAGAACCTGCTCTGATACCAATTGATAGAAACTAAGCGTCCACCAGACTGTATAGAGAACCAGATTCTCTATCAGTTCCCACTGTAAGCAACTGACTGTAAAACCAACCAGTATAAGGAATCAGGTTCTCTAATTGTTCCCACAGTAACTCGGCAGTAAATAGAGAACACAGAGGATTTTTACGTGGAAAAATCCCAACTCAAGGGGACAAAAAACACGACCTACACTTGTAGGCTTTCAACTTCACTAACTTGTAAACACACTATTACAAGCCACTTTGTAATGAATCTATTACAAAGACTTCAACTCAACTAACTTGTGATACACTTACCACAAGCCACTTTGTCACTCACTAGTTACAAAGACTTCAACTCAACTAACTTGTGATACACTTACCACAAGCCACTTTGTCACTCACTAGTTACAAAGACATCAACTTATGACTAACTCTAGTCACAACACAAACTCAGAAAGTTTATGGTTTTACGAAGGGTTTCCTACACAATGCTTCTAACTAAGCTAAGTAGGAGTTACAAATAAAGAACAAATAACAAAGACTCAACAAACCTAAGGACTTAAGATATCTTCAATCTTTGGATCTGGTCCTTGAGGTTGCAGCAGCTTTGTTCTTGAGAGAGGTTGTGGCTAGCACTTGAGAGAATTTTTTTTTTTGATTTTGCAAGTGTTAGAGAGATCAGATCCCTTGACTCATGTTGATATATATGTGTGTGATGTCATCATGGATAATGTAATAAAGTGCCTTTTAGTTTGGTCTTAGCAAGCTACAGTTGTGCTGCTATACTGCTTCCAGACGGTACAGTGCAGTAGTCTGCCAGACGATACAGTGCAGCATCTTTTATAGCTGTAGAGTTGACTGTACAACGACGAGGAAAACTGATCCCTATCTAGTCCCTCTTCTGTTTCCTTATCTGATTTTTTTGAGAATTGAACCAGACATCTGACTAGTCATTCTAAATGCAAGGGAACCTAATTGTATCAGATTCTTTATCTTGTTCTCTCATGAAGTAAGTTGTTTACCTTCCTTGATTGTATTTATACATGTGTGACATCGCTTACAATGATGTAAAAAAGGCAGGTAAAAAGCCTTCCACAGAATGTTGACTACTGCACTGTTCCTGTACAGTAGCGTGTGCAGGCAGCAACTTTCCAGCTGGAGAGTTGACTTCATACAGTCTCCTCAAGAACTGGTAGGGACCTGTTCCCTCAGCTGTTCCTTCCACTCTGAAGAGTTGAGTTATATCCCACGTTGGATCCTAACTTGGAACTTTGTGATCTTAAGGTCTTGTAAATGTGTAACATGTTCCTTATCTGGTTCTGGATGGTAAGTTTGTTAGATCATCAAAACATAAAGTAAAGTACTTATGCCCAAAGCACTTGTAACCTATCATCAACTACATCATTAATATATATTTAAAAAGTTGTAGTTCTTTTTAATAGTATTGCTCAATTCTAAAAAAGCATTTAATAGGGATAACATAATAAAATATACCTTATATTATGATTTTCTTCGTAGGCATGGAAAGAACAAAAGAGACCATTAAAATGAGACATAAAGAGTAAAAAAGAAAGAGAAAATTGATTAAAGGGTGCAGTGTAGCCGCCAGAAGCATCAGTTAACAAATAAGCAAATTAGCTTATCTTAAGCTATTTTCGCTTGACAAGTAGAGAAATGAAGGGAAAAGAAATAGGAGAATAAAGGAAGAAGATAAAAGAAGAAATGGAAGAGAAAAAGGAACAAGAAAGAGGGGGACAACCCCGTCTTTCTGCATCTTTCGATCGTCAGAGTGCAGATGGATCCCCAACTGCAATCACAGGTACTTCACCAGTTTGTTCACATAATGCGTACGTGCAAATTGACTCCGGCTCTACGAATTTGTATGTTGCCCCATACTTTGCTAAGAACTTTGAGCCAGAATGTTAACCATTAAATGAGTTTTTTCTGGTCTCTACTCCAATTGGTGAGTCCATAGAAGCGACAATAGTTTACAAAAGTTGCACAATTTTAATTTATGGCTGTGATGCAACAACTGTCCTCATAGAACTAGAAATGATAGATTTTAATGTAACTATGGGTCGGGTATGGATTGGTTGTCGTCCTGCTATGCCATGTAGATTGTCGAGCAAAGTAATCAGATTCCAGTTCCCTAATGAAGAAGTCGTAGAACGGAAGGGTAAGTTTATTTCTTATCTTAGGGCCAAGAAAATGATGAGCAAGTAATGTTTAGTCTACCTGGCCCATGTCAGTAACCCAGAATCAAAAATTCCAAAGCTTCAGTCCGTTCTAATTGTTAAAGAATTTTCTAAAGTTTTTCCTAAAGAATTGCCTGACCTTCCCCAGAAAGGATAATAGATTTTTGGCATAGAGGTGCAGTCAGACACTAAGCCTATATGTATTCCTCCCTATAAAATGGCTCTTGAAGAATTGAAGAACTAAAGGAGAAATTGAAAGATCTTCGTGACAAGTAATTCGTCAGGCCAAGGGTGTCATCCTTGGATGCTTTAGGCCTTGTTTGTCAAAAGAAGGATGGTTCCCTCAGGATGTGTATCGACTACTGTTAGCTAAATGAATTTACGATTAAGAATAAATATGCATTGTCCAGAATTGACGATTTGTTTGATCGACTTCAGGGAGAGAAATATTTTTCAAAGATAGATTTGAGGTCTGGATACCATCAGCTTATAATCAAGGAATATGATATCTCAAAAATCGTCTTTAGAACTCGCTATGGGCACTACGAGTTTTAGTAATGTCTTTCATGTTGACCTATGCTTTAGCTGCATTTATGGATCATAAATCAGGTATTCAAGCCATATTTAGACACTTTATCATTTTGTTTATAAATGATATCTTGGTGTATTCCAGAAGCGAGGAAGATCATATAGAACACCTTAGGACAATTTTGGAGGTTTTGAAACATAATGAGTTGTATGCCAAATTTTCTAATTGTGAATTTTTGTACCTTGGCATTTCTAGGCCATGTGGTATCAAGCAAAGGGATAAAAGTTAATCCTCAAAAGATAGAAGTGGTCAAGGGTTGGCTAAGGTCGATGACATCAACAGAGATTTGGAGTTTCTTTATGTTAGTTGGTTATTATAGAAGATTTGTAAAATGCTTTTTACGCTAGCGATACCATTGACTAAGCTGACTGAAAGAGATGCAAAGTTATTGATGTTTTATACTTCAATACCACACAAGAGGGGGGAAGGGGTGGTTTGTGCGGTGTCAAGTTTTTTGTGTGCACAAATTATAGAAGGACCTGGTTCTTCTACGAGATCCATACACTGCAGTTGTGAAATAATAAATGTAAAAGTAAAGAACACAAGCATTTTTACGTGAAAAACACCCGGCTCAAATGGTGAAAAAATCACAACCTACTTCCCAGTAGGAGTTTTCCCAACACTTTACTAAATAACTGAGCCAAACAACAACGTTTACAAAACTCTTGTATACCTAAGGATTACCTCTAACCCTTATAGCAACCAACCACAGGCTGTTGCGACAACTTCAAGTTAACTCTAACTTGAACAATACAACTCAAGTACCCAATACAATTTGCTTCTAAGAAAGCTGAATGGTACAACTCAAAAGCCCCACTACAATTGAACTAGTATAAAAAAGACACACGGAACTAGTCTTATATCTAGTTCATGTAGCTCCAGGTTCGCACTCTTGAAACACACAGCAATTGCTTGCAAAATACCTTGCTATTTTGCTCTCTATTCTTGCTTAACTTCAGCATATGTGCATTACCTATAAAAGAGAACACAACTGATATATATGAGTTAGTAGAATAAGGATTAACTAGAGTTATAATGCTTTACTCTTCCATGGTGGAAGAGTTCTAGTTATCTTCAACTTCTAACTCCTCCTTTATCTAGGATAGAGTTCTCTTCAAGTAAGGAGTTCTACTCCTTATCAATTATGCAACCTATTCGTTCAGGAGATATCAGATATAATCATTTATGGTTATCCCCTCATATGCGTTCCTTGTGCTTGAATCAGTCCGTGCCTTGCGTACAATGTGTATGGACCTTGTTCATGCATGTGTTCCATTGTCAATCATCAAAAAAATACTTACTCAAGCCAACAAATCCCCCTTTTTGATGATGACAAACTATGTGCTTTTTATAAGCATGAAACCTATTTCAACTTAGCTCAACATCAACAATGTTAGAAAACTTTCCATTTTAAAGTCATAAATCACCAAGGACTAGGTACGTTAGGTTATAAACATCACACTCCAAGGTAAAATCACAATCTATCTTCCCCCTTTTGGCATCATCGAAAAGTTACATAATTAAGTTATATAATCAGATTTTAGCAGATCTTACTCATGACCATTGAGGCTACTTCAAATGCAATCATGGATTCAAGTTTCTCTTATCAATCTAAGTACATTAGCCATCTATGAAATATCAACAAATAATTAGAATAAAAGCAGTGATTATCATTGATAAGATTCATCCACAAAGCATATAAAGAAATAAAAGTACTGAACCATGAGCAAAGAGACAAAAAGAAACATCCCACTCGGGTGGTTACAAACTAGGATAAGAAGGGTTTAAGGCTAGGAAGGACCAGGTTCTTGATTTCTGGCCTGAAGCAACTTTAACATGTCATGAAGAATTCCTTCATTCTTCTCTTTCTCCTTTGCAAGCTCAGACCTAAGAGCACCCCTCTCGGTTTCTACTTCAACCAGCCTCTTCTTCAGTCTCCCAATCTCAGCATCCTTAGCCTCACTCTCCTGCTCCAAATCTCTCACTTTGCTTTTCGTGGGTACTATCTTGGATGAACCGGGTTCTTTGGGAGTAGTAAGGACTTCATAGTCACAGTCAAGTTAAGTGTTGGCCCCAAAGTAATCTTTACTTGTGCTAACATCCCATTTCTTATGGGGAACCTTGAAGTGAGCAAGCACATCAGTGAGTATGAACCCATAAAGTATGAAATGAGTTTTAATGCTAGAAAGGAGCTGGATTATAAATTCCGGCTAGCTTATCTACCTCACACTATCCAAGCACTTCATAAGGACCAGGTCCATAAAAGTTGCAATGTGCCTTCTTTCCTGCCTGGGCAGAACCACCCTTTTGACAAATTCAAAGAGCAATTTATGGGGAGGAGTCATCTCACTCTTATAAACAGCCATGGGTCGAAGCTTTAAGTCTCTATTAGCAAACGTTTTGGTGATAGCAAGTGAGGTAGGTAGATTGTCTACACTAGGCCACTTTAACTTTTTATAGTCGTTGTAGCCTTCAGCAGGTACCCTCAGAATCTCCCCTAGCTCTTTATCATCAAAGATCATCTTCACTCCGTTCACCAAACTGCTTAGCCTTCCATTCTCTATCTCACAGTTTGCAAGGAATTCCACAATTTCAGCTCGGGCTAACCTTCCTTCCAACTAAAGGACCATGTCCTTCCCACCCTGAATTTCCAACTTCTCCAGCAACACCATTCCTTCCTCCTCCAAATCTTTGAGGAGACTTCCCTTCATAATTGTTCTTTTTCCAAACATGACCATCTTGTCCTTTGCTTCATCAGTCTCCTCTTCCACTATTGCACTTTTCTTGATTTCCTGGAAGACCTAGTTCTTTTTGCCAAGGCAGAGCTTTTTATATCAACAGACTTTTTAGGGGACTTCTTCTGGGAAGTCTTTCTTTTCATAGCACTAGAAGTCACAACCTCTACTTTTTCTGCCTCATCCTCATCATGAAAAACTAGGTGTATCTCCTCAATCTCAATTGATTCACTTGGTTCACCCACCTTCTTCTTTCCTTTAGCAGAAACTTCTTTTTACTCTCAACTAAGGCCTTTTCTAGGTCAGCCTCACTCTACTTCCTCTGACTCGTTGTATCCCTTCCTCTTATGGGAGGAGTCTCTAATAGAAGAGGCACCCTTTCTCTTTTAGCCTCCCATAGCAGTTCCAGAGATTTTAATTCCTGATCTTTTCTTCTTCTTTGGATTGTAGCTGTCAGACACCCTTTTTAGTAGGTCATTGAGGGGTTCCTTCTTATATGTAACAAGTTCTTGGAACCTCTTCCTCAGCCTAATCAGCCCATCCTCTGCACTAGCATCTCTCTTCCTCCTTTTTCTCTTAAAATTTCTTCTTTCTCAACACGTCTTCACTCCATATCCTTATAGCCCCTATTTGTTTTATTCAAACCAACAGGAGTGGGTGAAGATTCAACCACTCCTTCTTCTCCCCTTCCCCTCACGTCTCCTATTACACCCTCACTCACTTTTGCTTTTCCCTTTTTATTTTTACCATCTATTTTGGTAGAGTTAGACTCTACACCAGCTATAGTACCAACAACAACAAACCTTTCTCAAGGTTTTTAGCCACTTCTGAAATGACATCAGAAAAAAAATTTAGCGCGAAAGTTACCTGTTCTGTTTAAGATGAAACAGGATCTCCCCCGCCCCCAGTTGCAGACGTGAAGGACTCATCTGATTGTTAGGGTTCCTCTACTTTCTTGCTTTCAATTTCTCATTTAGTTTCTTGGTTTGTTCACTACCAGCGACTATTTTATGACCAAGCATCTTAAAACGCCCCTTCTTGGGAGTTTGGGTGGTTGAAGGTGTGGGTGATGGTTCTTTGAGTTGTGAAGAAGGGTTCTCAGTCATTTTGGGATTTAGATGGGTTTGCCATTAGATGAGTGTAGAAAAGATGATAGAAGGTTGAGATAATTTGGAGTCTTGATTTTGTTCTAAGATCAGAAGTGAAGAAATGGGTAAGGTCCAATCAATTTAAAGAGGGAAGAGTTGGAGTGTGTAACGACTGCTTTTTGGAGTTTAGTAGTATAATCGTCCTGGGAATGTTAGTTTGAATAGACGTTGGACTCTTCCCTAGATTTTAGGCAATTATGGCGCGTGGGACTCCTTGGTGAAACCGGTTCGTTTGTAACAGATAGGCTCAAAGGAGCTTGGGATTACTCTGGTTTAGATCATGATCCAAATACAGTTATTCCAAAATATGCGGAGTGGAGAATACATACCTGAGATTCTCTAGTGTAAGACTAAATTTTCTAAGAAGATAGGGTTAATATCATTAGAGATCAACGAGACATTTTAGCACATGGCACAATTGTATACTAATAAAAGCATGATACCGAGCAATATCTAATCTAGTTATTTACAAAATTCACAAATTATCTAATCAATTATTAAGTTAGAACTAGTTCCTTTTAGGTGATCTTAATTATGTCTAATCCTAACCTGTTCCTTTCAAAGTGATCTCTACTTAGAGCTTTTGTGAAGATGTCAGCTATTTGCTTGTCAGTAGCACAAACACTGATCAAACCTTTCTCATAGTTGTCCCTCAAAAAGTGATGCCTAACATCTATGTGCTTAGTTCTTTTATGATGAACCGGGTTCTTGGTCATACTAATCACACTAGTGTTGTCACAGAAGATGGGGATACAACCTACATCAATTCTAAAGTCCATTAATTGTTGTTTGATCCACAACAATTGAGCACAACATGAGGCTGCAGCCACATACTCAGCTTCAGCAATAGACAAGGCCACAAAATTTTACTTTTTGGTGGCCCAAGACACAAGACATGAGCCAAGAAAGTGTCCATACCTGAAGTGCTCTTTCTATCCACAAGAAATCCTGCATAATCAGCATCATCATATCCCACTAAGTTAAAATTACTACCTTTTGGATACCATAGGCAAAGATCAGTTGTGCCTTTTAGGTATCTCAAGATCCTCTTGACAGCTTTCAAGTGAGACTCCTTTGGATTTTCCTGGAAGCTAGAACAAAGGCCTAGACTGAAAATAATGTCAGGTCTACTAGCAGTGAGGTATTACAGAGAGCCAATCATTCCCCTATACATCTTGTGATCAACAGACGAACCAGGTTCATCCAAATCTGTTTTTGTGGCTGTTGCTATAGGAGTGTTAATTTTTTAGAATCTTCCATATTAAACCTTTTAAGAAACTCTTTCATATACTTTTGCTGATGGATCATAGTTCCATTTAAATTTTGTTTAGTTTGTAAGCCTAAAAAGAAATTAAGCTCACCCATCATACTCATTTCAAATTTACTTCCCATTAGTTAGCAAATTCTTTACTTAACCTATTAGTAGTTGCTCCAAAGAATATATCATCAACATATATCTGAACTACCAAGAGATCTTTACCTCTTTTCGTTCAATAATAAAGTATTGTCAATTTTACCTCTCTTATAGCTATGCTCAAGAAAGAATTTAGATAATCTTTCACACCATGCTCTTGGAGCCTGCTTGAGCCCATAAAGTGCCTTGTCAATCTTGTACACATCATCAGACATTCCTTGCTTTCAAAGACAAGAGGTTGCTTGACAAAAACTTCTTCCTTTAGATAGCCATTGAGAAAGGAACTCTTGATATCCATCTGATGGAGAGTGAATTCCATGTTAGCAGAAAAGGCTATAAGGAGTCTAATTGCTTCCAATATTGCAACTGGAGCAAAAGTCTCATCATAGTCTATGCCCTCCTCTTGGCTATATCCTTGAACCACCAATCTTGCCTTGTTCCTTGTAACTGTTCCATCTTTATCAAGTTTGTTTTTGAAGACCCATTTAGTGCCAATAATTGTTTTGTCCTTGGGTCTTGATACCAGATGTCAAACTTGACTTCTCTCAAGTTGGTTGAGTTCATCATGCATTTCATTCACCCATTCTGCATCCCGCAAAGCCTCAGAAACATTTTTAGGTTCAATAAGAGATAAAAAGGCATCAAAACCACTGAGGTTCTTTAATGAAGATCTGTTTTTGATTCTAGAGGTTGGATTAGTGATTATGTTCCCAATGGGATGAGAACTTTGATACTTGTAAGGTTTCACAACCAGCTGGTTTTCTCTAGATGTTCCTTCAATGTTTTGTGGTTGAGAAATAGGTTCAAGGACAGGTTCCCTCGAGATTTGAGGATCAGTTACTCTCAGTTCAATTCCCCCTATTAGGTTGCCCTGGGTGTAAGGACCTTTCCCAACACATGTTCCTTCTTCCGGTGTAGCTTTAAGCTAGACTATTGCTTCATTTTAGTTTCTTACCAGCCCAATTTTATCATCATCTGGTTCTTGCCTCTCAAGAATATTAGTTTCTCAAAAACAGCATATACACTTTCTTCTACACACATAGCACTTGTATCCAAATACCCTAAGGTGGGATATATTTGGCTGGTGGGATATATTTGGATTTCTTCCTTTATGTAACTCATAGGAAGTCTTCTCAATAAGAGGTCTAGTCATGCACCTATTTATGATGTAGCATGCAGTGTTAATAGCTTTTGTCCAGAAGCTATGAGGTAATTTACTAGCAAGTAGCATAGTCCTAGCCATTTCCTCCAATGTCCTATTCTTTCTTTCAACTTCTCCGTTTTGTTGTGGAGTTCTAGGAGCAGAAAATTTATGATCTATGCCATGCTCATCATAAAATTCAGAAAATTTAGCATTCTCAAATTCAGTACCATGATCCGACCTAATTGATGCAAGCTGATTACCTAGTTGTGTCTGAGTTTTTCTAACAAATGAAGTGAACATGTCAAATGCTTCATCTTTAGATGTTAAAAAATAGTGCCCAAGTAAACCTGGAGTAATCATTAACAAGCACCATAACATATCTATTACCACCTCTACTCATTGTCCTTATTGGTCCACATAGATCAATATGGACCAGTTCCATCATCCTGGTAGTACTTACCATTTTCTTGCTTTTAAAAGAGGATCTTACCTGCTTTCCCCTTGCACAAGCCTCGCAAACTTTATCTTCCTTAAACTTAATGTTAGGCAGCACGATCACCAAGTCCTTGGAGACTAGTTTGTTGAGTTGGATTAGACTTTCTTGTCCAAGTCTCTTGTGCCAAAGGAGGGGATCGTTGTCCAATACACTTAAGCAAGTGAGTTTGTTATCTGAAAGTGTGTATAGATCCACCACACATATGTTGTTCACTCTTTTTCCCTACAAAACTATCTTGTCAGTGGTAAGATTTGTTACAAAGCATTTTGTAGAGGTGAAGGCTACCATGTTGCCTCTATCACACAATTGTAATACACTTATTAGACTATACTTCAGTCCATCTATCAAGTAGACATTCTCAATAGAGTGAGAATCAGACTCGCCTACCTTTACAACCTAAATGATCTCACCTTTTTTTACATTTTCAAAGGAGACATTACCTCCTTTAAGGTCCTTAAGTGAAAGGAATCGATTCTTGTTTCTTGTCATGTGCTTTGAGCAGCCACTATCCATGTATCATATTTGGCTGCTCCCATTCGCTTGGACCTACAAAAGGAAATCAGGGGTTAGTCTTAGGAACCCAAACTAGTTTGGGTCCCTTTCTATATGCAAAAGGATAAATCAAATTCTTTTTAGTGCAACTTGGTAGCCTATTTTTCCCTAGAACAAATTTTTTGTTCTTTTGATTTGCCTTTTCTTTTGCAATGTAATCACTCTTATAGTGACCAGTGTTACCGCAGTTAGTGCGAATTTTATTCTCAGGGAGTGTGAGGTACTTGCTTTCGGGATCCTACTTAGGTGTAGAGTTTTCAAAGACAAGTCCTCTTCTGTTGCTACTATGATGTTCTTGTAGCCATGAAAGTGCATCAGAGGACCCGTTCTATTTACAGGTTTTGTCTAGCTCATGCTTAACATTACTCAGGTCCTCCTTTAAGATTCTTACCTGTTCATCCCTTTTATAAACTCATCTTTCATTTTACCTAAATTCTCTTCTAGAGTGAGTTGTGTGTCACCAACTATCTTTTTACCTGTTCCTAACTTCCATTTTAGATTTTCAGACGTATGTTGTAGGACAATTGTATCAAGTGCATGAACTTGGTTTTTTAACACAGTATTTTTACTTTCAATTTCACAAGCCCTAAGTTCCAGGTTTTTGTACTTAGCCTTCAAAATGACACATTCTTTTGATAGTTGTTCCTTTTTATTAGGAAAAATAGCCCAGTAGACCATTGTACTTGTTTTGACTTATCATCCCGGTCCCTGCACTCTATAGAGTTTCATCTAGACACTTATAGTTGCTAAAACACACTATCTTACACCCTTCTAACGGTTGACTTAGCTTATGTGGCATAGGTAAGGCTGAGGTGGATAAAATGCTCGGTACACACACGCAAAAAGAGCGTGATTACAAGGATTCCATAGAAAATGACTAAATTAAGAGAAAAAAAGAAAAAGAAAAACACAAAAAACGAAGAACCCATGGTTCTCTTCTTGTTGCTGCCATAGCTTTTCTTTTCATCATAATTAAAGGGCAACAGAAGATGAATCAACAGACAAGATCAGCTAAGAACCCATGGTTTGCAACAAGAACTTCATCCAACAACATCAACAAGAATAGCAATTTCATCGGAGCCTGTCGAAAAATCATCGCTAGCTAGTGTTGAAATTTTCGAATCATCAATGGCAAAGAACACACTGAAAAGGTTCGCCATCACTGGTGACAAAGACCACCGATGACCACCCCAATTATTTCTTCCGCATCACCCTACAAAGTAGAAAATAAAAAAGTACACAAAAAACCCTAGCACTTCAAGTCAAATCAGGTGAAGAATACCAAAAGGGGCGTGGATACAAAGAGCATAAACAAGGAAGAAAGATATGGGGTGCCCGAATCTAATCTGTAATGGTATGTGGGTGCCCAAATCAATTGCTTGGTTTGTGAAAATTATTAGATTTTGAAGTGATTGCAGCTTCAATTGCTTCCTCTCCCACTTTCGATCCCTCGAAAATTTGTGGTGAATATTCACAAATCCTTATTTTTATTCTTTGTTTACAATGAGGTAGAGGTAAGAAAAAAACAAGCTTATGATGTTTGCTAGTATCTCGGTTGTGGTTCGGTGGTGAGATTTTAACGGGGATGGTCACTGAATATTACAATGGTGTTAGAGGGTGATGAAGGTGAAAATGGTTGCCTTTAAAAATATAAAAAAATGATGTGGCATATTTTATCTGATGTGGATATTAATATCAATGTGATTGAGCAACACGCATGGTTAGAGGGGTGTAACATAGTGTGTTTTAGCAACTATAAGTGTCTAGATGAAACTATATGGAGTGTAGGGACCAGGATGATAAACCGGAATAAGTACAATGGTCTACAAGGCTATTCTGCCTTTTTATTATTCACATCTTCAGACTCATCAATCAGCTCTAGTAGTAATTAAGATAATCTTTCTTTAGAAAAAAAAATTAATCTTGTCCTTGAGATGAAAGACACTTACCTCGGTTTCTTCATCAGATTCAAGAATAGCCATTAGTGCTCATTCATCATCAGAGCTTTCATCTGAGCTTTCTCCCTACCATAGCCTTGGTTGATCCTTTATTATTCCCTTTCTTGGGATGAACCTATTCCTTCTTCTTGTTCCTTCGTTCAGATCTTTCCTTTTTCCATTCAATCTCCCACAAAGGATAATTCTTGATCACGTGATCAGTCTTTCCACACTTGTAGCATCTATCATTACTATGCTTCTCCGGAGCTCTTGCCTTGCTGTAGTTTCCATTTCTTGAAGAAAATTTTCCTCTCCTTAGGTACTTCTTGAAGTCTTTGGTAATTATTGACATTTCATCATCTTCAGGTCAGAACCTTCAGTAATTCTGAGTGCCAAACTCCTTTCCTACCCAGGCACATCCATTTTCATGGTTTGTCTTCTAAGTTCATAAACGGTGAAAAATTTCCCATCAATTCAGCCAAAGGGACTATAGCAATATTCTTTGATTCATGAATAGCAGTGATCTTGCTTTCCCAAGTAATTGGCAAGACCCTAGTAAGTATATTCTCAACCCTCTCATCATCAGGGATAATCCCTCCAAGAGATTTTAGTTTATTTGTCAATACACTGAACCTTCTGTACATCTCCTGAATGGTTTCTCCATCTTTCATAGTAAAATTTTCATATTGAGAGTACAATAGAGTTCCTCTTGATCTCTTCACCTGAGTTGTTCCTTCATGGGACACTTGTAATGTGTCCCAAATTTGCTTGGCAGTAGAACAACCTTGAATTCTGCTTTACTTATCTGGAACAAGTCCACAAACAAGTCACTTGGCTTTGGCATTCTTTTCCCACTTCTTCAAATCCTCAGCATTACAATCAACTCTTGTCTTTGGCACATCTACTCCTTCAGTATTTTTATTCAAAGTAGATAGCAGGCCATCAATGATAATGTCACATAGTTCATAGTCATCTCCCTGTATGTTATCTCTCATCCTTGACTTCCACCAAGAGTAGTACTAGCCATTAAAGAGTGGTCGCCTAGTAGTGGATTGCCTTTCCCAATTCCAGGTAGTGCACTCATCTTGATCTTCTCCTAAGGTATTAGCCTCTTCAAGGATAACCTGCTCTGATGCAAATTGCTATTTTATACTTCAATGCCACACAAGAGAAGGGGTGATTTGTGTGGTGTCCAATTTTTCGCATACACAGATTATAGAAGGACCCGATTTTTCTACAAGTTCCTTACACTGCTGTTGCAAAATAATAAATACAAAAAGTAAAGAACACAAGTACTTTTACGTGAAAAACACCCGGCTCAAAAGGTAAAAATACCATGGCCTACTTCGCAGTAGGATTTTTCCCAACACTTCAATAAATCACTGAGCCAAACAACAACGTTTACAAAACTCTTGTAAACCTAATGATTACCTTTAACCCTGGTAGCAACCAGCCACAGGCTGTTGCGACAGCTTCAAGTTAACTCTAACTTGAACAACACAACTCAAGTACCTAATACAATTTGCTTCTAAGAAAGCTGAAAAGTATAACTCAAAAGCCCTACTACAATTGAACTAGAATAAAACAGACACATGGAACTGGTTCTTATATCTGGTTCATGTAGCTCTAGGTTCGCACTCTTGAAACACACATGAATTGCTTGCAAAATGCCTTGCTATTTTGCTCTCAATTCTTGCTTAACTTTAGAGTGTGTGTGTCACCTATGAAATAGAATACAATTGATATATATGGGGTCAGTAGAATAAGGATTAACTAGAGTTCTAATGCTTTACTCTTCCATGGTAGAAGAGTTCTAATTATCTTTAACTTCTAACTCCCCTTATATAGGATAGAGTTCTCTTCATGAAAGGAGTTCTGCTCCTTATCAATTATGCAACCTTTTTGTTTAGGAGATATCATATATAACCACTTATGCTTATCCCCTTCACGTGTATGCCTTGTGCTCGAATCTACCCGTGCTCTATGTACATTGTGTATGGACCTGGTTCATGCATGTGTACCTTTGTCAATCATCAAAACAAAACTTACTGAAGCCAACAGTTATAGTGGTTAGATGTTTGTGAGTGGAGTTTCCAAGATCTAAAGAAGAGAGATTGACCACGGCTGTAGTTTTAGCCTACTAACAGGTTCGAGCCCGAATATAGTATATTGTGATGCTTCTAGAGTTTGACTCGAATGTGTCCTAATACCGAATGGGAAGGTCATAAATAATGCCTCGAGAAACTTAAAGAATCGCAAGAAGAAATACTCAACTTATGATCTCGAGCTGGCAGTAGTTGTATTTTCTCTAAATATATGGCGGCATTGTTTATACAGTGTACACTGTGAAGTATTCATAGATAATAAGAGTCTCCAGCATTTTTCAAGCAAGGAGAGTTGAACCTAAGATAGAGGATGTGGTTGAAGTTATTGAAGGATTACTACATTAATATTTTGTACGACCCCGAAAGGCTAATCTAGTAGCTGATGCCCTTAGCCGTAAATCTAGGGCTATTTTCGCACACTTGCAACCAAAAGAAAGGCTGCTAGCAGGGAAAGTACAAAAGCTATCTAACGACGGTGTCAGACTTGATGAGACTGAAGAAGGTAACCCAATGATATTCCATGGGGCGCAATTGGTTGCAGTTGGTGAGGTAAAAGAGCACCAGTATGAGGACCCAAATATGCAGGCGATCAAAGACGAGGTGCTAAAGAAAGAAATACAGTTTTCACTTGTGGGGACAATGATAACGTCCTAAGAATGAATTGTATGCTATGTGTTCCAAATGTTAGTAAGCTTCGGGAGCAAATTAAAGGCTCATAGCTCTGGTTATTCTATCTACCCGGATTCAACCAAAATACACAAATATCCGAGGAAAATTTATTGGTGGAATAAAATTAAAGAAGATATAGCTAACCATGTGGCTTAGTGCATAAATTGAATATATATTTTATTCTTCCTAAAAGATCTCCCGGGGGCCCCCGGTGTGAAACGAATTGAATCAAGATAAAAAATTTGGACGTGTTTAAGTTTCTAGCTTCTGGTGTCATCGCACCTACAGTGGGATTGACTGTAGGTGCAGATTCGCAAAAGCGGGCAGTGGACCGCAGAAGCGAAGCTGGCTTTGCAAGCTGGGATCGCAGGTGTGAAGTGGTTTCCGCATCTGCGAGTCCGCAGGTGCGAAGAAGTGGTCGCAGATGCGGAAGGGGGCAAGTTTGATCGATAAAATGGTAGAAACTTCCTAGACTAAAATTTTGAGTTTTGAAAGGCGATTTCAGGTCAGATTTGAGTAATTTTTGTATGGTTGGATTCGGATTTTGTAATTTTTGTCGGGTTCTAAGATGCGGGCCCGAGTTGATTTTTTTTAGTTGACTTTTTATTTCTTTGTAAACATTGTAATTCCGTTGTTCGAATTAGTTTCCTATAGTTTGTATTTATAGCATGAAATTGTATTGGCTAGATTCAAGCCGTTCGGAGTTGGATAATCAAGGGAAATGCCTTCTAGTTGATTGAGTTAGCGCGATTTGAGGGGAGTGACTTGCCTAATCTTGTGTGGGGGAATTAACCCTTAGTTATTGTGTTGGTTGTGATAATTGTGATATTTGAAAGCCGTGTGTGCAAGGTGACGAGTGTGTACACGGGTTAAATGTAGAAATTTCCAATTTTAGCTATGTATATTTCTTTCATGCCGTAATTGAGTTACCTTAACATGCTATAGTCATCATTTCTAGTCTATTTTCACATGTCTACTTGTCTTATTCTCTTACATGCTAATTGCCCTACATGTTTAATTGAAGTACTTATTTCTTTATTTTGTATTCAGTATTAATTGTTGATTGAAGTTGTTAAATCGTGGAATATCTTGTTGTTGAAATTGGTATTGAGATATAAAAGTCGTGATTCACATTGAGGCAAAGTGTTAAGTTGTGAAATATCATTCTGTTTAGTTGTTCATTCCCGTTGTTATTGTTGAGACTCTTGTGTACATTGTGGTTGAGCCATGGGCTCTTTACTGTGAAAATACTGTTATTGTTTGGTTTCTCTGGCAAGCTATGATATTGGGCACTTGAGGTGCGATTTGTGCTACTTGTGATATTTATACGCATGGTGGTATACGGTTTTGGGGTTGAAAAGCATGCAGTGAGATAAGGTGGGCTTGATACGCGTGGCTAATAGGGTAAGTACTAGAAGCCATGCGGTGTGATAAGGTGGGCTAAAACGCGGGATGCTATTTCCGGAAAATGATTTTTGAAACTAAATGTAAAGGCTCCCGCGATGATATAAAGAAAGGTTGTGACTTCTTCTTGTGACTTGAGACTATGAGGCGGTACCTCGGTAGTGACTCTTATTGGCATTTCTCCATTGTTGCACTTTTCTTTGGTTGTTGTTTCCTTAGCATATTATTATTTGCTTTCTCCGTGTTGCAATAATTGCTTAGTTCCGTGTAGCTAATCTTGATATGCTATTTGTTGTTTCAATTTCATTACTGTCATTATTACACTATTTTACACTTGTTCAGTCTTTTTATTTATTCCAGTAGGGCCCTGACCTTAACTCGCCACTACTTTACCGAGGTTAGGCTTGGCACTTACTGGGTACCGTTTTGGTGTACTCATGCTACTCTTGTGCATATCTTTTTGTACAGACCCAGGTACTTCCTTTCAGCCCGGGCATTAGCTAGGGTTCTGCTGACTTCAAGGTATACCTGCTATCATTTGTAGGCCTCAGAGTCCCTCTCTCTCTAGACCTCAATATTCATTATCTTTTCATACATAGATATTGATGTATAGGATTATCCAGTATTCTACTTATAGTTTGTGACTTGTATTTCGCCGAGTCTCGGGAGTTGTACATACTGAGTTGCAAAGTTTATTTTATATAGTTGTTGAGTTTGAGACTTAATCATTTATTCAGTTATTCCTCATGTTTGTTAGGCTTACCTAGATTTAGAGACTTGGTGTCGTCACGACATCTTACAGAGGGAAATAGGGTTCGTGACAAGTTGGTATCAAAGCTCTAGGTTCATAGGTGTTATGAATCACAAGCAGGTTAGTAGAGTCTCGTAGATCGGTACGAAGACGTCTTTACTTATCTTTGAGAGGCTACGGAACTATTAGGAAAAGTTTCACTTCTTTGATTCCTTATCATGATAATTTGTTGACTTTGGGATTCTAAATTTTTGCTTTCTATTCTATCACAGATGGTGAGGACACGCACAACTGGATCTAATGATCAGACACCCGCGCCCCTACTAGAGCCACGAGAGGCCTGGGCCGGGGTTGAGGCCGAGGACGGGCACGTGGTGCAGCCAGAGCACCGGCCCGAGCTACTATAGAGGAGCCACCAGTAGCTCCAATTGGAGGACTAGCATCTGATGCGCTTGTTACTGCCCCAACACTTCAGGAGACCCTCACCCAGTATTTGAGCATGTTCGGCAATCTAGCTCAGGCAATGTTGATCCCACTTGCTCCCACCACATCTCAGACTGAGGAGTAGCGTTTGTTGACTTATGTGAGTCCACCAAACTATAGAGTACCTGGTCCTCTATGAGACTGATACGTAGAGTGCAGTAAGGACTGAATGTAAAGAAGGCCAGAGATTTTCTACGTGGAAAAATCCCACACAAGGGGATCAAAAAACCACGACCTACACCTGTAGGCTTTAAACTCAACTAACTTGTAATCTACCTATTACAAGCCACTTTGCAAACTCCCTTTTGCAAAGACTTCAAACTAACTTGTGATGCACCACCACAAGCCACTCTACAACTCTCCTAGTTACAGAGGATTTAACTTATGACTATTCCTATTCACAACATAAACTCTAAAGTTTACGAATTTGGTTTGTTCCTAAGACAGCGCTTCTAAGTAAGCAAACTAGGAATTACAATGTAGAACAATTAACAAGATTACAACTCAACTATGGACGTACATAGGACTCTATTAGAAACTGATCCTTAGTGGAGTTGTCTTCTTGTTCTTGACACACCAGTGACTTCAATGCTAGATGAACTTTGTTATGCGTGAGAGAATATCACTGAATGCACACTGGAAGTGTGTCTTGCACCAGGTTGTTTTATCACGAAAGATATCTCAATATATAGTGATGTCAACTCTTGGTGTACTTCTTCCCAGTGAGAAGTGACTACTGCACAGTTTGCACATCCACTTTTAGGCAGTTGCGTTCCAGCTGGATAGTGGGCTTTGTACGTCCTGTCAGGACACACCAACAGACCATGTCCTAGTTGTGTTCTTCTTCTGTAATAGTTGCCAGATGGTCACTTTCTTCTGTCACGTTCCAGCTGTGTACTTGACTTGTACTTTTTGTCAGAGAACCCTGAAGCAGTAGGTCCCTGTTGTGTTCCTCTTTATCTTGATTGCGTACAGTCACTGACTTGCTTATGTCGGAGAACCTTAAAGGGCCAGATCATCAGGTCCCTGTCGTGTTCCTCCCTTTGCTGATTTTCAGGCTTCGATTAGTTCACATAAAATGTATGTCCTGTGCGCCAGGTGCTTTATCTGGTTCTTCATGATAAGTTTGTAATCATCAAAACATAAAATACTGAAAACCCATCAATTTCCCCCTTTT
>NC_031999.1:32006813-32113195 GCF_001879085.1 Nicotiana attenuata
TAGATCTTTAGCTTCCATGATGGCATTTACCTTACTTTCCCAAGACCCAGGTAGGATGCTGAGGATTTTCCTTACGAGCTTATTTCTGGGAATGACATCTCCAAGTGAGTGAAGCTCATTTATGATGGAGGTGAATCTAGTGTGCATATCTTGTATAGATTCATCATCCTTCATCCGAAAGAGTTCATATTCTATGGTGAGCATGTCAATCTTGGATTGTTTGACCTGAGTGGTTCCTTCATGAGCGGTTTGCAATGCCTCCCATATTTCCTTGGCAGTTTCGCAAGCTGAGACTCTGTTGTACTCATCAGGTCCTATGCCACACATCAAGATTTTCTTGGCACGGTAGTTCTTTTCTACAGCTTTTCTGTCAATGTCGTTGTACTCTCTTCTTCCTTTTGGCACCATATGCCCTGTTTCTTCAATCTTCTTCATGGGAACATGTGGACCATCACATAAAATGTCCCACAGCTCTGAATCTTCTGCCATAATGAAATCATGCATCCTGGTCTTCCACCAGTCGTAGTATTGACCATTGAATCTGGGAGGTCTATAGGTTGATTGTCCTTCTTCAAAGCTTGGTGGAGCAGCCATTGAGGATTCCTCCTAGGTGTTAGCCTTATAGGAGAAACCTGCTCTGATACCAATTGTTGACTTATGTGAGTCCACCAAACTATAGAGTACCTGGTCCTCTATGAAACTGATACGTAGAGTGCAGTAAGGACTGAATGTAAAGAAGGCCAGAGATTTTCTACGTGGAAAAATCCCACACAAGGGGATCAAAAAACCACGACCTACACCTTAGGCTTTAAACTCAACTAACTTGTAATCTACCTATTACAAGCCACTTTGCAAACTCCCTTTTGCAAAGACTTCAAACTAACTTGTGATGCGCCACTCTACAACCTCCTAGTTACAAAGGATTTAGCTTATGACTATTCCTAGTCACAACATAAACTCTAAAGTTTACGAATTTGGTTTGTTCCTAAAACAGCGCTTCTAAGTAAGCAAACTAGGAATTACAATGTAGAACAATTAACAAGATTACAACTCAACTATGGACGTACATAGGACTCTATTAGAAACTGATCCTTAGTGGAGTTGTCTTCTTGTTCTTGACACACCAGTGACTTCAATGCTAGATGAACTTTGTTATGCTTGAGAGAACATCACTGAATGCACACCTGAAGTGTATCTTGCACCAGGTTGTTTTATCACGAAAGATATCACAATGGATAATGATGTCAACTCTTGGTGTACTTCTTCCCAGTGAGAAGTGACTACTGCACAGTCTGCACATCCACTTCTGGGCAGTTGCGTTCCAGCTGGATAGTGGGCTTTGTACTTCCTGTCAGGACACACCAACAGACTAGGTCCTAGTTGTGTTCTTCTTCTGTAACAGTTGCCAGATGGTCACTTTCTTCTGTCACGTTCCAGCTGTGTACTTGACTTGTACTTTTTGTCAGAGAACCCTGAAGCAGCAGGTCCCTATTGTGTTCCTCTTTATCTTGATTGCGTACAGTCACTGACTTGCTTATGTCGGAGAACCTTAAAGGGCCAGATCATCAGGTCCCTGTTGTGTTCCTCCCTTTGCTGATTTTCTGGCTTCGATTAGTTCACATAAAATGTATGTCCTGTGCACCAGGTGCTCTATCTGGTTCTTCATGATAAGTTTGTTAGATCATCAAAAACATAAAATACTGAAAACCCATCAAATTTCATGTTACGTTAATATAGATTTGTTGTAGTATTTTCTCCATTTGTTCAACTACGTTATTATTGTGGTTGGTTGAAGAGATCTCAATTGACTGTGCCTATTTAGTGTGTATTACTCGGGAGAGAGTGCATATTTAGGTATTTGTTGAACAACATCACTCCTAATGTACTTCATTTACAAGTTGAAAGCACTTCCACAATCTCTCAACTAATAAATGCTCAGAATAGTGCCACAGAGGAGATCCGGAAGTTGAAGTCTAAGAACGCGATTCTTGAGAATCAGCTTAGTCAGTTGCAAGAGGTACCTGGTTCCAGTGGTTCTCACAGCGCAGAGGTTGCACACCTACCAAAGGAGAATGTTGAACTAAGGAAACATGTGGAGGACCTGAAAGAAAGACTGCTCAATGAGCAAATGTGCGCGAATGCTCGCATGGATCTTGTCCTTCAAACTCTTGCTTCCTCATACAAGCCCCTTCCTCCAGTGTCCCTTAAAGAATGTCCCCTTAGTAACCAGTTTCCAGTGTCTGCCTTCTTAAGTTGATTTTTTTTTGTGATGTTTGTTATTTCTGGTGATTGTTTTTTTGTTTATTCTAGACTGTGGTTGAAAATAATGAATTTGCTCCCGCTTGTATAAGTCCAATACTGGTTAATACAAGTGATTTCCTTTTTGCTATCTATGCTGCTGCTCTTCTGTTTCTGTTTTCTATCATGTTGTGAGCACATAAGTGGCATGAGTGAGTTGTGCTAGACTTCTTTATGTTGCTAACCTGTTCTGTGCTTTTTATGATGCCAAAAGGGGGAAGATTTTAAATTGAATAATAAAAGTATGAATGAATGAGGGAGTGAATATGAGCTCATGAATGAATAATAATCTGAAAACAAATACAGATTCAGGGGGAACTCAGAAAAGTTCACGTACTGACAAAGGGGGAAATGCATAGTTTCGGGGGGAACATAAGGTCAATCTGGTTCACAATCTGGTTCCTTTGTGGCTCCTTCTAGGATTTTCAATTATAAGTTTGTCGTCATCAAAAAGGGGGAAATTGATAGGTTACATGTACTTTGGTTATAAGTACTTTACTTTATGTTTTGATGATCTAACAAACTTACTATCCAGAACCAGACAAGGAACTTGTTACACATTTACAAGACGTCAAGTTCACAAGATTCCAAGTTGGGATTCAGCGTGCAGTGCAATATGATTCAACTCCTCAGAGTGGAAGGAACAACTGAGGGACTAGGTCCCGACCAGTTCCCGAGGAGACTGTACGAAGTCAACTCTGTAGCTGGAAAGTTGCTGCGTGCACATGCTACAATGCAGGAACAGTGCTGCAGTCAACTTCCAGGGAAGACTTTTTACCTACCTTGCTTGCATCATTACATGTGATGTCACACATGTATATATGCATTCAAGGGAGGTAAAACAAAGTACTTGAACACTTAGAGATCTCACACAAGTTCGCTCACGTGACTATTCAGCTAGCAAGTTTCAAGTGCCTCAAGAACAAAGAACAAAGCAACTTCGGACCAGTTCCCACATCAAGTTATTGTGTCTCCTTAGTTGAGTTGTAACTTTGTAATAGTTCTTCAAATTGCAATTCCTATCCAGCTTATTTGGAAGCACTTTATAGGAACATCTTTGTAAACCTTAAACCTGCGTGTTTAACTCTTGGCTAGAGCTAGTCAAGTTTTAAAGTCTTTGTAATAGAGTTATTGCAAAGTGGCTTGTAATAGGTGTACTACAAGTTAGTGAGGGATTAAGAGTTTAATTCCTAGGTTGCATACATTATAATCTGAAAGTTGCTCAGTAGTGAAGTTGAAATCCTACAAGGGTAGGTCGCAGTTTTTAATCCCGTTGAGCTGTGAATTTTCCACGTAAAATTCCTTCTGTCAGTTAACTTCTGTTCTGTTTGTGGTGTAACTGTCGAACCTGATAGAGAACCTGATTCTTTATAGAAGTTGGTGGATCCATATATTCTATCAACTACAGAATATGAATCCAATGACCAAAGTAGTCAATCACGAATAAGAAATCAAAATTGATTATACAGAAATGTAAATCATGTCATGAATTACATAACTTGCAACCTAAATCCGTCTATACGACTAATTCACGTTATCTTTTGCCATAGTAAAATCTAATCAGTCAAATCCTGTTTGTCTTACGTGAACTAGATTCCATGCATTTTCATCAAGCAGAAATGAAGATTTCAGTTAACAATTAACCTGGACAAACAAAACTGGTAAACCTCGTCATTTTTCAGATTTTCTGGTTGTCTATACTTATTCTATTGTTATTATGTGTACAGTATGCTTTAGCTTACTCAACTAGTCGCTATGACAGGCCTATCGAGTAAGTTAATCACATGGAGAGCACAATTACAATTAATTTAAATGAGCAAGGGCTAGAGCAAAGGATTCTGGCTTTACATGTTCCTGATACAATCAAAATCTGTTCCAATTTATACAAACGAGTGGTTGTAGACTGATTCTGTATCCCTAATTCATATCATGCTCACGATCACTACTCAACATGCCATAAATTTCATGATAACATTTATCTCTAATTAAACCATTGAGTGCCATTAAATCACACTTGGATTCAACTTTTATGAAGATTTTACATACTAATATGCAGATCTAACTCATTCCAATCATAGATTAAGTTTCTATAAATATCACTTAAACTCAAAACCAATCAACATACCATGATTACAACTATAGCAGCACAATCAATAAACACGGCAAAACAGAATTCATAGCAGCAACGATTAAAATCAAAGAGGATAGAATTTCAATATTTACATTAAATGTATCAAATTCAACACTTAAGGTTTCCGGAATAATACCTAGATGCAGACCAAAATTGCAGAATCGACCACACAAGGTTTGAAAAAGCAAGCACTGGCTCGACAGCAAATTCAGCAATTGACCAGCAGTTTTGAGAGTTTAAACACTTTTAAAATCCCAGAAATCAACAAGCTAATCAACCGAAATACTCTTTTTTCTTTTTTCGAATTTTTACTTGAGCTCAGAATTTAAAAAGAAGAACAGATTTTTGTTTTTTTCAGTATATGCCTAAATCATTTCCCAGAATTCAGTGTAATCAATATGTGTTCTTCGGCGTATTTGAGAGGAAAATGCTGAGTATTAGCGTATGTCTGTGAGGGAGTGTGAGGTCTCTTATATAGAGTGCAGGAGTGTGCTCTTGTGAGGGAAAATGAGAGAGGAATGCAGAAGATTCTGTCAGCTAAAAAATAGGAGATAAGGCATCTTTTTAACCAAAAATGGACAGCTATGCTTCAGCTTATCTTTTCCTATTTCTTTTTATCCCCCAACTTCTGGATTTTACTCTTAAATCCTCAGACAACAAATCCTCTTGCTTCTTTCAAATTCAATCACAACAAGACAATCAATTAGACCTAAAATTCAAGCAGAATCGACAATTGAACCAATTAATCAGATAATCTATTTTTGTCATCTAAGTTGATCCAATATCAGCTAATCTAACAAATCATGCAATTAAACAAGTCATGCAAAACTAAGACTATGAATCAATTTTCAAAAATTATTTTTTAAGAAAAGCGACATACTTCGGGAAAAATAGAAAATCAATTAATTAGTGAGGAAAGAAAAGAGAGAAATTACCTATTAACCTTTAAGAGAAACGAATATAGAACCCCGATAAAATCCTAATAAACATACACGGATCCGACCAAAAATGGAATCTCCGAGATACGGCACGAAATTTACATCAACGTATAACTCTCATAAAGAGCTTTCCAATGACGTAAATTTCAACCATAAACGGATGGGGGAATATTGAGTAATTAGAAGAGGAAAATGGCGGCTAGGGTTTAGTTTTGAGATCTGAAAATTGACGAGTTTGAGGAGGAATTGGAGGAAACTACAAATGGATTTGGACTAGGGGAGGTTTGGGGATTGCAAAGTGAAGGGTTTAGGAATCCTCGGGCGGCTAGGGTTTGGTTGGCTAGAGAGGAGGAGGGAAATATGGGGTGTCTTCAGGGTTTGGGAGGGGGGGTATTAGGACAATTATAAGGAATATAGGGAGGGAGTTCCGGACCGTCTGATCAAGGGGAATGGAGGGTTGAGATCAACTTTAATCAAACGGTATCGTTTGGTTTACAAGGGGTTGCACCGGTTTGGAGACGGGCTGGGGCGGACCTGTTTGAAGGGATTTTGGGCTGCATTAAAAGCTGACCCATACTACATCAAAAGATCCAAACTAAACTTTTCTTTCCTTTCTTTTAATTTCATTTTTGGCCATTAATTAAACTAACATGATATGTAAACCAAAAACTACAAAATTAACACCTTACCACTTTATCTATCAATTAATTAGTTAATTACCTTGAGATGTAAACTAATAAAAGAAAATTATTAATTTAAAACCAAAAGCTAAAAAGTGTAAAAATGAGTAGGGTATTTTTTGTGATTTTCATTTATTATGCAATTAATATGTGATTAAATACTAAAATATAAATAAAACCTAAAATGTTATGCAATAAAGATTTGGACATTTTTGTGGTATTTTCCATGATTTGAAAATATTAAATATGCACAAAATACGACTAAACACAAATAATTAACTAGAAATTCCTAAAAATCTTATAAAAATTAAAAATAATTAGAAAAAGTCTATTTTTTGTGGATTTTGTAGGAGTATTTTATGAGGCAAAAATTACGTGCTCACAGTCCTTAAAAGGGGATAGCATGCGGCCTTCCAGAGAGATCATTTTGGCGGGTAAATGGCTGGATTGCAAGGTATAGGGACTTCCGCCCAGGGCGAAGCACTTGATAGGTCGACTCTCTTGGCTATGGAGAAGAAGATCGCAAAGTTGTCAGCAGAGCTTGAAGAGGCAAAGGCTAGAGAAGAAAAGAGAGATCAACAATTTAATAGCCTTCGAGGTCAGCTAGAAAATAGAGACAAGCAATTTAATATCCTTCAAGGTCAGCTGGCCAATCTTCTTGCTAGTGGGGCTTTCCCAATTCTCCGGTCTCGTGAGTCTTCTCCGGATGCTACTCCTTCTCATCATGATCCTTCTCGTTGTGCGACGATAAAGCTTCTATTAGTGAAGATGATGCAGTACAAAACCCTCCTTGAACGATGTTTGTATTATATTTGAAGTTTTAACTTGTGAAAAGTTTAGTTGACTGATGTTAATATAGTTTTAACTTGTGAAGATGATATTGTTGTTAATATAGTTTATAATTTAGTTGAATGATGTTAATACAGTTTTAACTTCTAATATGTTTGTATAGTTTAGTTGAATGATGTTATAATTGTTATTGTTTTAGAAATTATTCAAGTTAAAGTGGGGACGCAAGCGCTATGTGGACCATGACTGCACAGTGCATTAGGGAAGCCGCGAGAAAGGTATTAGGGGTCTCAAAGGGTAACTCTGGTGGTCACAAGGGAGACTGGTGGTGGAATGGAGAGCTGCAAGGAAAAGTGGATACCAAAAAAGGAGTGTATTTGAAGCTAGTGAAAAGTGTAGACGAGGAGGAGAAGAGGGCGAATAGGGAACATTATAAGTTGGCTAAGAAAGAGGCTAAGCTAGCAGTTACAGCGGCAAAGACTGCAGCTTTTAGTCGGCTGTATAAGGAACTCGAGGGCCGTGGTGGGGATAAGAGGTTGTTCAGGTTAGCCAAGGCGCGAGAAAGGAAGGCGCGTGACTTGGACCAAGTGAAGTGCATCAAGGACGAAGAAGGTAGAGTTTTGTTGGATGAAGGGCTTATCCGTCGGGGATGGAGGACCTACTTCCATAGTCTCTTGAACGAGGAGGGAGACAGGAGCATTCTACTAGGTGATTTGAAATTCTCCGAGAGTCGTTGTGACTTTGGGTATTGCAGGGTGATTAGAGTTGATGAAGTTGAGGGTGCTATACGTAAGATGAGCAGGGGAAAAGCGACAGGACCGGATGAAATCCTGGTAGAGTTTTGGAAGAATGTGGGCAAAGCGGGCTTGGAATGGCTCACTAGGTTATTTAATGTCATTTTTAGAACGAAGAAGATGCCCGAAGAGTGGAGGTGGAGCACGATGGTTCCTGTATACAAGAACAAGGGTGATATCCAAAATTGCAATAATTATCGGGGTATCAAGCTGCTTAGCCATACTATGAAAGTCTGGGAGAGAGTGGTAGAGCTAAGGGTGAGAAGGAGTGTGACTATTTCTGAGAACCAATTTGGGTTTATGCCAGGGCGTTCGACTACAGAAGCCATCCACCTTGTTAGGAGATTGATGGAGCAGTATAGGGAGAGAAAGAAGGACTTGCATATGGTGTTCATCGACTTAGAAAAGGCGTACGATAAAGTTCCGAGGAAGGTTTTGTGGAGATGTTTGGAGGCTAGAGGTGTTCCTGTTGCCTATATTAGATTGATTAAGGACATGTATGATGGAGTAAAGACTCGAGTGAGGACAGTGGGGGTGGGGGAGGACTCAGACCATTTTTCGGTTATGATGGGGTTGCATCAGGGGTCAGCACTAAGCCCATTTTTGTTTGCTCTGGTGATGGACGTACTGACGCGCCACATCCAAGGGGAGGTGCCGTGGTGCATGCTATTTGCAGATGATATTGTATTGATTGACAAGACGCGAGACGGTGTGAACGCGCAATTAGAGGTATGGAGGCAGACCCTCGAATATAAGGGTTTCAAGTTGAGCAGGACCAAGACAGAATACTTAGAGTGTAAGTTCAGCGGCGAGACTTTAGGAGGGGAAGGGGAGGTGAGACTGGACTCGCAGGTCATCCCTAGGAGAGGGAGTTTTAAGTACCTCGGGTCTATTATTCAGGGGGATAGGGAGATTGATGAAGATGTCGCACATCGTATTGGGGCGGGATGGATGAAATGGAGACTCGCTTCCGGTGTTTTGTGTGACAAGAAGGTGCCACCAAAACTTAATGGTAAGTTCTATAAAGTGGTGGTCAGACCAACGATGTTGTATGGAGCTGAGTGTTGTCGGTCAAGATTGCTCATGTCCAAAAGATGAAGGTAGCAGAGATGAGGATGTTGAGATGGATGTGCGGGCACACCGGGCTAAATAAGATCAGAAATGAGGTTATTCGCGATAAGGTGGGGGTGGCCTCTATTGAGGACAAGATGCGGGAAGCGCGGCTTAGGTGGTTTGGTCATGTGAGGAGGAGGAGCACAGACGCCCGGTGAGGAGGTGTGAGAGGTTGACATTGGAGGGCCTACGGAGAGGTAGAGGTAGGCCAAAGAAGAGGTGGGGAGAAGTGATTAGGCAAGACATGGCGCAACATCAGCTGACCGAGGACATGACCCTTGATGGGAAGGTATGGAGGTCGAGAATTAGGGTAGTAGAGTAGGTAGTGTAGAGTGTTCATAACTTTAGTATTGGCACACAGTCTCGTTTTCCGTTGGTAGTAGGTTTTTATGACTAACCATTATTTTCTTTCATTGTCGATCACTTTACTGTCTTATTGTGATATTATGCTTTTATATGGCTTTTTGATACTGTCTCTTCTTGCCTATATTTTTATTAATGTGGTACTTATACCATCTTGAGCCAAAGGTCTATTGGAAACAGCCTCTCTTTCCTCACAAGGTAGGGGTAAGGTCTGCATACACACTACCCTCCCCAGACCCCACGGTGTGGGATAATACTGGGTATGTTGTTGTTGTTGTTTTAGAAGTTGTTATTTATTGAATAGCAACAATATAATGCTACCGTTATAGGTTGTTATTGGCTGTTGGCAGGCGGTGCAGCTGTAAAACAATAATATTCTGCCAAATTTTTTACCTAGAAAATCCACCGCTTCTGACTGAAGTCAGTCGGAAATGTTAAAATTAAATTCCAGAAATTTAACATTACCAACCAGTCGGTATCAGCAATAAATAATTTTCAGGATTTAAAATTACTGACCGAAATTAATCGGGATTTGGGTCTTTAAATTTAATATATTTTAATAATACCGACCGATTTCGGTCGGAAATGTATAATTTTTTTAAAAAAAAATAAAAAATTACAATATCGATCGATATCGGTCGCTACTGTAAAAAATAATTAAAAATCATTTTTCAGAATGCCGACCGAAGTCGGTCATAATTTTTAATTTTTCAATAACTTGTATCAGATTATTTGGTCAAAGTTTGGTTGAATATACCGACCGCCTTCGACCGTAAAATGGAACCGTTTTCGGTTGCCACACATTAACGATCACTATTTTTTTTTGACAAATTAAAGTCGGTCGGAAATCGGTCGATTTTATTTGAATTCTAATCGATTTCAGTCGGTATTCCTGAACGCTTTTTGGCAGTTTTTTAGTAGTGAGACTTTCCAGGAAATTGAAGGCTCTAGACTTGTATCCTTAGCATAAATAACAGTTGACTAGTTGGTTAGTTTGCTGGAGTAGATACTGATGTTGTGCCGCAAAGCTTGGGGCCTTCTGTCTAAGTCTTACAAGTTTTTTTCTGCTCTGTAATTAACTCACTTGGTAAATAAAAAAAAATATGGATCCATGTTGACTGGACAACAGAGACAATTGGATTTGACATGTAGTATTTCTCTCAATTTCAAATATTAGTCGTTTTAACAAACTGAATTTATTTTCGAATACATATTTGTAATTTTAGAAAAATACGGTGACATTTATTTATTATTTCTGAATATACAATTATTTCTTCAATTAGAGGAGGATTAATTAAGTGAGACGTTTACGGGGTAGAGACAAATAATCATGGAATTTTTACCTCCTATAGCAAAGGTTAACACCTTATTCATTTTAAATAAATACCATTAAAAAAAAATTATATTCTATAGCTACCTTTTAATGTTTATAGCAAAAACTCTATTTATGGTTACCTCCTACCCTTAAGCCACTATATACGCAATTTATTATTTTTCTCTCACCTTTTTCAGATTTTTCTCTCCCATAATTATCGTATTTGATGTAAACTTCTCACTCCACGTTCTATCTCTCTCTAATTTCATACACGTCATTCTCTTCCTCCATTGCCAGAAACCACGATTCTTCAACTCAAAATCTCTCTCACCCACATCACCTAGCTCTTCCCCAATCTCAGTCACCACGCTAATTTCATACACGCCTTGTCCATTGCGGCGAGATTCAAGGCGCTGGCCGAGAATGGATTGGACACTTGGAGAGGAATTGACTGTTGATGGTCTACTGGTAGAGAGAAGAATCCTCGAAAACGATATGCAACGTCTTGCCATGTTTTTTGCTCGGCTACTGTACAGGATGCGTGGGAACAGTGGGATTCAGGGTTTTTAAGGGTTGAGAGTTTCGAGTCAGAATCGCGGCCCTCTTGACGAGACGACATTAGGGTTGTTCTTGAACAAAGACGACGGAGTTTGGGGTTGAGCAACTTGAAGAGTCTGTTACCTTTTTTATTGTATTTCAATGTATCTTGCTGTATTCTATGTATTTCATTGTATTCATTATCTTTTTTTCCATCGTATTTCAATGTATCCCGCTGTATTCCATGTATTTCATTGTATTCACTGTCTCGCTATATTCCATGAATATATTCATATGTTTTTTTTAATTAATATAATTTATATATTCAGATGTATATATGTATTCAAATGTATCTGCAGTATGTATTCATATGTTTTTGCACTATAGATGCCCTGATATACTTCATGTATTCAATCTATTTTTATGTATTTAATTATATACAATGTAATTATATAATTTATCTGAAGATTGCTATGTTTTTTGGGACGTTTTTGATTGAGAATCTTTTTTATAACTGGAAATACAAATTTTGTGTGTTATAATTGAGTTTGTTGAGTTATATTAGGAGTCTATTATGTTAATTGATTCACTTTCCATTTAAAAACAGTCTAATCCCCTGTTTCACGCCGTGAATACAGTCGAATACAATAATCTGTCCAGCTGTAATCCCATATTTCACGCCATGAATACAGTCGAATACACTCGAATACAAAAATCTGTCTAGCTGTAATCCCCTGTTTCACGCCTAGAAATGTTACTGTATTCATGAATACAGTAGCTTAAATACATCGAATACACTCTAAAAAAATTTGAAAACATAGCTATAGGAAGTAATATAGTAAATGGTAGTTATAACTAGCTAATAACCACTAAAACATAGTAGTTTCTGAAAGTTTCTCAATAATCATTTATACAAATACCTATATAATTAAAACAATCAAATATTTTTTAAGGGGTGCAAAAACTTTTAAAAACAGATAATATGAATTTAAAGTGTAATAATATACTACGTTCTTTGGTGTGAACTTTATAAATCCTATGTATGCATGACATTCAATGACCTTTTCTACGCTGCAACGGATAGAGAGAGTTATGTTGAGGCTGATAGATATCAATAATATTTATGGCAATTTAATTTGTCTCTATGTTTCCTCATATTAATTGGATAAACAACTGGACATAATAGGTAATCAGCTTTCTCAATACTGATAATTTAACTTACTCCTCTGTCTTATGTATGGATGCAAGTAATTAGTGAGACTGTTGGTAGAGCCTGAAATAAGATACATCTATAGCGATGGGGCCTTGGAGCAACGGCAAAGTTATCTTTGTGTGACCTGTAAGTCAAGGGTTCGAGTCATGGAACAGCCACTGATGCTTGCATTAGGGTAGGCTGCCTACACCATACCCCCTTGGGGTGCCACCCTTCCTCGGACTCTGTATAATTATGGAATACTTCGTACACCGAACTGTCTTTTTAATTTTTTATTTTTACGCTGAACAGAATAGGGTTACAGACTTGCTAGCTAAAGGAGTCAAAAGCAGTTGTTCAACGTACCTAGAAGTTTCTTCGGTGTTTGTTAGATTAGTTAGTGTTTGATGTGAGTATTTGAGAAGAGGTTGTTTTGTACCTCATTGGGAAAACAAAGAAAGGAAGAAGTGTTTAAAAGCACTTCCTTGTCTTATATAGTTTGAATATTTTAAAGGATGTTTTGGAGGTAAATTGAAATTTGACTATATTATTTATAGTCAAGATTGGGCTTTGGGCCAATTAAGTAGCCCGAAATCATTATTTTAGTCACCTATTATTTTATTAATTAATTTAAAAAACGTTTTAAAATTAAATTTTAGGAAAACATTTTTTAACAGTTTTATTTTTAAAATCAAAATAGGTCACTATTGGTTTTAAAAGGTGCCTGTTATGAAGAGAGTATTATAAATACGATATTGAAGGAACACGTTAATCTTAACACATTAGATAGCGCGTAAATCGTAAAACGAGAACTTACTTGTTCTTCGTGAAGCGGAAGCGAAAACGGATGAACCGTGGCTGGAATTACTGGTCGGAGGTGGTTGTCACGTGTGTTGGAGCAACCCCCAATTCCACAGTCTAAACCCTAACCAAAATTGAGAGAGAAGAGCGTAGAAAAATACTGCAGAGTCTCTCTTTAATGTACATACTAAGTGTACTTATATAGGGAATATTAGGGTTAACTAATAACCCTATTGGGCCTTAGAGCATCCCTTATGGGTGGACCCAATATTTCCTACATCTCTCACTCACACATAATGGGAGTGCTTATCTAGCCTGAGAAACATATTCTCAACTCATCTCCTCAATCATTCATACAGGGAAGTAGACCGTGCGACCAGCATACTGTGAGAGCTAAGTGTTATACATCTGTTAGGAGTATATAGCCTCTCGTCGAGCGCAAACCTGCAAGTAGATCATAAAGTATCCAGTACCCTAGAACATGTAAATCACATTTGATATAATCTCAAAATCTCATATATCATTATTTCTTGTATTCACAACCATAACTCATAAGTCATAATTGGTGCACCAGTGAATACAAATAAATGAGATTCCATCAATGATCTTCCTCTTCTCACGATTCCCTTAACATTAGTATGACTGCTTTTCTAGTTATGCTCCGCTAGACCGAATCTGTGTTCATGGTCTTTTGGAAACACACTAAGATAGCTAACATCACCCTAAGTCTCAAGTATCTGATCAGAGTCTCTAAGGGTACAAATCTTGAGCTATCATAAAANGATTTTTTATGCTGTCGAGTGCTCTCTTTTTTTTTTTCTCATTTTTTGCTCCAAATCTGGTATTGATTTCTGATTCGTCATGCTTGAACTAGATAAGATCAGCTGTTTAATGTACGCAGTTTGACTAATATTAGGTGTTGAATAGAAACGAATTTAATTAGAGATATGATTATGAGCAATTGAACAACACGGATAAATTTTAATAATTCAATAAAATTAAAATTAAAATAAAACAATTTAACAAGATATGCAAAATGAAAATAGCAGTACAGTCTTGCCTGTCAGGTAAACCATGTGAACAATTGAACATGCAAGTTTTTTTCAATCATGCAGAACTTGTGAACTATATAACAAGATAGGTAGAATGAAAATAGTATCAAGTATAGCTAGCTAGTTTGGCAAAACTTGTGAAAAATTGAACAACATACACATGTAAGTTTAGGTAATAGTGAATAATTTGTGTCAAAGTTATGTCCACTCGTCATCGACTTTCGAAATAGGCAAGTTTGGTAATTTTCGGGGGAAAAAAATAGAATTTCAAAAATTAAAAGAATGGGCCGTTTGACCTTTCACCACGTAAAACCCAGATGATGACGAAATCAAACTAATAAAGTGGTGGTCCTAATTGGCCCATCTATACGCATACGCCATCAGACTTAGGACTAGTTTCTCTGCGGAGCCTATATAACGTAAACCACATGCAGGCATTGAGGCATGCACCAGTTTTATCAAAGTTTACTACACTATAACTTGCTTATTGGGAGATTGAAGGAACACGTTAATCTAAACACATTAGATAGCGTGTAAATCGTAAAACGAGAACTTACTTGTTCTTCGTGAAGCGGAAGCGAAAACGGATGAACCGTGACTGAAATTACTGGTCGGTGGTGGTTGTCACGATGTGTTGGAGCAACCCCCAATTCCACAGTCTAAACCTAACCGAAATTGAGAGAGAAGAGCGTAGAAAAATACTACAGAGTCTCTCGTGCTACTGATGCGAGAGCCACGTATTCGGCTTCCATCGTAGATAGTAATACACATGATTGTTTCTTACTACTCCATGGTATGGCCCCATCACTAAGTAAGAATACATATCCTGAGGTAGACTTCCTCTCGTCTAGATCTCCTCCATGGTCAGCATCACTGTATCCAGCTAATCGCAGATCCTTGCCGCCTTGATAACAAAGGGCATAATCAGCAGTTCCCTCCAGATATCTCATGATCCTCTTTACTGTTTTCCAATGTGCTAAACCTGGGTCGGTCTGATATCTACTTACCAAGCCAACTGCTTGACAGATATCAGGTCTAGTGCACACCATAGCATACATTAGACTTCCGACTGGGCTCCTATAAGGAACTCGGCTCATTCTTTCTATCTCTTCAGGAGTCTTAGGACACATCTGACTTCCCAAGGTATGGCCTTTACTGATAGGAGTTTCAACTGGGCTACTATTTTGCATATTAAATCGTTCAAGAAATTTTCTAATGCAATTCTCTTGTGAGAGATACAATAGTTTCTTTGGACGATCTCTTGAAATCTTAACTCCAAGAATATATGCAGCTTCACCCATGTCTTTCATCTCAAATTGGGATGATAACCATGACTTTATCTCAGTTATAAACTCCTTATCATTTCCAGCTATAAGTATGTCATCTACATACAATGTTAAAATCACAAGCTTGTTTCTTGATCTCTTGGTATAAACGCAATGGTCTTCATCCATCATGGTAAAACCATTGGATACAAGAACATTTTGAAAACGTATATACCACTGCCTTGAAGATTGTTTGAGGCCATAAATAGACTTCAAAAGTCTACAAACCTTTTGTTCGTGGCTCTTTTCAATGAAACACTCAGGTTGTTCCATATAGATTTCTTCATCTAGTTCTCCATTGAGAAAGGCAGTCTTTACATCCATTTGATGTAATTCAACATCCAGGCTTGCAACAATAGCTAGAACCATGCGAACCGAGGTAAATGTACAGCAGGCGAGAAAGTCTCTTCGTAGTCTATTCCTTTCTGCTGTGTATACCCTTTCGCCACCAGTCGAGCCTTATATCTCTCAACTGTGCAATCAGCCTTGATCTTAATTTTGAGAACCCATTTGCTCCCAATTGCTTTGCGTCCTTCAGGGAGGTCAACTAGTTCCCAACTTTGTTGACTCTCATAGACTCCAATTCATCTTCCATTGCTTTTTTCCATTTATCCTTAGAAGGGCATGAGAGAGCCTCTTTTACATTTTTAGGCTCGTTTTCTTCTTGTAGGAGCATCATAAATAGTTCTCCGCCTTCAATATCAAATCGTCGGCGGGGAATCTTTTTACGAGAACCACGTCTTACTTGTGATTCATCATTGTTCCCATTCGAATCAATGTTGCTCCCATTCGGATCAAGATCATTCATCCTGCTCCCACTTGGAACAAGATCTATGACCATCTCGCTCCCACTTGGAACAAGATCCATTTGGTCACTTCCACTAAAAGTAGAAGGATTACTCTCATTCGCATCTGATGATGAAAGAGGTCTTTGATGAGAAACTAATTCATCATCTGCTAAAATTCTCCCACTCGAATTAACTGATCCTTGTACTTCTTGATCCATTATCTCAAATAAGCTTAGGTCTTGACCTACCTCTCCCTTTTTAGGGAACTCATCCCTCTAAGAATGTGACATCTCATTATTCAAACTCAGTTACACTCTCATTGTCTTGCTGACCTATAAACACATAACCCTTTGAGATTTCAGAGTATCTTATAAAGATACTTTTCTTTCCCCTCGGGCCCAATTTGTCATATTTGTGAGAGGAATCATGTGTATAGGCAGCACAACCCCAAGTTCTTAATACACTTAGGTCGGGTTGTCTTCCAGTCCATAACTCATATGGAGTGGTAGTAACTGATTTTGTAGGCACTCGGTTAAGTACAAAGGTAGCAGTAAGCAACGCATCACCCCAGTAACTAATTGGGAGGTTAGCTTGTGCCATCATTGACCTAACCATTTCTAGGAGCGTTTTGTTTCTTCTCTCCGCAACACCATTTTGTTGTGGAGTATTTGGGATAGTCAACTGGTGAACTATTCCCTTTTAATCACATATATTATTAAACTGAGTTGATAAATATTCACGACCACGATCAGTTCGAAGAGCTTTTATCTTCTTGTCTAATTGATTTTCCACTAAGCTCATATAGCTTTTGAAGCAACTTATTGCTTCTGATTTGTGGGAAATCAAATCGACATAACTGAAACGGGTAAAGTCATCAATAAATGTGACGAAATAACTTGCTCCATGCCTAGACCTAACATTCATAGGCCCACAGATGTCCGAATGGACTAATTGCAAAGGATATTCGGCTCTAGTCGCCTGACCAAAAGGTTTCTTGCAGATTTTCCAGCTAGACAATTTTCACGAATGGACAATTCCACATGTTCAATGCTGGAAAGCAAACCTTGTTTTGCTAATCTTTGCATTCTTTGTTGGCCAATATGACCAAGTCTAGCATGCCATATGTTTACATCACTATCATATTTATGTGAAGAAACAAGCATAGAAAAACTAGCATTATTATTAAATAAATCATAATCCAAATCCATAATATTAAACCTCGGTCACATGACCAAAACCAAATAAAGTTGAACCAAAAGTCAACTTGGCAGAATTGCCATGACAAAACAAGTCAAATCCTAACTTAAGCAAAACTGAAACTGAAATTAAACAAAGGCACTGCGTTCCCAGGCTATGTGGTCCGTTGCTCCTGAGTCTACAATCCATAAAGGATTAGATTCAGTTAGAAAGACAGAACTAGAAACACAAAGTTCACTAATTCGTGCATCGTGAAATACCTTTCTAGGAGGCTCAGAGCAATCTCTAGCATAGTGACCCTTCTTGTCACAATTATAGCATTTCACTTTATCAACTTTCACACGTTTGGGACGTTTGTTCTTGCCCTTTTCAGTCTTTGCTCTTTTAGCAGGCTGAACTTGAGGTGTCCCTCTCTTTTTTCCCCAGTTCCTTTTCTTTGAATCACTCTTGGTTTCGGAGGTTGTTGCCATGTGCAACTCAGCTATTGGCTTTGCAGCCTCAAGTCGATCCTCCTATAACTCAAGGTGTCCCCGGACATCTTCCAGAGTTGTGATTCGATCATTATGGGTCAAATGCATTTTCATATGATCCCAAGAACTAGGTAAAGAGCGCATGACAGATTGAATTTGTTGTACATCAGTCAACACATGACCAGCATCTTTCAACTCCCCGATCATATTTGTCATTTACCTCAGATGTGTTTTCATTGAATGTTCTGGGCGTTTCTTATATGAGTCAAATTTGATCGTTAAGGATCTCAGCCTTGTAGTGGAACAGGCATCAAACCTTTTCCTCAAAGCATTCCAAAGATCCATAGCTCTTCGGTGATCCTTAAACTCCCTTAGAATGTCATCATCTAAGGTGCTCAACAACGTAATGCGAGCAATGGAGTTCTTTTTCTTCCAACTGTCATAGGCTTCACGCTCACGCCTATGCTGAGCAGTGTTGCCTTCCTCAGGCTCATTCATGACATTGTTGATGGCCTCCAGAGCCTCTTGCTCCTCTAGCACATACTGGACTTTCAAGCTCCAGGTTTCTTAATTGTCACCATTGAGTTTCAACCCTATGTTGAGCTCAACAACAATATTTTTTGAAGCAGTAGTCATTCTTTAACAAAATAAAAAATTAAATGAGGATCATGTAAAAAAAATAACTCAAGGCACGATGTTATACATACGTACATATTATGACACTAAGCATCAATTGATTAAGTTAATAAACACATATATTGATTATGGAGTCGAAAGTTCACCATGTTCCCAATCATCTTCCAAGAATTAAAATATCATGAAAATTAACCTATTCAATTATCTAGCTAAGCGTCTTAATCATGTTTAAGACAACATAATTATCTAATCATGATTTTACAATCCCATGTGGATCATAAGTTAACAAATAACTTATATTAGCATGTAAATAAAATTAATGTCAAACTAATTAACATTTATTACATGCTATTCAAATTCACATAAAATTTATTTTAATGTTAAACTAATTAACATATTAAACATGCTAAACAAATTAACAAGTATTGCTTATATTAAACCAATTAATATTTATATCATGCTAAACAAATTAACATAAAGCATGTGCTTGACTAATTAACAAAAGTAATGTTAAAAATAATTAACATTCCAAGCATGTTAAACAAATTAACAAATAAATATAATGTTAAACAAATTAACATTTCAAGCATGTTAAACAAATTAACATTTCAAGCATGCTAAACAAATTAACAAATAAATTGAATGTTAAACAAATTAATATTTCAAACATGTTAAACAAATTAACAAATAAATTTAATGTTAAACTAATTAACATTACAAGCAATTGGGATAATAAGACAATTATAGATTTCATAAAAGAATATAAATATTAAATTTATATTCTGAAAATTAAGTCCATAAGACTAATTTTAATAATCTGAAATTTATTTAAAAAATAACATAACTAAATTTAAATTTTATTTAGGCCATTTGCCTACAATAAAATTAAACAAGACATATAAAAGTGAGAGGAAAAAACATAAACAGCCAAAATTTAAGAAATTTTTTCATACTCCTAGCAACAATAGGTATTTTACATATATGGCAACTACATAAATACATCTCCCAGCAGAAAGCTATCCATTTGGACCGATAATCACGTTTAATAGAAATCTAAAACATTAATTTTTCATGGCAGTTGATATTAAATGCCAAAGAAGACTTAATTTCTATATAGCACATCCACTTAAAACAAAATCACCTATTTTTATGTGAAAATCTCGATGATACACANCGCCTACAAATTTGGGACTAAAATATTTTTTCATATTCACATCAGATTCATCCCCACTACTAACTGAAAATTCAGCAAAAATCTCTGCGTCCATCTCCAAATCAGGTATCAACTCTCCGTCATTGATCCGAACAAAAAGGTCATCAAAAATCAATACTGTCGAGCAAATGCTGAGTTTGATGCTGATTTTCTCTGATTTTTGGGGCTGTTTTCGCTGGATTTTTGTTGCGTTTGATGATTTTCATGGGTTTCTTCATGGCTGAAGTTGGACACAAATTTTTAAGGAGCCCAGAATCAATATATTCTCATCAGGAGAGGAGAACGAGAACAAGAACATTCTTCATGATATTTGATATTGATACAGGAGAAGGCACTGTGAGTTGAGGCATTGGTACATACAGTTATACACTACTACTGATCTCTATATCTACTACAGAAAAACGTTTACCCTTTTGGGAAAGATAATGCCTTTTTCCTCTAAAACCATAAAACAAAAGAAAGGAAAAAGGATTTCTAATTTCCAGGGCGAAAGAATACAATCATAATGAAATTCAAGCATCTTACTGACCACAAAATTTTTGTATGACAAAAATAAAATTGTTTTGGACTTCACTTCTCAAAACTTCATTCTCCCCGTGATAATAACACCAACATCCCGTAAGAAGAGCGCACATCTGCGTAATGATTTAAGTATGTATAGAGCAATATTGTTTTAAGGGTATCTACAAATTACTACATTTATACTACAATTAAAATGCAATCTATGTTGGAAAAAAATGTTGACTACAAAATTTTCTCCTCATCTACAAATTTTCTAGAAATAAACTACAAATCAGTTTACTATGTATAAAGCAGTATTGTTTTGAAGGGTATCTACAAAATTACTACATTTATACTACAATTAAACTACAATCTATGTTGGAAAAAAATGTTGACTACAAAATTTTCTCTTCCTCTACAAATTTTCTACAAAACATCTACAAATAAACTACAAATTAGTTTAAGTATTGTATAAAGCAGTATTGTTTTTAAGGGTATCTACAAAACTACTACATTTATACTACAATTAAACTACAATCTATGTATTCATCGGTAATTATTGGTTCTCCGTTATCTTTTAAACTGTTGAGTATTCATCAGTGATGTGAAAAAGCAGAACACAATCGATGTGGAATTTTGTTTGGTTACAGAAGAGGAAAAATAGTAAAAAGAATGTGGGGTATGGGTAAAAACGTGGGTGAGGGATGAGGGGCAAGGAGAGAGAAACGTGGGATATATGGATACCTTTAATTAAGGAGTAAAAACTACCCATTAATTAGATATGGATACCTTTAATTAAGGAGTAAAAACAACCCATTAATTAGACCCTTAATTAAGTATGGTATAGGATTGGTAATTTGGTATACTAAGTGTAATTTACTTAAACCTTAAACATGTAGGGTAAAAAGGTTTCCTATGTGGTATAGGAATGTAAAAATTCCTACAAAAAAATTGCAAGACAACATGAAGTGGGCCTTTAGCCCAATTAATTACTAGTTCTGTCCACTTGCTTTTGAAGAAGCAACAAGAAGCCCAAGTTTATTTTATAAAATATTTACATAGGCCTTGACCTTTTAGTAGGAAAACTAGGTTTTACTACTTCTTCTATCTTGCAAATTTCAGTCGTCAACTTTCTTTATACTGGAGCACAAAGCTCCATCAATATTTGAAACAGAGAAATCTTTGTTTCTCTTCTTTCTATTGTTATTCTGCCGCTTTCATAGAGAAACTCTAGTTTCTCCTTTTTCTTTTCCCCCCCTTTTTTTTTAATTTATAAAACAGCACCGTTCTTTGAGTCTTTGACAGTGCTCGTAGCAGTGGCGCGGTGGTTTAGAGGCGGCTGTTTATGGCGACTAGGGGTTACAGATCGATAACCACAAAAAAAAATATTTTTTTTTAAATTATACAATCAATCAGTACTGATTGGGCAAAAAATATCAGATTACAAAAAAAGTAGACTGTTTTAAAACTTAGTAGTTTCAAATCAGTGTAGGAAATTATCGTCAATTACAATACAGAATATTAATAAAATATTCATAGATCTAAATTCAATTACGTGAATATTTTCTTCAATTCTAGAAATTGATTTCTATTTGAAAAAAATGTCATTCAAAAGTTGAATGGATTAACCACTTCCAATTGCACAGAAAATTCAAAATAAATAAACACATAGTTCCAGATTCACGTAGAAAAGAATTAGAACTATTCAATCAATTTTTCGGACCGGAAAATCAGCCTATGGCTCTGGTACCAATGAAGGAACACGTTAATCTAAACACGTTAGATAGCGCGTAAATCGTAAAATGAGAACTTACTTGTTCTTCGTGAAGCGGAAGCGAAAACGGATGAACCGTGGCTGGAATTACTGGTCGGCGGTGGTTGTCACGTGTTGGAGCAACCCCCAATTCCATAGGAAATACATCTGAAGACTTCCATCTAATTCTCTTCTACTTATTTTCACAAATATTCTGTTCTTGTGGAACATTCGAATTAATTGCTGAAACTCGAACAATGGCTTTGTAAAATCCTGGAAAAATTATGCTATTATCCCTGCAGCAACAAAGGGGGAAGCTTCAATTCCTTAAGAAAAGTAATTACACTATTGAAGCCAGATTATTCCAATCTCATTATTTTTCTAAGAGTGTTTGCTTATGAAGCTTATTGACATTTTGAAAAGTACCACTCCGTTTATACGTATTAGCTACCTGGCTACAAACTCTTTGGTCCAAATTTATCCTACATTTTGCTATGATGCATTAATATTTCATCTTTCGACCAGAACAATTGGATAAACATGGGTAGGTGATATCAAAGCAAAATTCATTTTATGATAACAATTTCTCCTTTAAAAAGAAGTTACAATCGTAAATAGGACATGCATAAATTGTTTGTTGAAACGGCTCATTCTTTGGCTGAAAGTTTCAAATTTTCATGAAAAGCCGTGTGAAAGTCAAAAAAAAATGATTTTCCACGAGAATTTAACTTTTTTTCTTATGAGATTTTGATTTGAAAGGAAATGCAAGTCAACCCAAAGTCAACAGTTCTTAGGCTTAACTAAGAACTGTCAAATCTATAGAGTATATACAATTGTTTTGTTAGTTTTATTTTGTTAGACTACCAGTACCAAACCGAGGCGGATCTAGGATTTGAACATCATGGGTGTACTACTAATTTTTTAAGTAAAATTGATGTTGATAATAATGTCAAGTTATGTGAAAAAATTAAAATATTTAAAAGTTATTATTTGGTACAAATATATATATATATATATATATATATATATATATATATATATATATATATATATATATGTAAATTCGTATCTTTATTTTATTGGTAATATCAGTGGTGATTACTTGTTACTATATTGCAAATTAAGTGCAAGAAAATAACAAAAATCCTAGAGCATATGATTAACTTTTAATCAATAAATTGCTTGTATGTCCAAAATATAAAATAAAAACTATATCTAGAATGCTAAAAGAAAAAGAAAATTGAGAAAAAGATTAGTAAATTCGCAGAAGCTCTATGAAATATGCAGTAAGGCACCTAGCATCGGAGAGAAAAAAAAAAAGGGACCCGCTGTTTGTTTTTCACCATGGGTTCACACTTTAATATAGAACCAGCATTTCAAAAAAATTGTACAAAAAATCCACTCTTAAAGCCAAAGAGGATGGGTGCACGTGCACCATAGGCTCTAAGGTAGATCCGCCTCTGGTACCAAACAGCGTGATTGGAATTGAGCTTTAGGAAGTGGAACAGGAACTAATGCATTTTTTTCTAGAAAAAACTAATTTAAGTATTTAAGGGTCCTTAATTTTATGAATAGACGTTCTTAACCAAATTGCTTAAGGACCATTATACAAGAACTTAGGATGAAAGGAGTTTAACTCATTAAACCTTTTCCATTAAAACTTAAACTAAATTCACAGAACCAAAGTTTCAATTAAAAAGAATGAATTAAATAGCTTTTATTTACTAACAATTATACAATTAGTGAATTCCTTCTCCTAATAAGCTTCTAATCCATACAAGACTCCAGCGTGTTTTTCTGGCCCGTCTTCTACGAAATAAATATCCCTCATTTTCTGAAATGCATGCCACGTCAACAAGCTATCTGAACCGGCCTGGTGACATTTGCCGACCGCCCGGTCCACAGCCAATGTACTCGCAACCCGGTCTAACCCACCATAGAGGCTATTACAGAACCTCATCATATGCTTCACATCATAAACTTTGTTTCCAAAAAACGCCCTAAGAATTTCCAAAAAGTCCTCTAAACCACCAGGCAATTCCCGGCGCGTGAGAATCTTCACAAGGTACCCAAAATCGTACGCGCTGTGAAACGTGACCCAACTTACTGAATCATTACATACCAAACCGGACGACATCATAAACTCTGCAAACCGGGCCGAGTCAATCCCACATTCTCGGTTCATCTCGAAATCAATCCCCTGTCGCCGGAGCAACTCGATAGAGTCCGGCGCGTATAGATCACGGGTCACATCAAAATCAGAGAAGTTGAACTGCCAGATGTACCGGTGACCTTCGCCGGAGCCCAAATCAGGTAAATTACCCTCAGCGTCAGATAACGTAAGACCGAGCTGAATAAGATTCAATACGTCAACGTTTGACTTCAATAACTTATACTGATCGGACGGCAAATTTCGCCGGCGACGGTAAACTTCAGCAGGCTTGAAAACAACACCGGGAAACTCCGTATCCATAGATATAAAAGGGTACTGATCAATCACCGTAGAAATGAGTTCAAATTCTGATTCAAGATTATCAGCCCATACTTCCCGAATTTTTATAGCCATGTCGTTTAATCTCCAAAATCCTTAAACGGGTAATCCCTAAAATTGAAAAAAAAATTATGGGTTTTGAAGGAAAGAGGATGTTGTTTGTTTTGGTGGGGAGTGGCAGGTGGAGATCTATTGGTTTTTATAGGAAGATGGTGAAGTGAATAAAGATAAAGAATATGTTAGTATTGCTTATTAGGAAAGGGAAAAGAAGAGGTGGGGATGTATTAAATTAAGAAATAGAAAAGGAGGCAAGTGGGGGAGTTCAGTGGTCTGCAGAAGGAGAAAGGAAAGAGATGGATGGTAAAATGAAATAGGGAGGTTTTTGGTCTATGTTCAACGCGTTTGAGTGGTTTGACTGATGAAGTACAAGGCCGCTAGTATAGTAATATAAAATTTTGGTTTGTAATATTGATAATACACGCATTAAGTTAGAAACATATATTATTTTACGTTAGATTAAACATTGAACTAAAATTACATATATTAGCAATGCTGTAATATCTTAAAACGAAAATGAGTTTTTAATTGTAATATAATAATCTCTTTATTATTATTGACTGCACAACAATTTTTTCATTATCAATCAGCGCATAAATAAGTTGGGCTTTTAATTTCTGCATATTTAGACCTCAGCCTGAACAAATGATTCCTTAAGTATATTTGAATAAATTTTATCATCTACTTATAATTTTAATGTATTAAAAGTTTGTTTACAATTCTTTAAATAAATTATTTAACTTAGTATAACACGAAGTACAATGAACACAAAGTATGAATGTGTTTTCACAATGTTTGGATAACTTTTTAAAAGAGGGAATGGTTTTCGCTCTACAGACTGGAAGTGAGCTAAGCAAGAACTGATTTTGTTTTGTGTGTATTTCTGGTTTTTGTGAAACTGTGGATTGTTTCGATAGTTTGAGAATGAGACACTTGCATGGAGGTGCACGTCAAAAATTACTAAACTCTTAATGATAATTTTTTAGGAAAATTGTTTACCCTCAAAATCTGTTTACAATTGAATTTGTAAGTGATTTTAAGGATACGTGAATTAATTTGACACTAAGCGATGAATTGAATTGCAATTGAAATGAACAATGATAAAGTAAATTCAAACCACACGAATTGAACAGTTATAGTCTTGGGAGATTAGCCACCCTCGAACTGAATGTACTTCGATCGGTATCAAGACATAACTAAAATAAGAACTTAAAGAGAAGAATAATGTATTGCTTTGGAATGCGTGTTACAATGTGTTTTACAAGTAATCAGACCCCCTTTATTTAAGTAGGGGAGTCCTACTTTAGGTACAATTCTATAAAAGGTAAAAATCTCTTGATTCACCGATTTACCGGTTCCTTATTGATACGTGCCGAGATTCCCGCCGTAATATCCGACCAGTGACAGATATTTCAGTCTTCTGTTGGTTAGGCTGACAATGTTTCCTCAAGCTCGTTCGGGGTCAGGGTCGATTCTGGGATCACAGACTCAATGTTCTCGAGGACAGACATTCTGATCTCGGGTTCTGGCCTGGTGGGACTTGGGGTTGATTTTCAGTCCCCCATGTTCCGAGCCCGATCTACCATGTCGTAGACGAGTCCGATTTCTACCGTACACAAATAGTCCCCTCATTTTTCGGAGAGTAGACGACGAGAAACCACATGAGCTCCCGATTCTCACCTTGATACCTTGCGACGAAAACGACAAAATAAACGAAACGTCGCGTCAGTCGAGTCTTAATGGCATTAAATGCTTGTCAGTTGCCGGTCGGTCAACCCTGGATGCGAACCGTCGTTTGAAAACTATAAGTACCCCCTTCTTTATTCATTCAAGCTTTACATCCAACCTCTCTACCCTTGTTCCTTAGAAATTTCTCTACTTTCTGGCACTTATCCTCTGATTTCTTGAGATCTTTTGTGAGGACTTTTGCTCGTCTTCACCCCAAATCATCAAGCGTACTGCTCTAGCTTCCTCTTCTTCTTTTTCCCTTCATTTAAAAAGAATTGGCGAAGACTTCAAAAACTGTTCCCCAAAAATAAACTCCCTCTACATTGCGGTCAGCGAGGAGACCGTTCCACGTACTGTTGTTGAGGAACCAATGGCGGAACCCCCTTTGAACACGTTCATCCCTGGTGGGTGCTTGGTAACCGCCGATTTTAAGATTGAAAAACCTTCCTCCATACCGAGCCGGTGTGAGAAGGTCTCGAGATACATATGTTCGATCAGTGAAGAAATTCTCCCCATGATCAAAAAGGATTGCAACTGTGTTGACAAGCACGTGGTGGTTCCCCGGCCCGATGAAGAAATCACCACCCACGTCGAGGGATACTTAAGTGTTTACACTTATCCCTTTATGCTGGGCCCATTGTACTCGGTCATCATTGACTTCTACAAAAGGTACAAGGTGTGCCTTGGCCTGATTCACCCTTCATTCTGGAGGATCGCTGTCACGACCCGGATTTTCCACCATCGGGAGTCGTGATGACGCCTACTAACGGAGCTAGGCAAGCCAAACATTTTAAACATTCCCTGATTTCACCTCAACAATAACAATGTAAATATAACGGGTCATTTAAATAAAAGCGAAAGTCTTTAAAATATAGATAACTGAAAACCCAAAAATGCGGAAGTTTAACATTCCTCCACCCAAGACTGGTGTCGCTATCTCACGAACTACTAAAGAGTGCTACAACAAGTCTGAATAGAAAATGCATAAATGTCTGTCTCGGTACAATGAAAACAAACTGAAAACATGGAAAGGGACTCCGGCCTGCGAACGCCAGCTAGGCTACCTCGTAAGTCCCTCGACTGAAGTCAGCTCCCGATCAATATCCTACTGCTGTAGTCCAAAAGCCGCTCCGGTACCGTGATCTGTGCAAAAGAGCACAGAAGTGTAGCATCAGCACAACCGACCCCATGTGCTGGTAAGTGCCTGGCCTAACCCAGGCGAAGTAGTGACGAGGCTAGACAGGACTACCAAATCAACCTGTGCAGTTCAATATATATATGCAATAAAAGGAAAGAACAAAGAAATTAAACAGTTAAGAGGGAGGGGAGCATACTATGGGGGATTACAGCCCGGATATAAAGTCAACAATTTAAGTAAGAAACAGGGCAATAACAATAATTAATGAGAGCAGGAAAATCAGAAGTTACACGGCATCAACCTTCGTGCTTTTACTCTCATTCTCACCAAAAGCAATCAAATAAAGTGCACGGCATCACCCTTCGTGCTTTCCCTCACGTAACTCTCATATCATGGCACGGAATGATCCTTCCTGCAATTATAATCAAATCAGAGCACGGAATGTCCCTTCGTGCATAATTATTCAAAACATGGCACGGAATGACCCTTCGTGCAAATATAATCAAAACATGGCCCGGAATGACCCTTCGTGCAAATATAATCAAAACATGGCACGGAATGACCCTTCGTGCAAATATAATCAAACATGGCACGGAATGACCCTTCGTGCAAATATAATCAAAGCGTGGCACGGAATGACCCTTCACAGTAATCACAACCAAACGGGGCGAGGGGATAAACAAATAATAAGAAATGTCCCGGCAAGGGAATTACACAATTAACAGCTAAATCCCGGCAAGGGAGCAACAACAATACTTTCACATCCCGGCAAGGGAGATAATCAATATACTCAAACCATCCCGGCAAGGATTAATCATATCACTTTCTATTTCTTTCATTTCTTACTCAATAGTCTTTTTATCGTTCGAGCCAACGCTCCAAAGAATTTACAATTCATAATTAGTCCTCATACTCTTCACATTGCATAGAATTCATCAATTAACATGGAGGAGTCATAACAATATCAGGATAAGTACACACAAGGACCCACGGTCATGCTAGACACCGGTGTATAAATACTCGTCACCATGCCTATACACCGTACTCGATCATTTAGCAATTAGCAAATAATAACACTCTAATCCTATTCCTTCAAGCCAAAGTTAGATCAAACACTTACCTCAAATGCTCCAAAATCAACTCAAGCCTCTAGTATAGCTTTACCCCTCGAATTTGGCTCCAACTCAGTCAAATCTATGAAATAATGACTTTAAAATATTAATAATAGCTAAACAAACTAAACCCAATGCCTAAATATGAATTTCTAAGCTTTCTACCCAAAATTCCAAAAATCGACCCCGGGCCCGCTTGGTCAAAACTCGAGGTTCGAACCAATTCCATGTCACCCATTCCCCCACGAGCCCGAATATAGAATTTGTTTTCAAATTCGACCCCAAAACGAGGTCTAAATCAAAGAAAATTAAAAAGCCCTAATTCTACCCTTTTCCCCCAATTTACACCTTAAGTTACATGATTTAGGTCTAGGATTTTGATAAATGATGATAGAAAATGAAGGAAACGAGTTAGAAAATACTTACCCAAGAAGCTTTGGTGAAGAATCGCTCTAAAAGTCACCTAGGGGCTGTGGAGAAGAAGAGCTCGTGTGAAATTTGGGAATAATCCCGTCACTGGTCTGTTTTTGAGCTTTAAAAATCACTGGGCAAAAATGCCCTTCGCATTCGCAGGAAGGGGGCCGCATTCGCGAAGGGTAGATGAGTCAAAGCATTGCGAACGCGAGATGCTAGTCGCGAACGCATAGAAGGATGGGGCTGGGTCCGGGATTTGCTTGTACGCGAACGCGAGATGGGGCTCGCGAACGCGGTGAAGGGGAAACCAAGGCTACGCGAACGCGGGGACTTGTCCGCGAACGCGAAGAAGGGAAAGCCCACTGGTACGCGAACGCGAGCTGAGTGCTGCGAACGCGAAGAAGCAATTATCTGAGCAAAAATTGCAGAAAAATCTGCTATCATTCTAAGTTTAATAACACCTCGAACACCTCCGAAAACACTCCCGAGCCCTCGGGGCTCCTAACCAATCACACACACTAACCCAACAACATCCTACGAACTTAACCGAGCGATCAAATTGCTAAAATAACATCATAAACGAGGAATCAAACCTCAAAATCATCATTTTTCATTCTAACTTCATAAACTTCAAATTTTAGATATTTAGGTCCGAAACACGTCAAATGACGTCCGATTTCAACCAAATTTAACAGAAAGGGCTTAACCCATATATAAGACTTGTACCGGGCGTCGGAACCAAAATACGAGCCCGATACCACAGTCTTTTAATCAATTCGCATTTCCATTTTCCTTAATAATTTCAGAAAAACAATTTCACAGAAAAATTCTTTTCTCGGGCTCTAGACCTCGGATTTCGACTCCGGGCACATGCCCGAGTCCCATATTTTTCTACGGTCCCTCCGGGACCGTCAAATATCGGGTCCGGGTCCGGGTCCGTATACTAAAAATGTTGACCGAAGTCAACTTTAATCATTTTAAAACTACATTTTCAAAAATTTTCACAGAATTTAACATATAATCTTTCCGACTACGCGCCCGAAATGTGCACGCAAATCGAGACAAGTAAAAATGAGGTTTTCAAGGCCTCGAAAGCACGAAAAAAGAGAGAAATCTGGTGATGACCCTTTGGGTCGTCACATTCTCCACCTCTAAAACAACTGTTCATCCTCGAACGGACAAAAGAAAGAAGTACCTGAGTCGGGAAATAGATGAGGATAGCGGCTCCGCGTATCAGACTCGGACTCCCAGGTCGATGCCTCGGGAGGCTGACCTCTCCACTGGACACGCACTGAAGGAAAACTCTTCGACCTCAACTTTCGAACTTGCTGGTCTAGAATAGCTACCGGCTCCTCTTCAGTTGGACAGATCCTTGTCCAACTGAACAGTGCTGAAATCTAATACGTGGGCTGGATCGCCGTGATACCTCCGAAGCATGGACACATGGAACACTGGATGCACGGCTGACAAGCTGGGCGGCAAGGCAAGTCTGTAAGCCACCTCTCCCACACGATCGAGAATCTCAAATGAGCCAATGAACCTAGGGCTAAGCTTGCCCTTCTTCCCAAATCTCATCACACCTTTCATAGGCGACACTCGGAGCAAGACCCACTCACCAACCATGAAAGCTACATCTCGAAACTTACGATCCGCATAACTCTTTTGCCGCGACTGAGCCGAACGAAGCCTGTCCTGAATGATCTTGACCTTATCCAAGGCCTCCTGAACTAAATCTGTACCCAATAACCGAGCCTCTCCCGGCTCAAACCATCCGACTGGAGACCGACATCGCCTACCATACGATGCCTCATATGGAGCCATCTGAATGCTGGACTGGTAGCTGTTGTTGTAGGCGAACTCTGCTAAAGGCAAAAACTGGTCCCACGAGCCTCCAAAATCAATGACACAGGCTCAGAGCATATCCTCCAATATCTGAATAGTCCTCTCGGACTGGCCGTCCGTCTGAGGATGGAACGCTGTGCTCAACTGAACCTGGGTGCCCAATTCCTGCTGAACTGCTCTCCAGAAGCGCGAGGTAAACTGCGTACCACGGTCCGAAATGATAGATGTCGGCACACCATGAAGGCGAACAATCTCCCGGATATAAATCTCAGCTAACCTCTCAGATGAATAGGAGACTGCTACAGGAATGAAATGCGCTGACTTGGTCAGCCTATCAACAATGATCTAAATAGCATCAAACTTCTTCCGAGTCAACGGAACAGTAACAAAATCCATGGTAATCCTCTCCCACTTCCACTCGGGAATCTCAATCCTCTGGAACAACCACCAGGCTTCTGATGCTCATACTTAACCTGCTGACAGTTCAAACATCGAGCCACATATGCAACAATATCTTTCTTTATCCTGCGCCACCAATAAAGCTGCCGCAAGTCCTGATACATCTTCGCGGCGCCCGGGTGAATAGAATATCGAGAACTATGGGCCTCCGCTAAGATCAACTCTCGAATCCCATCGACATTGGGCACACAAACTCGCCCCTGCAATCTCAAAACACCATCATCATCTTAGGTCACCTTCGTGGCACCTCCACGCTGCACCGTGTCTCTCAAGACACACAAATATGGATCATCAAACTGCCGATCACGGATACGCTCCAATAATGAAGAACGAGCGACCGTACAAGCTAAGACTCTGCTAGGCTGAGAAATGTCCAACCTCACAAACCGATTGGCCAAGGCCTGAATATGCAAAGCAAGCGGTCTCTGGCTGACCGGAACATAAGCAAGACTACCCATGCTGGCGGACTTCCTACTCAATGCATCGGCCACCACATTGGCTCTCCCCGGGTGGTACAAAATAGTAACATCATAATCCTTCAATAGCTCCAACCACCTCCGCTGCCTCAAGTTCAACTCCTTCTGCTTGAACAAGTATTGCAGACTCTTGTGATAAGTGTACAACTCACACGTCACACCATATAAGTAATGCCTCCAAATCTTCAAAGCATGAACAATGGCTGCCAACTCTAGATCATGGACCGGATAATTCTTCTCGTGGATCTTCAATTGCCTCGAAGCATAAGCAATGACTCTGCCATCCTGCATCAATACCGCACCAAGCCCAATATGGGAAGCATCACAATAAACTGTATAGGGTCCTGAGCCTGTGGGCAAAACCAATATCGGTACCGTAGTCAGAGCTGTCTTGAGCTTCTGAAAGCTCGCCTCACACTCGTCTGACCATCTGAACTGGGCACCCTTCTAGGTCAATCTGGTCATCGGGGCTGCTATGGATAAAAATCCCTCCACGAACCGGCGGTAATAACCTGCTAACCCCAAGAAACTCCGAATCTCAGTAGCTGATGCTGGTCGAGGCCAGTTCTTGATTGCCTCAACCTTCTTCGGGTCCACCTGAATACCCTCTGCTGATACGACATGACCCAGAAATGCAACCGAACTCAACCAGAACTCACACTTCGAGAACTTAGCATATAACTAACTATCCTTCAGAGTCTGAAGAACCATTCTGAGGTGCTGCTCGTGCTCCTCCTGGCTGCGGGAGTACACCAGAATATCATCAATAAAGACTATCACGGACAGGTCCAAGTAAGGCCTGAACACTCGGTTCATCAACTCCATAAATGCGACTGGGGCATTGGTCAACCCAAATGACATGACCAGGAACTCATAATGCCCATACCGAGTGCGGAATGCTGTCTTAGGGACATCAGACGCCCTAATCCTCAGCTGATGGTAGCCANCAATCTAACTTATAGCAATTCCTAACTCCGATCGAAAAGTTGACCAAAACGCCCTCGGGCCACGTGCCCGGAATCCGAAATATTTCGAAGATAAAGGTTACCCATGACCTTAGGGACTCAAATATATAATTTTCACTAAATTCCATACTCAATATATATCGTGGTTAAATTCCAAGAATGAAATTTCTAGGTTTTCCACCAAAACCTCAATTTTTCTACAATTTTCCAAGTCTAAATTCATACATAATTGATGTATTTAACTCAATATAGGTGGGAATATCTTACCTAAACGTTGATGACGAAAATCCCCTCTTGAAGCTCCCTAAAATCGCCCATGCCCAGTGAAAAGTGAGAGAAGAATGGCCAAAATCCGATTTTAAAACAATCATTCTGCCCCAGCATTTTTCGCACCTGCGGTCCAACGACCGCTTCTGCGGTTCCGTAGGTGCGGTCCAAATACCGCATATGCGGTCCTCCCTGGGCCACCCCAATCTCGCTTCTGCGACACGCCTCCCGCAGATGCGGTCCCGCTTCGCCGGAACTATGACCGCATCTGCGATTCTCCCCACGATGCCCTCGCCCGCTTCTGCGACCAGATTTCCGCAGATGCGGTCCCGCTTCTGCGGAATCTTGACCGCATCTGCGGCCTTTGAACCTTTGACCAAAAACTGCTTCTGCGGCTCCGTTTTCGCTTCTGCGGTTAGCCCACCGCAGAAGCGAAAATACCAGCAACCAGAACCTTCAGCCCTCTTCCAAATTCCAAATTCGATCTGTTAACCATCCGGAATCCAGCCGAGGGCCCCGGGACCTCAACCAAACCTACCAACCAATCCCAAAACACGCTACGGACTTGATTGAGGCCTCAAATCACATCAAACAACGCTAAAATCATGAATCGACCTCCAATCCAAACTTAATGAACTTCAAAATTTCAAACTTCTATTTCCGATGTTTAAACCTATCAAATCACGTCCGATTGACCTCAAATTTTGCGCACAAGTCATATTCGACATTACGGACTTACTGCAACTTCCGGAAATCGGATTCCGACCCCGATATCAAAAAGTCCACCTCCGGTCAAACTTCTCAAAAAAACCTTCAAATTTCAATCTTTAGCCAAATGGCTCCAAAATGACCTACGGACCTCCGAATTCACTTCCGATTGCGCTCCCAACTCCAGAATCACCATACGGAGCTATCCTCAGACTCGGAATCCCAAACGGACATCGATAACACTGAAATGCACTTCAAGCCAAACTTAAGAAATTTCTTCAAAAATGCTAACTTCCACATTAGGCGCCAAAACGCTCCCGGGTTATCCAAAACCCGCACCGGGCATACGCCCAAGTCCGAAATCATCATACGAACCTGCTGGAACCTTCAGATCCCGATTCCGAGGTCGTTTACTCAAGAATCCCATCCTAGTTCATTCTTTCAACTTTAAGCTTCCGAAATGAGAATTCTCTTTCCAAATCAACTCTGGACTTCCCGAATTTCAATTCCGACCATGCGCACAAGTCACAATACCTGAAATGAAGCTGCTCACGGCCTCAGGCTGCTGAACGGAGCGCTAGAACTCAAAACGACCGGTCGGGTTACACTTTTTACCTATTTGAAATTAGGGGTCAAGTCTTGAAAGAAAATTAGGGGCCAGGTAAGCACTACATTAAAAAGAGAACAACTCAGTAAAACACACACGCACCAAAAACAAAAGAAGCAAGGAAGAAGAAGACGAGAGAAAGACACGCTCCTTCGTGTTTTCTCTCGTACACGCGCGAAGGTCTATTTTTTTTCAATTTCCTAGGCTTAAATCATTTCCACTTTCGAGAATTATATTTTCTTAACTTTTGGCCTTTCCTAAGCTTTTTTGGCTTCTTTCTCTACATCCTTTTATCCTCTTCTTTCATGCTTTATCCTCTTTATTTGTTCCTTTTTTCTTGGTTCCCTTTACTTGTATATGAAGAAATTAACAATGTGCAGCTAAAGAGAGAAATTGAGATTGAGAATTTTTAGAGAAAATCAGAGAAGAGCTATGCTCTGTATATTGATACAACCGACTAGAATAGAAAGAAGAAGAAGCTACAGTATTTAACTAACTAACCACCTCAGGACAGCTGTACATCACTAACTAATACTACAGTTAAGATAAACTAACTAAGGTTAACTTGTCACGACCCGGGTTCCCACCATCGGGAGTCGAGATGGCGCCTACTATCGGAGCTAGGCAAGCCAAACCTTTTAAACATTCCCTGATTTCACCTCAACATGAACAATATAACTATAACGAGTCATTTAAATTAAAGTGGATGTCTTTAAAACATAGATAACTGAAAACCCAAAATGCGGAAGTTTAACTTTTCTCTACCCAAGACTGGTGTCGCTATCTCACGAACTACTAAAGAGTGCTACAAACAAGTCCGAATAGAAATACATGAATGTCTGTCTCGGTACAATGAAAACAAACTGAAAACATAGAAAGGGACTCCGGCCTGCGAACGCCAGCTAGGCTACCTCGTAAGTCCCTGGACTGAAGTCAGCTCCCGATCAATATCCTACTGCTGTGGTCCAAAAGCTGCTCCGGTACCGTGATCTGTGCAAAAGAGCACAGAAGTGTAGCATCAGCACAACCGACCCCATGTGCTGGTAAGTGCCTGGCCTAACCCCGGCGAAGTAGTGACGAGGCTAGACAGGACTACCAAACCAACCTGTACAGTTCAATATATATATATGCAATAAAAGGGAAGAATACAGAAATTAAACAGTTAAGAGGGAGGGAAGCATACTATGGGGGAGTACAGTCCGGATATAAAGTCAACAATTTAAGTAAGAAACAAGGCAATAACAATAATTAATGAGAGCAGGAAAATCAACAGTTGCACGGCATCAACCTTCGTGCTTTTACTCTCATTCTCACCAAAAGCAATCAAATAAAGTGCACGGCATCACCCTTCGTGCTTTCCCTCACATAGCACTCATATCATGGCACGGAATGATCCTTCGTGCAATTATAATCAAATCAGAGCACGGAATGTCCCTTCGTGCATAAATAATCAAAACATGGCACGGAATGATCCTTCGTGCAAATATAATCAAAACATGGCACGGAATGACCCTTCGTGCAAATATAATCAAAACATGGCACGGAATGACCCTTCGTGCAAATGTAATCAAAACATGGCACGGAATGGCCCTTCGTGCAATATCACTCTTCCTCACCCAAACAGTAGTCACAACCAAACGGGGCGAGGGGATAAACAAATAATAAGAAATGTCCCGGCAAGGGAATTACACAATTAACAGCTAAATCCCGGCAACGGAGCAACAACAATACTTTCACATCCCGGCAAGGGAGATAATCAATATACTCAAACCATCCCGGAAAGGGATAAATCATTTCTCTTTCTATTTCTTTCATTTCTTACTCAATAGTCTTTTTATCGTTCGAGCCAACGCTCCAAAGAATTTACGATTCATAATTAGTCCTCATACTCTTCACATTGCATAGAATTCATCAATTAACATGGAAGAGTCATAACATTATCAGGATAAATACATACAAGGACCCACGGTCATGCTAGACACCGGTGTATAGATACTCGTCACCATGCCTATACACCGTACTCAACATTTAGCAATTAGCAAACAACACTCTAATCCTATTTCCTCAAGCCAAAGTTAGATCAAACACTTACCTCAAATGCTCCAAAATCAACTCAAGCCTCTAGTATAGCTTTACCCCTCGAATTCGGCTCCAACTCAGTCAAATCTATGAAATAATGACTTTACAATATTAATAATAGCTAAACAAACTAAATCCAATGCCTAAATATGAATTTCTAAGCTTTCTACCCAAAATTCCAAAAATCGACCCCGGGCCCGCTTGGTCAAAACCCGAGGTTTGAACCAATTCCATGTCACCCATTCCCCCACGAGCCCGAATATACAATTTGTTTTCAACCCCAAAACGAGGTCTAAATCACAGAAAATTGAAAAGCCTTAATTCTACCCTTTTCCCCCAATTTACACCTTAAGTTATATGATTTAGGTCTAGGAATTTGATAAATGATGATAGAAAATGAAGAAAACGAGTTAGAAAATACTTACCCAAGAAGCTTTCGTGAAGAATCGCTCTAAAAGCCACCTAGGGGCTGTGGAGAAGAAGAGCTCGTGTGAAATTTGGGAATAATCCCGTCACTGGTCTGTTTTTGAGCTTTAAAAATCATTGGGCAAAAATGCCCTTCGCGTTCGCGGGAAGGGGGCCGCATTCGCGAAGGGTAGATGAGTCAAAGCATCGCGAACGCGAGATGCTAGTCGCGAACGCATAGAAGGATGGGGCTGGGTCCGGGATTTGCTTGTACGCGAACGCGAGATGGGGCTCGCGAACGCGGTGAAGGGGAAACCAAGGCTACGCGAACGCGGGGACTTGTCCGCGAACGCGAAGAAGGGAAAGCCCACTGGTACGCGAACGCGAGCTGAGTGGTGCGAACGCGAAGAAGCAATTATCTGAGCAAAAATTGCAGAAAAATCTGCTATCATTCTAAGTTTAAAAACACCCCGAACACCTCCGAAAACACTCCCGAGCCCTCGGGGCTCCTAACCAATCACACACACTAACTCAACAACATCCTACGAACTTAACCGTGCGAACAAAAATCGCCAAAATAACATCATAAACAAGGAATCAAACCTCAAAATCATCACTTTTTCATCAAACTTCACAAACTTCAAATTTTAGATATTTAGGTCCGAAACACGTCAAATGACGTCCGATTTCGACCAAATTCCACAGAAAGCGCTTAAACCATATATAAGACTTGTACCGGGTGGCGGAACCAAAATACGAGCCCGATACCATAGTCTTTTAATTAATTTTCATTTCCATTTTCCTTAATAATTTCAGAAAAACAATTTCACAGAAAAATTCTTTTCTCGGGCTCTAGATCTCGGATTTCGACTCCGGGCACATGCCCGAGTCCCATATTTTCCTACAGACCCTCTGGGACCGTCAAATCATGGGTTCGGGTCCGTTTACCAAAAATATTGACCGAAGTCAACTTTAATCATTTTAAAACTACATTTTGAAATTTTTCATAGAATTTAACATATAATCTTTCCCGCTACGCGCCCGGACTGCGCACGCAAATCGAGGCAAGTAAAAATAAGGTTTTCAAGGCCTCGGAAGCACGGGACGAAAGAGAAAACAGGTGATGACCCTTTGGGTCGTCACATAACTACTATGGTTAACCTATATACTTTACACACCCCCCCTCAAGCTAGTACTAGGAAAGATGTTGAGTAGACCTAGCTTGGACAGAAAATATGAGTGCTGAAGGCGACCAAGTCCCTTTGTGAGTATATCAGCTTCCTACTCAGTTGTAGGACAATAGAGAGTGGAAACAAGACTTGAATCTTTTCACGAATGAAATGACAATCAATATCAATGTGCTTCGTACGTTCACGAAATGCAGGATTGACAGCAATAGCAAGAGCTGATTTGCTATCACTGTAGATAGGCACAGGAGAATTATGATCCACTCCTAGCTCCTTGAGTAAACCAATAATCCATGTAATCTCTACAACAGTGGATGCTAAGCTGCGATATTCAGCTTCAGCTGAGCTTCTAGAGATAGTGGACTGCTTCTTAGATTTCCAAGAAATCAAGGAAGAGCCAAGCTTGACGAAATAACCTGTGATTGACTTTCGTGTGTTTGGGCATGCAGCCCAATCTGCATCACAAAATGCTGAAAGCGATTCAGAATACTTAGCAGCCAAGAAAACTCCCAGCCCAGGACTACTTTTGATATATCTAACCACCTTGAGTGCAGCTTCCATATGAGAGGCCTTAGGACTATGCATGAATTGGCTCAAACTTTGGACAACAAAAGAAATATCTGGTCTTGTAACAGTCAAATAAAGAAGCTTACCCAAAAGCCTTTGATACAGCCCTGGATCAGTCACTAATGTGTCATCAGAAGTACCTGTATGGGTGTGAAATTCAGCAATAGTAAGCTTCACATTTGGCTCCATAGGACAGGATACAGGTTTAGATCCTGAGAGCCCCAACTTAGCTATGAGTTCTAGGGCATACTTGCGTTGATGCATTAATATACCATCACTATTTCGTGCAAATTCTATGCCTAGGAAGTACTTAAGCTCTCCTAGGTCTTTGATCTTAAAGGAAGTTTGTAAATCATCCTTAGTCTGTTGGATCATGATGGGACTATCTGCAGTGATAAGAAGGTCATCAACATAGACCAGAACAACCACTATGTGATCTCCTGACCTTTTCATGAATAGAGAATAATCTAAATGACTCTGTTGAAATCCAACATCCACCAAGGCTGATGTGAGCTTGAGATTCCACTGTCTAGATGTCTGCTTAAGTCCATAGAGGGACTTAAGTAGTTTGCAAACTCTGAGTTCAGCCTTTGGTCCATTGAAACCTTGAGGTACCTCCATATACTCCTCCTCAGATAGATCTCCTTGCAAGAAAGCATTGTAGACATCCATTTGATGAATAGACCACTACCTTGAAGCTACAATAAACAACACACTTCTGACAGTAACCATTTTCACCATAGGTGAAAAGGTTTCTTGGTAGTCTAAGCCTTCTCTCTGATTATACCCTTTAGCCACCAATCGAGCTTTGAACCTTTCAACTTCTCCTGATGCCTTATATTTAATATTATAAACCCACTTGCATCCTATTGCCTTTTGTCCTTATGGCAAGGATACCAGTTCACAAGTCTTATTATCCTCCAATGCCTTGATTTCTGCCTGCATTGCCTCTACCCATCTCTTGTCCTTTACTGCCTCTGAATATGATGTAGGTTCTATCTCCACTGAAAAATTTGCCAAGTAGCTTTGATATTTTGAAGAAATAGCTTCATATCCAATCACCTCTGAAATAGGGTACTTTCAGCAACTTGCAGAGCTTTTCTTGTCATCTCTGACATAATGCTTAAGCCATATGGAGGCTTAGATACTTTTGTGGATTTTCTAGTTTCCTTACCATCAGGTAAAATAAGAGAATCACCAGGACTATCCACACTATTATATTCAACAGGGTGTGAAATGTCCTGCTCATTTGAGATAACCGGAGTTAGAGTAGGAGAACATGGCATATTAGTTCCCTCAATATGAGTATCAGCAGCAGAACTAACCACCACTGCATTTAGTTCTTCATCAAAATCTTGTCTTGGCACTGGAATTTTATCCAGGAATAATGATTCTGATGATACTTCTGCTGTATGAAAAGGAAATATATCCTCATAGAACACTACATCTCTGCTTATAAAAAATACTCTATTCTCCAAATCCAAGAGTCTGTAACCTTTCTGATGTGCAGCATATCCTAGGAAGACTGACTTCACAGCTCGAGGAGCAAATTTATCATGGCCTGTCAGATTAGTAGCAAAACATAGACATCTAACTACCTTTAAATGTGTCAATGAAGGGGGCTTACACAGAAGTAACTCATATGGTGATTTATGTCCCAAGACAGAGGAGGGAATTCTGTTGATTATATATACAGCAACATCAATACAATGTCCCCAATATCTAATAGGTAGGTGGCCTTGAAATCTGATTGCTCGGGTAGTCTCCAGTATATGTCTATGTCTCCTTTCCACAACCCCATTTTGTTGGGGAGTATATGGACAGGAGCTTTGACGAACAATCCCATGCATTTGAAACAAGTCACTACATGCACTGTTAAAAAACTCACTCCCATTGTCTGATCTAAACACCTTAATTTGCTTCCCAAACTGTGTTTTGATCATACTAATAAAGTTCTTGAGTAAGAAAATAACATCAAATTTAAGTCTCATAAGAAACACCCAAGTCCATCTGGTAAAATCATAAACCAATGTAAGAAAGTATTTAATGCCATTGTGAGTAGCAATCTTATAAGGTCCCCCCACACAATCATATGGATGAAATCAAAAGCATGTAAACTTCTACTAGTACTAGTTGGAAAAGGTTCTCTAGTTTGTCTAGCTAGAGGACAAATTTCACATTTAGACAGTGCGTCATTATTTATTCTACCACCATAATGTTGTATACTAGGAATTCTTCTGAGAACTTGAACTGGAACATGTCCTGTTCTTCTGTGCCATATTTCCATGCCTCCTTTACTAGTAGCTGCAAAAACTCTATTCACTGTCTTCCCTAATGCTGTTGATAATATGTACAGACCTTCTTCTTTTCTACCAATCTCCTTCACCCTCCCAGATAAGAGGTCCTGGAACATACAACATTTAGGGGAAAAAGTAACACTGCGTTTGAGATCTTCTGTCACTTTAGAGACTGACATGAGATTGAACTTAAAAGCTGGTACACAAACACATCTTTTAGTACATCACCTCCAGTGAGTTAACACTCCCTCATATGTGAGATTGATGCTGAATCTCCAGTAGGTAACTGCACTTGTCCTGAATTTCCTACTGAAGTTTCATTTTTCAGTAAACTCTTATCACCAATCATGTGGTTAGTAGCACCAGTATCAACTATCCATTTGCAAAGTTCTAAGTTCTCACATAAGGCTACATTACCACAAAAGCACTTACCTGCCATGTTTGCACTAGTTCCTGCAGTAGAACCTCTGTTCAGCAACTGCAACAACTGGTTATACTGTTCTTTAGTGAAAATTGAGCTGGTTCAACATTACTGCTTGGCTGATATATTCTTGTAGTTGGTGAAGCTATCATTCCTTGTTGTCCAGCTCCATCTATCATGACTGCATTTGCTTTGTTCTTCTGCTTGAAATCATATGGATATCCAATAATCTTGTAACAGTTCTCCTTCAAGTGCCCAGTCTTATTACAAAATTCACACCTCATCAATTTGTAACATTCATTTCTAGTATGGCCTTTCAAATGACAAAAATCACATTCTAAGCTATAGTTTATCCTTGGCTTAGATATAGATTGAGCAGTAAACAACGCAGTAGGATCATTATGCCCAGTTTGCCCATAGGTACCACCAGTAAATGATTTCCTTCTTTCTTCCTGAACTACCATAGCATAAGCCTTATCTATAGATGGCAAGCTTGGCATTAATAGAATCTGACACCTTGCTTGCTCAAAGTTATCATTCAATCCCATCAAAAATTGTAGCAGTCGTTGATACTCCAATTGACTCCTTGCATTACTATTGATTTCAAAATTGAACTAAAACTAATTATGCTATGCTATTATTCTGAAACAACTTAACAAATACAGAGTTTAAAAATCTGAAATAGTCCAAATTAATAGTCCAACTGTATCTATTACTCATACGACTCAAAACTACTAACTAACATCAATCACATTTATTCAACTAATCATCTATTGGATTGTAAACGACAAACAGCCTTCAAATGAGCCTAGATTTAGCAGTATTTTCATTTCAACTTCACTTCACGGCTACATCAAGGTGAGTTCATAAACGTGTACCTGGGATTTGAATTGAAATAGAAAAAGGAGAAGTTAGCAGCAGTAATAACTTCAGCAGCAACTCAGAAACCAATTTAAAACCCCAACAACAATCAATGAACGAGTAATAACAGCCCAGCGCAGATTCAGTAGTTCAGAAATGAGTTGAAAAACCAAGCAAACTCAATAAATCAGCCCACAACAACACCAGATAGCCAGAAATACCCAGGGAATCAATATACACAACGAATAACCCTCAATTGACCCTAATTAACTAACCAACAGTGCTCAAATGACTCCAAATACTTTCAGATTTCAAACGTCGAACAGAAACAGAGAATTCGAACTATTTTTGGTTTTGAAATGAACTAGAAGACTGAATTAAGGCTGGAATTTGGAAAATAACCTAAGGAAGGCAATGAAACAGTGTTGTTTTTGGATTTTTTTATTGTATTTTTCTGTTTTTTTTTTTTTGAATGCTGAATTTCAAAACTAGATCTGAGAACTAGGGAGAGCTTTTTGGGGGAAAATTTTTGAGCTCCCCAAAAACTTCTTCTTCAAGGCACTATTCATGCCTTTTTATAGGCCAAAGGAGGGGCAGCCCTCTCATTTTCTGTTTTCCCTATTAGTCCCTGTTTATTTTTCATTTAGTCCTTTGTTTTCTAACTTGTTACTCAAGTTACTGAAATCTAAACTAAAGCCCCTCCCTAGAAGGTTCTAGGTGACTCTAGTATTACCCACAACATTCTTATGCAACTCTAAATACCCAAACTACCCCTAAACTTCCCTGAAATTATTGACTAGCCTAACTGAGGTTCAACCTCTATTATTCCTGAAATTGGTTAACCTTACTAACTGTTTTTAACCCTTCTAATTGGCCATGGTTAATTAACTACCAACCCAGAACCCAATCAGCTATATCCAAACAAGTTTAACAACTTTAAAATATCAATATTACCAAACCATCGATCAAACAAGATTAACCAGTCAACCACTAAACTAACAACTAACACAAAATCAATTATTAGAACCTCAACTAATCCCAAACAAATTACAACCAAACGAGCTGATTATTATCATCAGAAGAAAGCAAATACACCGGCATTAACAGGAAATCTAATTAAACTAACAATTGATTGCTTGAACTAATTAGACTGACATTTAACATTTAAACTAACAGAACAAAACAACAATCAAACCAAAATTAAACTAAACTAAACGAAAATCAAATCAGTACTGAAATTAAACAAAAGCAACACTAATCAGAAAATTAAGAGAGGTATTCATTGTCTCAGTCAGAAGAAGAAGAAGGAACATGAAAAGACGAAAACGAAGACTCACGGCTTGACTCGAACATTCATACCGCTTCTTTGATTCAAAATTTGAGCGGTCTTGGTGATATTTGAAACTTGCCAAGGGTAGATTCTTCACAAGGAGGATGGGGAGACTGTGTACTACCAATTTGGTAAATTCTAGAGAAATTAGGGTTTTCGGCCAACCTTTGATTAATTATTTGAGACATTCTGGGCAGATTTGAGGGAAATTAGCCAGGGATTTGGATAGGGGAAGGGGAGAGGGACCTAGGGTGTTAATTTTGGCTAGTTTGGGAAAAGTGTTGTCCTGGCCGGAAAACTTAGATTGAAGATTCGAACCTTATGACCGGGATTTGAATAAAACTACGTTGGGGGTTGGAAAGAGGAGGGTGAGGGGTTCTATGGTGTATTTTTGGGTGGGAAAGGAGCATTGCCGCCGGCGGAGGCGATTTCCGGCCGGCGGCTCAAGGTGGCGTTACACAGGGTCTGGATTTGGGGGAAATGGAGACGGATGGATACCGGGGGGGGGGGGGAGGCTCTGACCGTTTAATATCAAACGATCCTAGGCTTCCTGGCCGTTGGATCAACTTAACCTAGACGGCTAGGATCTACTAGGATTCAATACGGGGTCGTTTCATTACAGCGAAGGGCAGGCCGGGTTTGGTGAGATGGATTTGGGCCAGGGATGATTTTTGGGCTGGGTAATTCAATTAAATGGCCCAAATTTGGTTTATTATTAAGACCACCTATTTTAATGGCTTTCTCCTTCTTTTTTATTTATTTTTGTTTTCATTTTGGTATTTTTGGATTTTTTTGATTTTATAAAAATGCAAAATAATTAAAGTAAAGACCTAATATATTTTCAAAGTTAAGCTAATTAATTTCTAAAATTGTTTAAAATCCATTTCGTGACAAATTCAACAATTAACAATTAAAGATGCAAAAGTAGACTGTTTTTGTTATTTTCTTCATATTTTGTTCTAAAACCACTTAACCACTAATTGATCCTAAAATATGAAATTAGATCCTAAATGCAAATGTCAAGCTTATTTTTATATTTTCATATGAATAAAAATGCACAAATAAAATGCAAATAATTATTAGAAAATAACACAAAAATTGTAAAAATAAAGAAAAAAAATCCTTTTGTTTGAATTTTTGGGAATAATTCACTTAGGGCAAAAATCACGTGCTCACAGCTGCCCCTCTTTTCCCGGAAACACGAAGAGTTTTCGTGCAAAGATAAGTGAGCGGAAACGAGCGATTTTTGCCCGTTCGAATATTCCGTGTGAAGCATTTTTGAAAGATTTGACCGCACCCTGCTTCTGAGGTTGCCTACATATCCTTGGCTAAAAAGGAATCAGGTCAGTATAGTTCGGGAAGGTTTCGTAGCTGGGACTACCAGGAACTGTGATTTCACTGCTGTTGCTGCTGCTACTGCTCACTGACCTCCTTATTACACCGTGTCAAAATAAAAAGAAGCTAGCCTAAGCTATGATCTATGAATTACAAGAAGGTCCTATCTATGTCTTCAAACTTGCTCTTGTGTTGCCTTGAACTTGTATTCTTCCGATGGAATCCTTGCGTTGTTGCCTTGAATTGTGATCGGAGATGTTTGAAATATATGCCTCTATTCTCCAGGCGGGCTCCTGATTGCTGACGCTTGGAAAGTATTCCCTTGTTCTCCAGGTGGGCTCCTGACTGCAACAGAACAAACAAAGAAAATTTTCTGCCCCAGTTTGGTGGCTGGGTACAGCATGTTATCAAATATTAAAACATGAAAGATAAAATTTGCATTGTACTTCCCTTGTTCTCTAGGTGGGCGCCTGACTTCTGAACTTGAAACGTATTCCCTTGTTCTCCAGGTGGGCGCCTGACTGCTGAGCTTTGAAAAGTATTCCCTTGTTGTCCAGGTGGGCGCCTGACTTCTGAACTTTGAAATGTATTCCCTTGTTCTCCAGGTGGGCGCTTGACTTCAACAAAATACACATAAAACAAAGAAAATTTTCTTCCCCAGTTTGCACTAGGAAGATTTGTGAGTTGTTAGCAAAATATAGATCACCTAAGCTATTGATGCAATGATAAAAGTAAAACTAAAGACTTGATTGGAATGTATGTCTCATGTGAGTAAAACCAAAGACATTTGACTAGCAAATTCATCAGACTAGGTCTTCTATCTTAGGAGAAAGATTCATCAGACTAAGATTTTAGATCCTAGGAGAAAATTCATCAGACTAGGTTGTCTATCTTAGGAGAACAATTCATTAGACTAAGATTTTCTATCTTAGGAGAAAGATTCATCAGACTAAGATTTAGATCCTAGGAGAAAATTCATCAGACTAGGTTGTCTATCTTAGGAGAACAATTCATCAGACTAAGATTTTCTATCTTAGGAGAAAGATTCATCAGACTAAGATTTTGATCCTAGGAGAAGATTCATCAGACTAGGTCTTCTATCTTGGGAGACAGATTCATCAGACTAAGATTTAGATCCCAGGAGAAGGTTCGTCAGACTAGATCTCTTATCTTAGGAGAGCAATGCATCAGAACAAGAATTTGATCCTAGAAGAAAATTCATCAGACTAGGTTATCTATCTTAGGAGAATAATTCATCAGACTAAGATTTTGATCCTAGGAGAAAGTTCATCAGACTAGGTTATCTATCTTAGGAGAACAATTCATCAGACTAAGATTTAGATCCTAGGAGAAAATTCATCAGACTAGGTCCCTTTTTGTTATCTTAGGAGGAAAGTTCATCAGACTAAGATTTCTATTTGGAGAAAAAAATCCATCAGACTAGGACGTTTTATCCTAGGAGGAAAAAATGTGAAAAGCAATGGCAGCATTTTATGCACGCTAACAAGACGGGCAATGGCGAAGATTTGAGAAACTTCCCTTTTGTCGGCTCTCCTCTTCTTCCTTTTCTTTTCTTTCTTTTTCTTTTTTCTTATTGTTGAACCACCTTTCTTGCACTGCGTTATTCCTGTTTCAAACAAAGAAAACTTGTGAGTTTAAAATGTGGTGGTTAGTTTGTGGCCTTGAACTTTGAGGGCGGCTGCTTCTGCATTTGCCAAGATGACTGATTTCCACCCAAAGACCTTGCTTGTTCCCAATATCCTTTACTTGTTTCATTGCATGACTTGGCATTCTCCCAACCCTTATGTCTCATATGAATCCCAGAGCACGTCTATTGCTCCTACTTCGTGTACATGATGTTCTTTCTTGATTTAACCACTGGCCTCGGCCTTGAAGTTTATTGTTCCTTCACCCGCCTTGATAACTGATTCTCACTTGGAGACCTTGCTAACCACTTTCTTTGTTACCCTTGACGCAGAAAATACCTCTGATCCGTTCACCAAACACCCTCCATCTGATATGTACCAAACCTTTCATTTTTTTCGAAAATACCTTTGATCCGTTCACCCTAAACCCTTTCATTTGTTGCGTTGTTTCATGAATTGACAAATACCAAGCCCTTGCATTTCACAAGGATCCAAAATCATGTAGATTGTTGCCAACTCAGTGTGCCTGCTGTTTTTCCTGACTTATGACGATTTGATATGCTGGCCAGATACCGTTTTGTTCAATTGGAAAGCTGGTGGCAGATTTTGAAGTCATTTCTCACTTGTTATGACCAAACAGACTCAGGAAGAGGGAGTAAATAAGACAAAAGAACAGAGTAACGGATAATGGAAAGAGATAACTCGTAACAAGAAAACTACAACGTAGAAGCCTATCAGATGTGGATACCGACTCTGATGACCTTGACATGTACCTGCAGCCTATTCTGTTAAGCAAATCTGATGTTCAGCTCTTGTTGTACCTTTTCGCCGTGAACTGGGCTTCAATGCTCCGCTTATCCGATTTGAATCACAATCCTTTTTCGACTTGTAGTGCCCGAAGGGTTTTCACCATCAAGCCTCTCTCATTTTGGGTCTTTCTCTCATCTCACCTTCGTTTTATGATGCCCGTGAAGGTTTTCACCAATAAGACTCTCTCATTTTTTATTTCTCTCAGCTTTCATCGCCTTGTGGTACCCGTGAGGGCATTTATCATCAAGACTTTCTCATTCTTCAATTTCCTTGTTTGGACCGGAGTGTTGCCCATAATATGGTCCACCTCTACTCTCTTGACTCGGCATCTCTCGAAGATTGATCAGAAGGTCTTTCTTTGGACCGTAATGCAGGCTTTTGGATAGGGTTAGGAAGAAAAGGTATCAAAGGCTCAAAACAATTCAACATGGGCTCAAAATTACAACTTTCGGAATCAGATTTCTCACAACAACCACAACTTCTGCCCCAGTTTCTTTCTTGGGGACTTTTGGATTTTTATTTGGTGTGACTGAACCTCAAAGAGAGGCTGCCTACGTATCCTTTCGGAATCAAGTCAAAAGTAGTTCATGACATTACTTCGTTGTTGCGGTCCTTCCTTTTCTTCCACTTTTCTTTTCTTTCTTTTCATTTCTTTCCTTTTCCTTCTCTTTTCTTTTCTTTTCTTTTTCTTTTCTCTTCCTTTTTTCTTTTCTTTTCTTTTCTCTTCTTTTTTCTTTTCTTTTCTTTTCTTTTCTCTTCCTTTTTCTTTTTCACTGTTTTCTCTTGTTTCTCCACTTACTTTCCCCGCTAAGGCTTAAGAGTTTTATTATTGATTCCGAAAGAGGGGTATGCAAGAAAATAACCAAGGCTCAAAGGGGTAACAAAGGATAAAGTGTTTGGATAGCAGAACAAAATGCCTTCGTCATTCTAATCTCCAAAACATGCCAAGTACAAACTACACAATTAAACAAACATGAGGAAAAGATACGTAACATCTTTTGATTGCACCAGGATTACTAACCATATCCACACATTTGTCAATTACCCAGCACCATTGGACAACAATCTCGGTACCACGAACGGCCCCTGTAGACTTGGGGGCAAACTTGCCTTTGGTTTCAAACCGATGTGGCATGATGCATTTCAACAGTATTTCTTTATGTTCCGTCTGCCCCAGTTTCACACAATTTGGGCTCGAAGTGATCTCAAAATGCCCTTAATTATTTCCCTCGAATGTCCTTACATCTTCAACATTGTTTCATTGCTTCATTACGAAACTGACTTTTAAAAACTAGGCTGAGAATTATGCGTGCATGTCATGTCACCAGAACTAGCATGAAAAGAATTATAAAAGGAGAAGAAAACTAAACAAAATGACTAGAAATGGCAGGAAACAAAGAATTGCATTAGACTGACGGTGAAAGGGTTTAAACAACAGAACAAACAGACAAACCTAGACAGCACTAAACAAGTTATTACGGCAAAATGAAAAGATAGAAGGCTTTGAGTCACAAGACAATATCCGGATTACAACCCTGAAAATAACCCAGACAACAGAAATGACAACAAAATAAACCACCAAAACTCCACTCTAGCTAACCAAGAGTTGGAGCGTCTTTCCAATCACCAAACTCGACACCTTAGCCACTGGATTGCTCATCAAAATTGCTGGGACCGTCACCAATTTCAATATCATTGACTTCATTCAATGAGTTTCCGAGAGGATTCTCATACCCCCTGTCGTCATGGATCTTCCCCACAAAATGTGCATCATTATGTGCAGGCAAAGGATTCTGTGCAATGTTCTGAGTGGCACTGTCCTAGACCGCAATTATTCCTTCCTGAATCATTCTTTCTATCTCTCTTTTCAAATCCCGGCAACTTTCGACATCGTGCCCCTGGGCATTGGACTGGTATCCACACCTTTTAGAAGGGTCAAGCTCCTTGCACGCTTGTCCACATGATTCGAAGGAATGGGTGCTATCAGGTTATATTGCTTTAACTTCTCAAACAAGTCTGCATATGACTCTCCCAAGGGGGTGAAAGTTTCCTGCTTCTGTGCCCTCTCTTGCTTGAAATTTTGGCTGGCCCGAAAACCTGCTCTAGGGCAATTGTTGTAGGCTCTTGGGGGTGGGTAGGTGTTTTCAGTTGGGTAAGCATTTGGTGGGGTGGGTGCGCGCCATTGCGCATGGGTAGGATGTTGGGGGTATGTTTGGGCATGGTGAACAGAGAAGTGGGGATAGTGTTGTGGTGGGCTATATGGAGTGTGATGGGGTCGAGGTTGGTTGTAATATGGTGATGGGCCCCTGGACCAAGCTCTTGATTCAACTACTGCCACATCTTCTTTCTTTTTCTTTCCCACTACCCCTCCAGTGCCGCTCTGGATAGCCTGGGTAGTTGCCTTGATTGCAGAATAGCTCATGATTTTGTTGGATTTAAGCCCCTCCTCCACCATACTTCCCATTTTTACTACCTCGTTGAAAGATTTTCCTACTGCTGACACCAAGTGACCATAGTAGGTGGGCTCCAAAGCCTGTAAGAAGTAATCAACCATCTCGCTTTCTTTCATTGGAGGATCGACTTTTGCCGCCTGTTCTCTCCACCGGAAACCGTACTCTCTGAAGCTTTCCCCGGGCTTCTTCTCAATTTTGGTCAGTGACAGACGGTCCGGGACAATTTCGAGATTATATTGAAAGTGGCCTGCAAACGCTTGGGCCAAATCATCCCACGTGTACCATCGGGCATGATCCTGTCGCGTGTACCATTCCAAGGCCGCACCACTGAGACTTTAACTAAAGTACGCCATCAATAATTCATCCCTTCCCCCAGCTCCTCTCATTTTGCTGCAGAAGCCCCTTAGATGTGCCACCGGATCACCATGTCCATCATATAAGTCAAACTTGGGTAGCTTGAATCCTGCTGGCAACTGGACATCGGGAAACAAGCACAAATCCTTATAGGCCACACTGACTTGGCCACCCAATCCTTGCATGTTCCTGAAGGATTGCTCCAGGCTTTTTACTTTTCGAAACATCTCTTCCTGTTCCGGATTCTTAAGCGGCTTGTCAGTTTCCACCGGGAGCTCAAAGTGAGGGGTGTAGGAATATGGCTCAGTAGCTTTGAAGGTAGGCTCAGGAGGGTAGTACTGGCTGTCGTGAGTTAGAAACAATGGCTCACTGGAAGATCTTTGCAATGTGGTAGGTGGAGGCACCACAAAGACAGGGGTGATTGGTGGAGGAAGGTTTTGTTTGGGTAGTGGAGCTTGGGAAGGATAGGAGGTGGTGCCATAACTCTGTTGGTAGAAAGGGAATGTTGGCGAGGAATTCACAGTAGGAGGCTCCTGGGACTGAGCCAAAGGTGGGATATATGCTGGATTGGCGGGATACACGGGCGCCGGCTGACCCTTAGCCCAGGCCTGATGCATCTCGGCCATCTGCTGCCTCAACTTATACATCTCTTCCCTCATTGCTTTGACATCCACCACGTCTACCTCTTTTGACGGGTCCATGATACTGGTATCTGATTCTTGGCCTGTCATGTTCAGTTTGTTTTTTGACCGGGTGTTGTAGGAGTGGGTTGCCAGGATGCCAACCAACTAAACCACCTGCCTGGGCTCATCATCAACAACAACTTTGTTAGCAGTTAGAACGTTAACATATAGATAACCACACATTTGGGGAATGAATGCACCTAAGCAGTTAACCATTTCTATTATGACTTCGCTTGGTTGCATGCGTCATCCCGGCTTTCATTTTTCTTTATTTGTCATGCCTTTCCTCTCATTCTTCCCTCGTGTTTTCCATTGTTTGTTTCTTGCTTTTCCCTCTTTTCTCTTGCTTTTCTCTCTTATTTTTCCCTCTTTTCTTCTTTTTTTCTTTTGCCTTGGTTTTTCCTTGTTCCTATTCGCTCCTTTCCTCAAAATTGTTTTTTCGCTCTTTTCTTTCCTTTGCTCCCTTTTTATTTTCTCTTGTTTGCTTTTGTTTGGTTTCTTATTTTCTTTTTGTTTTTCTTTCCCTCTTTTGTTTTTCTTTCCTTTCTTGTTTTTCACCTCTTTCCTTTCATTCTTTTCTCATTTTTCCTTTTTTTTCATTTAGTTACGGTCGAATCCTATGGAGATTGCCTACGTATCACGACCCCGCGTGAATCAGACCGAGCGTAGTTCTTGCAAATTGAATGCGAAACTAATGAAACAATTTTGGGGAATTTTTTCTCAGTTTTTCATTAATAACAACTGCGATTACAAAAGCTACCAGACTATTTGTTTTTCTTTTCCTCAAAAGGGGAGTTACAAAAACAGACTCAAAAACAAAAATACAGACTCGATTAACTAGTAATACATCAAAGCTTCAAACCCTGGGGCCCGCGGGGCATCACTCGGCATTGCCACGGGCCTGCGCAAGACTGAGAAGGTTTCAATGTCAACTGGGTCATCCTGGACAAAGAGTTCTGAGGGAAAGAAAGCTGACTTATTGTGACTTAAAAGAAAAGTGGCTAGTTTTCAAAAAAATTTATTTAAGAAAGCAAAGACTTGGTTTTGCAAATACGGCCTCTCAGCACTTCCGGGAGGGAGATTTGAAGGATGTGCCCGCAACCATTTAAAAACGACTCAGGGTGGCTGTTCTTGCAAAAACGGCCTTCCGGCGCCCTTTTGGAGACATTCGGCTTATTTTAAACAAGAATGGCGGCACCCGACTTATTTTGACAAAAAGTCTTGGTATTTTTTGGCTATTTTTGAAAAAAGGTGGTTGGACCCGATGAGGGTTGCCTACGTATCTCACATCCGGTGAGAATCAAACCTGCGTAGTTCGGGCCAAATAGAACTAACTAATTTCGAAAGCTAAACTCTTTTGTTTTTTGTTGGCAAATACACTATTTCTGAAAGCAAGACTCTTTTTATATTCTCTTTTTCAGTGGCAAACAAACTAAAAAAAACTCTTCCTCTTTTTTCTTTCATTTTTCTCAAAAATCCGGCAGAATTTCGGCACTACTTGGACATTGATTTTTCTAATATAGGTAATTAATTCTCTACACTGCTATTTTCTCTTTTCCCCTTTTGTCTTTTATTCAATTTTTCCAGATATTCAAAGGCGGTCAGCATGCGAATCCAAAACAGATAAATGCACAAGTAGGATGCATCAGGGTGGTCCATTATTCCGGGTACACCTGTCCTAGACGGACCCAACCCCTGTGTTGAGTCCCCTAAGTCAAAATGCACATGATGCAGATAAGCGTTCCTACTAGGGATCCGGCATGAGGTCAAGTTATTCTAGGTTCAAAGCCTAGGTATATGTTCTAGACTGTGTACCCGAGCGGACAACTCGAGTCGAGGAGGGGGCTACGTACCGGGGACCCGCGAGATCGTCCGGCTTAGTAACTTGTCCGGCCTCTTTCTTATTTCAAGATATGACACTAACAGAATAGGGAGTCTCAACCAGTAAGCACATCCCCGGAGGTGAGAAGAGAAGGGTTTCGGCACAGTTTATATACAGTTCAGATAATATCAAAGCGGTAAAGCATTTAGCACATTTAGCATGAAACATGTAGGAAAATCAGATAAAGCCAAACATAACAATTATTCTAAGCTCGAATTCTTAAACCCTGAACCTAAGTTCTGGGTTTGTGTCCCCAGCAGAGTCTCCAGAGCTGTCACACCTCCTTTTTTACTACACCCCTAAGGGTATAAAGGAGTTTTTCCACTTAAAGGACAATCGGAACGGGATTTATTATTAAAATTCAGAGTCGCCACTTGGGAGATTAATGGTGTCCCAAGTCACCGGTTGAATCCCGAACCGAGGAAATTATGACTCTGTTTAACAGTCCGCGATCCAGAAATCCGAGTAAGGAATTCTGTTAACTCGGGAGAAGGTGTTAGGCATTCCCGGATTTCGTGGTTCTAGCACGGTCGCTCAACTGTCATATTTGGCTTATTTATTTGATTTTAGTACATGTTTTGACCTATGTGCTTTTAACTTTGAATTGCTTTTGTTATTATTATTTTAAGAGAATTGCAACGCTGTGAAAACACGTCTCAAATCGCGTCACATAAATGCACCCGCGATTTTTGACACATTTCGACTTCATTGAGATTTGGATCTGGGTCACATAAATGTGCACCCGTATTTAAGAAGGTAAGATTATTAAAAGCGCGCCTAAAGCGACTAACGCGTTATTATCTTTGGGGAAGGCCGTGAAATCCGCTAAACGGCCCATCCCGAAGTCTAAGTATTTTAGTATAGCCATTTATTGAAGGCCCCGCAATTTGTTTGTTTTGTTTAGCGGGGCTCGTCTCGTTTTATTATTAAAAGGCAAGCCTAAAGCAATCTCTGATTTTCTATATTAATGTCTCTAATAACAAAGGAAAAGTCCTAATTAATTCGTTATTGGACTGCAATAAACCAAATGCTGATTCTGTATCAAAGCCACCCATTGGGCCTCCAAGATGAGCCCAACGAAGGACACTTGCACCTATGCTATACTAATATGTCGCTAGTCAAGGCCTTGGCCCAAGTCCAAATGTGAAGGACATTAGCACTGGACCTGGGCCCGCGTATCAGACGTATTGAGGCCCAAATGTCCTGGGAATAGGCTATAGAGCCTGAATTTTAAATCAAAAACAGGATTCTGATTCAATTAAACCAAAACTATTGAAATTACTCTACACTATCTAAATGAAACAACTGATTCACGGAATATACATACTGATTTTAAAAGCATATTAGCATCCATAATTGAACATGTATTACACTAAACTACTGATTTCATGCTTGCATTACTATTGATTTCAAAATTGAACTAAAACTAATTATGCTATGCTATTGTTCTGAAACAACTTAACAAATACAGAGTTTAAAAATCCGAAACGGTCCAATTAATAGTCCAACTGTATCTATTACTCATACGACTCAAAACTACTAACTAACATCAATCACATTTATTCAACTAATCATCTATTGGATTGTAAACGACAAACAGCCTTCAAATGAGCCTAGATTTAGCAGTATTTTCATTTCAACTTCACTTCACAGCTACATCAAGGTGAGTTCATAAACGTGTACCTGGGATTTGAATTGAAAGAGAAAAAGGAGAAGTTAGCAGCCGTAACAACTTCAGCAGCAACTCAGAAACCAATTTAAAACCCCAGCAACAATCAATGAACGAGTAATAACAGCCCAGCGCAGATTCAGTAGTTTAGAAATGAGTTGAAAAACCAAGCAAACTCAATAAATCAGCCAACAACAACACCAGATAGCCAGAAATACCCAGGGAATCAATATACACAACGAATAACCCTCAATTGACCCTAATTAACTAACCAACAGTGCTCAAATGACTCCAAATACTTTCAGATTTCAAACGTCGAACAGAAACAGAGAATTCGAACTATTTTTGGTTTTGAAATGAACTAGAAGACTGAATTAAGGCTGGAATTTGGAAAATAACCTAAGGAAGGCAATGAAACAGTGTTGTTTTTGGATTTTTTTATTGTATTTTTCTGTTTGTTTTTGTTTTTTTTTTGAATGCTGAATTTCAAAACTAGATCTGAGAACTAGGGAGAGCTTTTTGGGGGAAAATTTTTGAGCTCCCGAAAAACTTCTTCTTCAAGGCATTATTCATGCCTTTTTATAGGCCAAAGGAGGGGCAGCCCTCTCATTTTCTGTTTTCCCTATTAGTCCCTGTTTATTTTTCATTTAGTCCTTTATTTTCTAACTTGTTACTCAAGTTAGTACACTTATTTTACTGAAATCTAAACTAAAGCCCCTCCCTAGAAGGTTCTAGGTGACTCTAGTATTACCCACAACATTCTTATGCAACTCTAAATGCCCAAACTACCCCTAAACTTCCCTGAAATTATTGACTAGCCTAACTGAGGTTCAACCTCTATTATTCCTGAAATTGGTTAACCTTACTAACTGTTTTTAACCCTTCTAATTGGCCATGGTTAATTAACTACCAACCCAGAACCCAATCAGCTATATCCAAACAAGTTTAACAACTTTAAAACATCAATATTACCAAACCATCGATCAAACAAGATTAACCAATCAACCACTAAACTAACAACTAACATAAAATCAATTATTAGAACCTCAACTAATCCCAAACAAATTACAACCAAACGAGCAGATTATTATCATCAGAAGAAAGCAAATACACCGGCATTAACAGGAAATCTAATTAAACTAACAATTGATTGCTTGAACTAATTAGACTGACATTTAACATTTAAACTAACAGAACAAAACAACAATCAAACCAAAATTAAACTAAACTAAAGAAAATCAAATCAGTACTGAAATTAAACAAAAGCAACACTAATCAGAAAATTAAGAGAGGTATTCATTGTCTCAGTCAGAAGAAGAAGAAGGAACATGAAAAGACGAAAACGAAGACTCACGGCTTGACTCGAACATTCATACCGCTTCTTTGATTCAAAATTTGAGCGGTCTTGGTGATATTTGAAACTCGCCAAGGGTAGATTCTTCACAAGGAGGATGGGGAGACTGTGTACTACCAATTTGGTAAATTCTAGAGAAATTAGGGTTTCCGGCCAACCTTTGATTAATTATTCGAGACATTCTGGGTAGATTTGAGGGAAATTAGCCAGGGATTTGGATAGGGGAAGGGGAGAGGGACCTAGGGTGTTAATTTGGGCGAGTTTGGGAAAAGTGTTGTCCTGGCCGGAAAACTTAGATTGAAGATTCGAACCTTATGACCGGGATTTGAGTGAAACTACGTTGGGGGTTGGAAAGAGGAGGGTGAGGGGGTTCTATGGTGTATTTTGGGTGGGAAAGGAGCATCGCCGCCGGCGGAGGCGATTTCCGGCCGGCGGCTCAAGGTGGCGTTACACAGGTCTGATTTGGGGAAATGGAGACGATGATACGGGGGGGGAGGCTCCAACCGTTTAATATCAAACGATCCTAGGCTTCCTGGCCGTTGGATCAACTTAACCTAGACGGCTAGGATCTACTGGGATTCAATACGGGGTCGTTTCATTACAGCGAAGGGCAGGCCGGGTTTGGTGAGATGGGTTTGGGCCAGGGATGATTTTTGGGCTGGGTAATTCAATTAAATGGCCCAAATTTGGTTTATTACTAAGACCACCTATTTTAATTGCTTTCTCCTTCTTTTTTATTTATTTTTGTTTTCATTTTGGTATTTTTGGATTTTTCTGATTTTATAAAAATGCAAAAAATTATAGTAAAGACCTAATATATTTTCAAAGTTAAACTAATTAATTCCTAAAATAGTTTAAAATCCATTTCATGACAAATTCAACAATTAACAATTAAAGATACAAAAGTAGACTATTTTTGTTATTTTCTTCATATTTTGTTCTAAAACCACTTAACCACTAATTGATCCTAAAATATGAAATTAGATCCTAAATGCAAATGTCAAGCTTATTTTTATATTTTCATATGAATAAAAATGCACAAATAAAATGCAAACAATTATTAGAAAATAACACAAAAATTCACAAAAATTGTAAAAATAAAGAAGAAAAAAAATCCTTTTGTTTGAATTTTTGGGAATAATTCACTTAGGGCAAAATTCACGTGCTCACAGTGAGATACAGTTTATATTTGACTAATTAATTTAAAAAGCACTTCTGAGTAGCAATTAGTATTTGGTCAAGCTTTTAAAAATTTCTTCTATGTATATTTTTCTCAATAGTGCTTTTTAAAAATTGTTTTAGGAGAGATTTTTTTTTTTTTTTTTTTTTTTCCAAAACTGCTTCTGCTTCTACCCAAAAGCATTTTTCCTTCTAAAAGTTTGGCCAAACATTTCAACTTTGGAAAAAAAAAAAGTACTTTTGGCTTTAAAGAAGCTTGGCCAAACATGCTATTCTTCTCTAATCTAAACTTTTATTTTTTTTTCAGTTACATGGATTAAAGAAATAATCTCATTCTAAAATTCTCTAATATTTTATATCGTTTTAGTTGATTTTTTCTCCAGTACATGCAATACTTATTTTTACAATTTTATACTGCAACTTAATATTATTTTATATTGAATCTAATATACGAAAACTTATATTATAAGAATCCGCTCAATGGGGAAAAAACTCCTAAGATTTCATTAATAAAGGATGCACCGTACTCAAATAATAAGGACAAAATCAAAATGAACTTTGAAGTAGTATTTATTTTCTTTTTAAAAGAATTGTCCTTTCAAAGCATAGTTAACCACTCATTTATAAGTATTTCGAGATCTTCTATTCTTCAATTTTTCCCTTCATATTTACCGTTACTCTCTCCTAAATCTGATGTTACAGTAAAAAGATTTTTAGCCCTTTCTATATGTTGCCTTTTCCTTTTCTTCCCAAAGAATAAATAGTAATTTTGCGATTAAAATTATTGATATGACTCGAGCTTTCAACTGGTTAGGTGAAAACGAAAAACGCTTTACCCGTAAAGGATCCTTGTCATATAGTAGCATGTTTGGCCAAGCTTTTCCGGAAGGTAAAAGTGATTTTTTGCTCAAAAAATACTTATTTTAACTTGGGGTTTTTGACCAAGTCTTTTTTGGTTAGAAAAAATATTTTTAGGTAAAAGCAGAAACAATTTTTGATGAATAGAAAAAAGTAACTTCTCTCCAAAACAGAAGTAGTTTTTATATGGGTCAAAATCTGACCACACGTGGATTAGCCTTGACAAGGATGGTAAGAGGATGACTGAGCCGTGGTCGTACCCCCTAGATGTAATAATGATGAATACCTCGGCCACCGCCGAAATCGTGCCCTCAAGAAGCCTGTGTGGCGAAGAAAATGTCACGGCAGTTGAGGGAAACGGCGTGAAGTATAGTCAAGGGAATGAAGGCCCTTTAGTTAAAGACCAATGGACAAAAGGGAATACTGACAATATATATAGGTGGGGAGAAGATAAGAAAAGGGGGGCTTTTTCTCTCTCAGAGGGAGAACGATAGAAGAACACCATGAAAAGGTTCAGATAGGGAAAATAAACCTCTGTAAATATGATTGTCAAATCAATAAATTTAGATCTCATAGTTGTCAATGGCATTCCTTCTTTTCCATCGTTGCTCCTACGATGTGGGATGATATTCCAAAGATGTAAGTTTATTATCACGCTTGATGTCTTTAAAAATCTTGAATCGAGCTACTAGCTCTAATATGCCTCATTTTTACGTGTGTTTGACCTTAAATGTTAGTGTATTGCACTTATTATGTATTTTATGCCTTTCATGAAGTGATTCCGAGTTAAAAAGCTAATCGGAAGCTTAATCGAACAAGTTGGAGCTTTGAAGTTTGAGTAAAAGCCCAAGGGATTAAACCGGGATCGCGTTTGGGGATCGAGAGCCAGGTCTGGATATCAAAAACTGAAGAAAAGAATTACTCTGTAAAAAGTCTAATGTCGCGGCGCGACATTGTAAAATGTTGCCATCTGTCAGAAATCGCTCTCTGAGCTTTCCCACTAGCGCCCTGCATGGTGCGACGCGCGTGTACAAGATTCTGAGAGTATTTTTCCTGTTTCGGCTTGGAAAAAGTAGTTTCGTCTGGGTCCGTTCCTACATGGTATAAATACACCAAAAAGACAGTGTTTCAGACTTTGTATTTGTGTAAATGCTCATGTACTCAGTGACACCCTGGTTTTGGGAACTTCCGTATAGAGTTATGGTATTTTTATCCAGTTTCATGAGAGTTTTACTTATTTAAATCTGTTTTAGTATATTTTAAATTTGAAAGTGTAGGTAATGTTTGAATTGTCGGCTTGCCTAGTACCATGATAGGTGCCATCACGACAGGTTACGTTTTGGGTCCTGACAGGAAGTGCTGGGCAGAAAGGTTATAAGTCAAGGATTTGGCTATTTTCTTAATATTTTGAGTTGTAGACTTCAGGTTTGGGCGATTTTTGAGGGGTTCTTCACGTGTTTGATTGTGATAAGTGTTCTTTATTTGAAATTAATTATATATCATGATTACATAATTATTTTTATTGTTAAATTAGTGAGTTGAATGAAAGAAAATGGGAATTTTTGTAAATCTTTCAAAAATGTAAAGTCAGAAGTTGAAGGACAGTTTAATATCGGAATTGGATAATTTTAGTATAGTTGAGCTCGTATTGGAATAGGTGTTCGGATTTTGTAAATTTTGACAGGTTCCGAGGTGAGGGCCCGTGATTGACTTTTTGGGTTGACTTTTTAGTTTTAATTAAAGATCGAAACTTTATTATCCGGAATTATTTTCTATGGGTTTTATTTATGATATTAAGTTATTTTGGCTAGATTTGAGCCGTACGGAGGTTGTTTCACATGAGAAGATCATTTTAGAGTATCGGTCTAGCTTCTTTGAGGTAAGTAACTTGCCTAACTTTGTGTGGGGGGAACTACCCCTTGGGATTTGAGTCAATTGTGATAATTGTGTCATGTGAAGGCTGTGTACGCGAGGTGACGAGTACGTACTCGGGCTTATTTATAGAAATTTGACCGTTTAGGTCTCTTAGGTCCTTATGTTCATAATTGAAGTTGTCTTATCATGTTAAATCATCCATTTACTAAATTAACCCTTATGTGTCTTATTTGGAGTTGATTGATTCAAGTTCTACCCTTGTTGCCAATAATCTCTTATGCACCTTGATTGAAGTTATGGTTGTTTTTTCCATAATTGTTTAACCTTAATTGAAGTTATTATTGTCTTTCCTGTAGTTTCTTAACCTTAATTGAGGTTTCTGTTACCCTTTCATTGTTGACGTATCCTTATTTGGAATCTTTTGATTCATGTTATCTCTCTTATCGTCGAGTTGTACTTATGTGGAATCATTATTACACATTATCTCTCCCTTTATTGAGCTGTCTTGTTGAAACCATTATTACCTGTGGTATCTTTCATTCGTTCTTCCATTTCTTTGTGTTTTGTAGTTCTTGTGTTGATTTACTTGCCGTACTCTCGTGTTACTGTTGTTGTTGATGTTGTTGATGTATTCAGTGTTGCTGAGTCGAGGGCTATGAGTGGTTGTGGTATTGTAATTGTTTTGAGGAAAAGTTGTGGCATATAGGCACACGTGGTGAAAGACCTTATATTGTGTTGTTATATTTTTAACACATGTGGTATTGTTGAGAGGATTATTGGGGTGCACGCGAGTTGTCCGTGCTATTGTTAATATTGATATTTTCACATGCAGCGTGACAAGACGGGCTATATATGTGGGTTTGCGCATGTGGCGAGATAAGGTGGAAATATTATTATGCGCCTGCGGCGAGACAAGGCGGGCATTTACTTTATTGTTGCGCACGTGGCGAGACAATGTAGGCTATATCGAGGAATGATTTGTTATGACTTGTGATGGCTTGGGGGCATTGTTATTGACAATATTAGTGTAATGGTGTGCCTTCCTTATGTGAGTTATACATTGCACATTTTGTGGTGATTGTTCCTTATGTGCCATTCATTGTCTCTACTCTTACTTATTGACTTGAGTTGTGATTGAACACTTGCACAAGCATACACATAATTAATCACCCACATCAACTTAAGAAGACGAATCCTGATGTTATGAACCATTTACATGTACTCTCGTTTACTTGTCTTCTGTGTGAGAGTTGTTCTATTGGCACGTGAGTTGTCCGTGCATTCAAAGGTCACTGTTATTGTTGGCACGTGAGTTATCCGTACTGGTGTGAGATATTATCACTCCCTTGGCACGTGAGTCATCCATGCGGTTATGAATTGTAATGTGGGCACAAGATACCAAGTGATTAGGGTTTATGAATCGGGACCCGTGAAATGTGGCTATAAGGTGAAGTACCTCGGCAAAGTCCTTGAACATATCTTGTGTGAAAGCGGTTGCTCTTATTGAGTTGTTACTTGTTTTAATTACTTGGTCTCACCGAACTTAAACTCTGTTCAGCTTACTCCTCGGCATTATTACCTGTTTGTTTGTTGTTGCTAATTATTGTTTCTAGTGTTCTATTGCGAGTATTGTTTTTGTTATCTTTACCATGCTTAACTTTATATTAACATTGTTTCCACGTTCGTGCACATTCATACTTGTACAAGTTATTTAATCTAGTAGGTGTCTTGACTGTCCCTCGTCACTACTCCATCGAGGTTAGTCTTGATACTTACTGGGTTGTGACGACCCAAAGGGTCATCACCTGTATTCCTACTCACTCTATATCTCTGAGGCCGTGAAAACCTCACTTGGGGGTTGCCTCGAATTTGTGTGCGCAATCCGGGCGCGTGGCCGGAACGTTTAAATATGAATTTGTGAGAAAGATAATAAAATTTTGATGTTTTAATTGATTAAATTGACTTCGGTCAACGTTTTGGGCAAACGGACCCGGACTCGTGATTCGACAGTCCCGGAGGGTCCGTAGGAAAATATGAGACTTGGGGGTGTGCCCGAAATTAAATTCCGAGGTCCCGAGTCCGAGGAATGAATTTTTACGTGAAATCGTTTTCTGAAATAATTAAAGAATTGAAAAGTGTTATTTGTTTAGTAGACTGTGCTGTTGGGCTCGTATTTTGTTTCCAACGCCCGACACAAGTCTTAGATATGAGTTAAGCAATTGCTGTGAAGTTTGGTTAGATTTGGACGTCATTTGACGTGTCTTGAGCTAGAAGCAGTAAAATTTGATGTTTCATGGAAATTGGAAGGAAATCATGGGTCTTGAGGCCTAATTCGATGTTGTTTTGGCGATTTGATCTCACGGATGAGTCGTAGGATGTTGTTGGAGTTATGTGCATATTTGGTTTGGAGCCCTGAGGGCTCGGGCGAGTTTTGAGTGGGTCCCAGGAGGGTCTTAGACTTAAAAGTATAAGAAATTTGCAGGTCCAGGTGTTGCAGGCCCCAGCGTGGCCGCGGTCATTTCCGCGCGGTCCGCGCTGGAAGCCGCGTGGCCACGGTGCATTTCTGCACGGTCCGCGTGGCTAGGTTCAGAGGGCCAGTGGTCCTAGGTCCCCCAGCGCGGCCGCATGCCATATCAGCGCGGTCCGCGCTAGGAGATTCAGAGAGTGGGAATTTTGGTCCATTCCTCCAGCGCGGCCGCGCACAAAATCAGTGCGGTCCGCGCTGGGTAGGTTCAGAGAGTCATTTTTCTTCCCTTCCTCGGCGCGGCCGTGGGGCATTTTTGTGCGGTCCGCGCCGGGTCTCCAGTGCAGTATATAAAGTCGGGATTTTCAGTCATTTTTCACTTTTTCAAAACCCAAAACATAAGAGGCGATTTTCCAAACGATTCAACTTCTTCAAAACGATTGGTAAGTGATTTCTAACTTATTTTCTTTACTCCTTAACATCTTTAAACATGATTTCAACTTCAAAACAAAGATTTTAATGGGGGAATTTGGGAATTTAGGGTAGAACTAGGGTTCCTAAATTTGGGGGTTTTGGACCTCAATTTGAGGTCCGATTCCAAAATAACTTATATATTTGAGTTCATGGGGGAATGGGTAGTCGGATTTTGGTTCGAACCTCGGGTTTCGACCACGTGGTCCCGGGGGCATTCTGGGAATTTTTGAACAAACTTTGGGAAATTTCATTTTCATGCATTCAAATTGATTCAAGTAGCATTTGTTAATACGTTCAAGTAATTTGTGATTAGATTCGAGCGGTTTGGTGGTGGATTCGAGGGGTAGAGCTATATTAGAGGCTTGAGTTGAGTTTGGAGCATTGGAGGTAAGTGTTTGATCTAACTTTGGCTTGAAGGAATAGGGTTAGAGTGTTATTATTTGCTAATTGTTAAATGATCGAGTACGGTGTATAGGCATGGTGATGAGTATCTTTACACCGGTGTCTAGCATGACCGTGGGTCCTTGTATGTACTTATCCTGATATTGTTATGACTCTTCCATGTTAATTGATGTATTCTATGCAATGTGGAGAGTACGAGGACTAATTACGAATTGAAAATTCTTTGGAGCGTTGGCTCGAATGATACGAAGACTATGGAGTAAGAAATGAAAGAAATAGAAAGTGACATGAATAACCCCTTGCCGGGATGGTTTGAGTACATTGATTATCTCCCTTGCCGGGACATTTCTTATTGTTTGTTTATCCCCTCGCCCCGTTTGGTTGTGATTACTGTTTGGGTGAGGAAGAGTGATAATGCACGAAGGGTCATTCCGTGCTATGCTTTGATTATATTTGCACGAAGGGTCATTCCGTGCCATGTTTGATTTATACTTGCACGAAGGGTCATTCCGTGCCATGTTTTGATTATTTATGCACGAAGGGACATTCCGTGCTCTGATTTGATTATAATTGCACGAAGGATCATTCCGTGCCATGATATGAGAGTTATGTGAGGGAAAGCACGAAGGGTGATGACGTGCACTTTATTTGATTGCTTTTGGTGAGAATGAGAGTAGAAGCACGAGTCGTGCAACTGTTGATTTTCCTGCTCTCATTAATTATTGTTATTGCCCTGTTTCTTACTTAAATTGTTGACTTTATATCCGGACTGTACTCCCCCATAGTATGCTTCCCTCCCTCTTAACTGTTTAATTTCTTTGTTCTTTCCTTTTATTACATATATATATATATATATATATATATATATATATATATATATATATATATATATTGAACTGCACAGATTGGTTTGGTAGTCTTGTCTAGCCTTGTCACTACTTCGCCGAGGTTAGGACAGGCACTCACCAGCACATGGGGTCGGTTGTGCTGATGCTATACTTCTGTGCTCTTTTGCACAGATCACGGTACTGGATCAGCTTTTGGACCACATCAGTAGGACATCGATCGGGAGCTGACTTCAGTCCAGGGACTTACGAGGTAGCCTAGCTGGCGTTCGCAGGTCGGAGTCCATTTCTATGTTTTCAGTTTGCTTTCATTGTACCGAGACAGACATTTAGGCATTTTCTATTCTGACTTGTTTGTAGCACTCTTTAGTAGTTCGTGAGATAGCGACTCCAGTCTTGGGTAGAGAAATATTAAACTTCCGCATTTTGAGTTTTCAGTTATTCATGTTTTAAAAGCCTTCTGCATTTTTTTTAAAGACTCGTTGTTTTATTATTGTTGTGTTGTTATCCGAAAATGTTTAAATGTCTGGCTTGCCTAGCTCCGTTAGTAGGCGCCATCACGATTCCCGATGGTGGGAAATTCGGGTCGTGACATGGGTACTACTATGGTGTACTCATGCTATGCTTTATGCATATTTTTGTGCAAATCCAGGTACTTCGGAGTTAGTTGATCCCTAGTTAGCTGCTTAGGTCTTACTGTGGAGACTCAAGGTATACCTATCATCGTGTTCGCATGTTGTACTGTTTTTTCTTTTCCGGAACAATTGTACTTAGAAGATTTTTTTAATAAACTCAGTAGAGCTTATGACTTGTATTACCGGTTTTGGGTATTATATTGCACTCGGGATTATTGGTTTACTATATAAATTTCATTTTCATGCTTAATAATTGTTTCTGGTTAAATTCTGTCTTTTAGTTCAGTAAGTGTTAGGCTTGCCAGGTATTAGTGACTTGGTGCCATCGCGACATCATACGGAGGGAAATTTGGGTCGTGACAAGATGCCTCCGGCGGAATTGAAATTATATTCATATGTCATGCATTACTTGCGAATGTCAGATCAAGAGGCATGATATTGTTAGCAATAAATACAAGTGGCGTACCAGCAACGATTTTATTATGAGGTCATACAACTCACTTCAGATTGGATATACCTCTTCAAATAACTGAAATAACCATTATAAATATATCAAAGCAGAGCAATAATGCTAAATTTATAAGGAAAACAAAATTGATAATATGAGATGAAGCACTTTTGGCTAACCGTCAAATGATCAAGTCATAAAGGACACCAGAGACCCATTCCAACTTCTATTTTGCCAGCTTTTGCCAATACAAGCCAAAATCATCTAGGGATCTCCAAATCAATATCCGGACACATTCCTAAGTCCAAAATCACCTTATATGGAGCTATCGGAACCATCAAAACTACATTCCGGAGCCATTTACACATAAGTCAACATCCGGTCAACTCTTTCAACTTAGGATTCTAACCTTGGGACTAAGTGTCCCAATTCATTCAGAAACATCCCCGGAATCGAACCGACTCCTCCGGCAAGTCACATAACAACAAATGATCATAGAATAAGCAATAAACGGGGAAACGAGGCTGTAATACTCAAAACGACCGGCCGGGCCATTATAATGTTTTCTTACGTATATTATTGTCACTGTATACATAGTAGATAGTTAAAATTGATATTCCATTGCATAATGGTTGATTTTGAAGAAAAATATGCATGTTATGCTACTGAAAACTTAGATCCGCCGAATAGCTTATGTATTAGTACACATATGATATATAGAAGTTTTGACAATAACGTCATACATGCAGAACTTATGATACTGGTCAATGTGCTTCTAAGTATGTGTTTATCTCCGAATTCACTTTTGTCTTCAAAAACTAAAGAATATCCTTTTAAATTTGTGTGAAAATAATTTTCAGTGTGTTCATGCTTCGTAGTAATAATAAATACAACACAAGAACAAACATACTAAATCTTAGACTATATTTATAACAATATATTTTCTTACACGGATAACTATATGTTGCATTTTCAAGAGAGATATCAATATCGACAACAAGAGTTTTGGTTATGGCGGAGCAACCAAAGCATTAGAAGGAAATAATATATAAATTGATCAGTTGTGTAAGTTCTGATGATATCCTTTTATTTTGAGTTCAAGTTTATGCTAATGTAACAATATTTTTCGTCATTTACATGATTGTTGTATTAATATATACTCCCTCCATTCACTTTTACTTGGCACGTTTTGACTTTTCACGCTCCTTAAGAAATAATAAATGAAGTGCATAATTTATCATGATACCCATATTAATTGATGCATACTTTATTGGATTTGAGAAAATAATTTGAAATGAGTAATAAATATTGTGGGTATAACAGGAAAAAAAAGTTTGTCTTCTCTTGATATGCGTAAAGTGACAAGTAAAAATAAAAATTTATTTATAGTGTACATGCCAAGTAAGTGAACGGAGGGAGTATAAAATTTCTCTCATTAATTAAATTTTATTGCTCCTTCGTATAAATAAATATTTAAACCATCATATGTCATTATTGACGTGCAACGTACGTTTAAAGATACTAATAATAAAAAATAAACAAAATTACAAGAAAATACACTTGACTCCACACCATAACAAAAAATGACCCATATTTTTAAGTTTTACCCGGCTAGCCCATATTGTACATATTTTGAAAGAACTAGCAAATTCAAAATATGTTTCTTACAACCATTACTTCTAAAAGTTATGAAGTTAAATTTATATTCTCACAACTATTGCTTTCACTCTCTTTTCTTCTCACATCTTCTACGTATGCTTCAATGGGCCGTCTGCCATTACTGCTTCTTCCCTGTGTCACCTGGTTGCAATGTAAAAAAATTGAAGATTCAACATTCCAAAATTGAAGGCCATTCAAAGCTTTGCTTTCAAAAATAAGATTTTTTGAGTTTGTTAGTTGTTTGGATTGGATGTTGTTCCCATTGATTGAAAATATCAAAAGGAGTTCAAAATTTAAATTTGAAGTGATTTGGAGTTGATTTGAGTTAAATTTCAGAAAAACCGCAAAGAAGAAGACGAAGTTAGTTTTTTGTATAATTATGTATAATCTTGTATAATAGTGTATATGAGTGTATAAACACATCTTATACACTATTATACATTTTTATACACCTTTATACAAGCGTCTCTAGACGATCTTTTTCCATGATTTTCAGTTACAATTGTTGTTCAAAATCAGTCCAAATCTCCATTAAATGACTTCAAATTTTATATACAACCTCCTTATATTATTTCTAACAATTCTAGACAATACCCACTCCAAATTTCTCACAAAATCAAATTCGGAATCTAAACCCACATATTTAAGCTTGTTAAAAATCTAATTTTCACCATCCAAATGAATTTGGTTTGTTGAACTAATATTTAAGTTACAGTTACTGATTCGAAAATTAACTTAAAAGCTTGAGCATTCTTTTTTAAAAATTAAATAGTAATTTTGAAAATCTATTGGAGTTGGATGTTGAATCTTAGCCTATTATTTTTGGGCTAGTTGGTTGTAAATTGATATATGAGCTATAAAATTAAAAAGTAAAGATCCCAGTTGTTATTACGTGAAATTTTACCTAAAAAATATACCAATATATAATGAGACGGAAATAATAAGTATAAGATGTGTGAATTTAATATAATATCATTACTGTATTTCCACTCTACATCCATAAGATATGAAACAAACGTGCCTGTACACCTCTTACTTGTCGGAAAAAATTGTGGGTAACGAGATTGGACAAAACAAAACGTGACAACTTGACCTCTCGTGGACCTCAGTCCACGCGCTATTCGCTCGTCCACGCGCTATTCGCTCGCGATTGATGGTTCCAATATATTTCTTTTTTCCTTTGCCTTTTTACGAATTTTTTGGCAACTTATAGATTAATTTTCGTCAAATGAAACGTTTTTATTGGTTAAATCTTTTTTTTTTTTAAATCAAAAAAATCTTTGTTGATGTTTCCGAAACTTGTCAAGGAAAGAAAAAATCATAAACACGAAAACAATTTTTCAGAAAAAGTTTGTAACGAGCGAAGGCATGTTAGTTTTAGAGCCCGTTATGTGAGGCCGCTAAAAAATTGCTTATTTTGAGAAATGATTTTGTTTAAAAGTGTTTTTCGAAAAAATACTTTTTACATTATTTGATAAGCAAATTGTGTTTGGCTAATATTTTTAAAAAGTATTCTTGAATATCAAATACGTAAAAGGATAGTAAATGTTCAATTTATAATTAGTATTATTGTTATAGAGAATTAAATTCATAAAATATAGAGTAAAATATATATTAAAATTTTTAATCAATATAAAATATAATTAATCAAAGAAATATTATTGGGTATATGTCATTGCTTATTATTTACCTGACGATTCAAGTATACCAATGTGCATCAGTCAATATAAATTAAAAATTCATCTCATAAAAAAATTAAATTAATAAGATATAATTTTAAAAATATAATTTTTTTGATAAGGATATTTTTGTCTTGAAAAAATTAATCTGCTTCTACTTTTTGAAATTTATTAAAATTTGTAGCTTCTTCCCAAAAGCAAAAAAGTTACTTCTGCTGGTGCTCGTAAACATTTATCTGTCTTGACCAAACACCTTCAGTATTTTCTTTAAAAAACATATTTTTTTTACCCAAAAAATACTTTTGGCTTCCTAAAAGTATGGCCAAACAGGCTGCTAGTATCACAAGTTAATGATTTAGCCACAGAAGCAGATCCAACATTTAAAATTTATGAATTTTTACAATAAAATTATCACAAAGTTACTGGTTTAACGTAAATCCAATTGTTGCATGACGCGATTCCGAATTTTGGTGAACTTTCATTTTCTCTTGAATTATGATCTCCAGAAAATAGTTAATATCTATCTAACTTATTTTGGTAATTTGCCAATTTATAAATATTGGGCATATAATAGATGATGATCAAGCACAACTATTTAGGGAAAAACTGTCAATTTTTTTTTTAAATTCAATGTTCTTTGCTGTCATCATGACTTTCCAAAGATTATTTTTGGTACCTCATTATTTAAAATAATTTTAACAGATTTGGCAACATTATCTGGCCTTTAATTTTCCCCCACATTTGTGGCGCTCTTATTTAATATATTTGTATTTTGATGAATTACTATTTAATTTACTGTTTTGCTAAATGCTAATACATTAGTTGTGTAATCATTCTTATCTACATTTAAATACAATTCAAATTTACCATTTTCACAATTTGCTTTAACTGGATATAATATAAAAAATGATGAATAATTGCCATTGGTAGAGTTTTAGTTATATGATGTAAGCAACTCAATAATGACAGAAGACTAATGATTTAACATGACATTAACGGTGCCATAGCATATTTTTCTCTCTCCAAAATTGAGATAAAAAAGGATAAACAATTCACTTCAGCAAAAATGCTAGTATCTGTTCAATGAATATTCCTCATTATTTTTTTAACATATACAATAACACCCTAAACATGTATTGTGTTAGTTCCTTTTATTTTTTATATTCTTTTGTTTTTTTATATTTCAATCTTTTTTTCTTCTATATTCATTTTTCATCCAATTTCAATGAAATCAATAATTTTTTAATTCTCAAAATTTTACAAGAAAGAAGAAAGGAAAAATAAAAACTTAAAAAAGCTGACTGTTAGACTATTATATTTGTTAATTGCTCACAACTTTGAATTCATTAGTAATTCCAGTAGAAATCGTAATAGTAACAGAAACATAAAAACTGAAAGATGAATGACATGCAATAACAGTAACCATAATCTAAGGCCGGGGGCTAAGACAAACAACAAGAATAGTGTGAGTCCAACATAAACTGTAAGCCATCTAAGACCAATCGTAATCCAACCCCGCCTCACCCCCGGAATGAAGTAAGAAAAACTTTACTACCCCAATCCTACAGAGACTCAATTTATGAAATCTTTATATGTTACAAAAGTAATAATTTGCGTCTACAATTAAAATACTTATTTTATTAACTAATAAGTATTTAATTAATTAATTACATATCAGTCCCAAATAATTAAGACTAACTAGATGAATCATCTGTATTCATATTCAGATAATTCACTAGATAAATTATTTTTTTACTAGATAAGTGAAGTTATTTCACTAAGATTAGTGACCCAAAAATAAACTAAGGTAGGAATATGCTATTTTATAGATGACGATTTCCTCAAAATTCATTAAAAAAAACAAATTCCCAAGAATTGCCGGCTTGAATAGTTCTTAGTATTGGACCTTGGTATGAAACTAACGGTCAAACTCCATACACAAAGGAAAGTCGCACCAAAAAAGATTAAGATAATTATAGAAACCATTACCCCCACAAGCAAATAAAAAAACAACACATATAATGTAATTTTTTCTATATATATAAAACATAATTTTAATTTATAATTATTGTATTGGATACACTGGAGCAGCCCCCCTACTCTCTCTCTCTCTCCGCTGTTTTTCTGTTTGGTTCCACTTGCTTTGTTGTGCTAGCCCTAGATCTCACACGCCAAATATATTACTAATTATTCGTATTAATAATACATACATGCACACAGAAATACAGATCCTTTTTGGCTTGAAAGATTTGGAGTTCTTGCACTCACAATAGCAAGTGGAAAACCAAAAAAAAAAAAAAGAACCTCTCTATTCTCTGCATCATTATTCAGGTAATATTGCGTTCTTGATTTGAATTTGTTCTTTGATTCTATGATGTGGGTTTGTGTTTGTTTGTAATTCTAGACGTACCCTTATGAGTAAAAATTTGAACTTTGATTGAAATTATAGATTCTTGAAAAGATTTGTGATTAATTCTTTGATGGGGTTGTTGCATTTATGGGGATATATGTATTTGTTTGTTTATGTATGATGTATGTGTTTATGGCGATGATAGGAATTTGAAGTTGATTTGTGTGTGTGTATTGGGTATGGGGGGGGAGAATGGATAGATTTGAGGTCTGATAAACGGGTGTGACTTCAATTTAAGGATGTTTGGGGTAACCTAGGAATCTTTGTAATTGTTGTGAAGGTTGTTATTTGCTATGTTATCTTATATGATCTCATTAGACCAATATTTACTCAAATTTTCACGTGTCTTTGCTTTTCTACTTCCTGGGAATTCTGTAAAGTTTGGATCTTTTTTACTGTATTCTGCTAATGCTGAGGTCGAATAAAAAATTCTGCATTAACTTGATCTCTTTGTAGAGCCAGTTGAATAGAAGTCATTTTGTTGGATTTTGTAATTCTTCTCTCTGTTTGATGTGGAAGGCTGATTTCCAAGTTTGGTGCAGCTTATGAATATCTGATTCATTTTTGATAGAAGATGTATGTGTATTTAGACCGTTATCTCTTTTTGGATATGTTAACTGGACTATGACTCTACAATGAGAAGTGTGAATCTTTCCTCGTGTCATCCTAGCACGGGAGGCTTGATCCAATATCATGTAACTGAAAATTAGGAGTTAAAATTCCGAATCAGCATATAGATAAAGAAAGGAATTAAGGATTTTTCTTTACAAGAACATCTGAAGTTAAAGATCTTAATTTAACTCTAACTACTCCTTATTTGTTGATTTTTCATCCTCTTGCAGCTTTGAGTTTGTTCTCATCGATTCAGAAATATTGCTTCTGTTGTTGGGTTGTTCAAAGATAAGACAGTGAGCTACCTTTGGTTATTGGTCTCAGAGATTGGTTAACGGGTCTAGTTTTTCATGCTTTTCGATTGCTGATGTATATAGTTCCTAGATGAAGACATCTCAGGGGTGGCATTTAGGCATGAAGGACATGCAAATATTGTCTGCACCTCGCCATCGTGCTCAGTTAAAGAAACCAACATGGATAATCGTGTTGGTTTCTTTAGTTAGCTTGTTCCTAATTTGTGCTTACGTTTATCCCCCTCAAGGTTCTGGTGCTTGTTATGTATTCTCACTGAATGGTTGCAAGGGGTTTTCCGATTGGCTTCCGCCTGCGCCCGCCAGAGAATTGACAGATGAAGAGCTCGCTTCCCATGTTGTAACTAATGAAATTCTGAACACACCCCCAGTCATGCCAGAAAGCCCCAAAATTGCATTTATGTTCCTGACACCTGGCGCATTGCCATTTGAAAAGCTCTGGGACAGATTTTTTCAGGTTTATTTTTCATATTCTAGATGTTCCAAGCTGTCTTTTTTTTCTCTTTCTTTCTTCTTCTTCATGTTGGTCTGTTGCAACAATTTATTCACATGCCCAGAATCACTAACTTTGGCATCCCTCTTATAAGTTTAAGTAAATTATTCTTGAAAGCATCTTTCCACAAATTATGCAAGGGAATGCTCAACATAATATGGACACATTATCTGGGTACTACATAATATAGGTTAATGTTATCAGATTAACAATCGATACTGGTTTGTGTGAATTTAATGCTTTCTGGGTATCTAATAGATCCTTAACTACATTTAGCATTTCAGCTTTCTCTACTGATGGTTTTATAAATCTATTTCTCTTTCAGGGTCATGAAGGCAAATTTTCTGTCTATGTACATGCATCTAAGGACAAACCAGTACATTTTAGCCGTTACTTTGTCAATCGGGAAATTCGTAGTGACAAGGTTTGTCATTCTGCGTTAAATTAGTACTCTTTTTTTTTTCTTCCATTGCCAATAATGAGATGTACTGGTTTGAGCTGTGGAAACAGCCTCTTGCAGAAATGCAGGGTAAGGCTGCATGCAATAGACCCTTGTGGTCCGGCCCTTCCCCGGACCCCGCGCATAGCTGGAGCTTAGTGCACCGGGCTGCCCTTTGCCAATAATGAGATGCAGTATTTAAAATTTGTTGCTTGAACTTTGTCCATTTTTTTTTTTCTGATACGCAAACCATTATCACTAATGAGATACTGTATCTCATCAACTTCGTCGCTTGTAAGCTTTTTCATGTATTTTTCTGAATGCACTTTGTTCCTGTGAAGCAATTAAAGTCATTGTCTTTTTTTCCTTTGTTGTATTTGACATCTTCTATCATGCTTCTTCCATGGCTATTTGTTTGAGATGACTCCTACACTCAAATTCCAAATAATCGAAAAAAAAGCTGAATAAGAAAAGAGTTCTGTAGGTTGTGCTGCTGGCTTTTTGTGTGATCAGGCTGTTGTTTGCGTGATAAATAATTAATAGTTTAACACAGAGTCTGAGAAGAATGATTGAGAATTGGCAGCAGCATCTAGTTGATATACACCATCGTGCGACGTTGTTTACTCATCAGCTCCGTCTACTTTGTTTGCTTCTTTTAATTTCTTGGAATGGATTACGCTTATCTCCTTTATGAATTCAAATGGATCTAGAACTTTGTGTAGCCTACAGCATCCACTTCCTCGTTTCTTTGCAAGTGGCACACATTGTAAATATGACTCTGGCTATTAACTTTTTTAGTGGCACGGGTTTTGGTTGTGAATAAACCTTGAGAATTAGGTGAGTAGCTCAAATCAGCCATGTTTATTGGGAAATGCAAATTAGTATTGCTTATGATTACTGTATTTTCTGCATCCTTGTCGTACGAAGTACTGCACCCTTGTCATACTCATCCGGCACGGCTGCGTCAAGGCAAATGAAGGGCCCATGTAACATAGCTTATAGGAATAGAAAGATATTTGCAACTATCTTAGTCATTTGAAGTCAGAGGTATTTATTATTTTCATCTATATGACTGAGTTATGGAGTAAACTGTTCTGCACTGCAGGTAGTGTGGGGAAAGATTTCTATGGTTGATGCAGAGAGACGCCTTTTAGCATACGCGCTTAAAGATACTGACAATCAGCACTTTGTATTACTTTCTGACAGGTTACATTTGATGATTTCTCTTGCTTTTTATTTTATTTTTGCAATCATGCCGTTGCGTCATTTCTGATCATGCAGCTTATCAACTTGCAGTTGTATACCGCTGCGTGATTTTGACTATGTTTACAACTACCTGATGTATACAAATATCAGTTTTGTAGACTGGTAAGTCAATTCCTCTGATTCCGTTATAGTTTATATTTCTAATCATCTTTATAATATTCTTTTAAAGAACTGCTCTTTCTTCATCAAAAATAAAAAAGTGCTAAGTTTCTTTCTTCTTTCAGCTTTGAGGATCCTGGACCTCATGGAAGTGGCAGATATTATGAACGTATGTTACCTGAAGTTGAAAAGAAGGATTTTCGAAAGGGTGCACAGGTGCCTTTTACACAACTTTTTGCTGTAAATTCTTCTTTATTTGATTCTCTCTCTCTCTCTCTCTCTCTCTCTCTCTCTCTCTCTCTCTTATTTTTGTTGAGGAATGAGGGGGGAGAAGAATATGCAAATCAGCGCTCACTTTCCTATTTTACCAATCTTATTGTGCATGTTGGAAACTATGCTTGGTGCTCGTCAAGTAAATAATCAGCCTTGGTTAATCTTATATAATACGTTGGTCGTACTGTTTCACGAATTAAAAAGCTTTCCTGTTCATTTATAATTTGTTCAAAAACTGCTGGATATTTTGGTTTTGTAATCTGTAAGTGTTCAATGAGTTGGTTAATTGCAGTATTCCCTAGGTAGAATTCCTTTTCGCCATCTTAAATGGCCAAATATAGAAGTAGCTTAATAGCGCTGATATGCCAATTTGAATACAATTTTCTTGTTCTGATAGGTTACATTCTGAATGTTTACAGTGGTTCACAATGAAGCGGCAGCATGCCCTTGCAGTTATGGCTGACAGTCTCTACTATAGAAAATTCAAGGACTACTGCAAGGTGTGTTTTTTCTTTATCATACTTTGGCTGATTATATGATTACGCTACTAGCTATTTTTTTGACTGTATTTATTCATTGATGTATACGATGTTGAATGCTCTATGCATCGTTTCTTCCCACGCTGTTGATTGTTTTGGAGAAATTAGCATTGAAATTTCTGAAAGTTTATTGGATGTGAGACTTGACATGAATAGAACGTAACAGATGCCAGAGAGAGTATTCATATAACCAGCCCCAACTATAATTGGGACTGAGGTGTAGTTGATAACAAAGGTGGGATTAGTCTGCTTATTGGTTTATATTATATTCATCTTTCGCCAATAGTCCCAACTACCGTTCTCTTTCCTTGGATTTAAAGCATCTGCTTGCCTTTGAATTGAAGCATAAAACTATTGTTCTCTGGCATTATTTCATTGGTCATATTGTTATTTCCACTTAAGCCCTTCTTTTTTAAACTCTTTGTATTGCTGTTTGAAAACTACAACAACATTTGATCCACGGGATCTCTACAGGCACAATAAAACATGCTTGCATCCATATACTTCTTAAAAAATTTGTCTATGTTAACCTTTATGTCCCACTCCCTGCTTTCTTTATTCTTCTGGCTTTTTTTGTTTGTTTGTCTAGATGTGAATTTGGTTAATTTTCATTAATCACTTGAACTTTTGTCTCTAATAATGCAACAGCCAAACATGGAGGGTAATCGGAATTGCTATTCTGATGAGCACTATATACCAACTTTTTTCCATGTGAGTATAGTTTTATTCACCAGCGCGTCTTCTAATCTTCCTGTTTTGATCATTTCCAAACTAACTGGTTTTCTTCTTCTTATAAATTTTCAGATGCTTGACCCAACTGGAATTGCGAATTGGTCAGTAACACATGTTGATTGGTCTGAAGGGAAGTGGCACCCAAAATCATACGTGCGCAAAGATATTACTTCTGATCTTATGAGAAACATAACAGTAAGGCCAACTTCCCTCGACATGTATACATTTATGCCACTGATTCTTTTATCACTTCTAGTCTTCTTTCCAATCATGACATGATTTAACGTTTCTTGTCACTGTTTCTGTAGTCTATTTCAGAGAATGTGCATGTCACAAGCGACGCAAGGGTATGAATAATTGATCTGTCACTTCTCTTGCATTGTGTCACTAGAAAGCTACATTATCTGAAAGAATCCTGTGTTATTTTCCATTTTGCAGAAGGAAGTCCAGATTAGGCCATGCCTATGGAACGGAAACCAACGACCATGTTACTTGTTTGCAAGAAAATTCTTACCTGAAACTCTAGATAACTTGTTGCAGCTTTACCCCAACTATACGTCGATTTAAGTGGGTTGACAATATCCACACTGATTCTTTGGTCGATTCAATCCGACCCCCCTTCATCATCCATTTCTTGTGTATCTTCCAGTGTTGTAAAGCGCCCCCCTCTTTACAGAAAGGTTGAGTTCGAGTGCTGCCCCCAGAAACCAGGCATCTTTTTGAGTGCACGGGTTTTACTGGCAGACGCGGTTAGGGTGACTATATAGAGAGCCGAGGAATGTTGAACCAAGTTGCCCCGAGTCGTCGTGCTTCCTTTTGGGGGTAGGTGATTTCATGTTTAGTTTTTCTTTTTTCTCAGTTTTGGGCTATTTTTGTTATATTGATCTTAGTATTGGGATTAAGAAATTTTTGGGGACTTATTTAACTACAACACTGTATTGTTGACCTTTGTAGAAATTGCAAATATGGCCCTTATTTAAAGAAACTGTTACATTTCAATTTTGGTTAATTTTTGAATCAAATAGAAATTTCAGAATCTGAAATGTGATTTGTTATGGAAATGATAAATCAGGTGTTGTGAACAATTCTTTTTTTTTTTCCTTCCCTTTTGCCTGACCTATTGTTCAGAGTACATCTTTTAAATCTTCCCTTTTGTTTCATTTTCAAGTTTCTCATATATACAATTAACAGGAGATAACAAAAACTTGAGCTTTCGCGCATTTAAGCTCACGTTTAGCCATAGATTTTGTTTTCATTTTTTTTTTGAAAACATTGTTTGTTTATGAATATGATCAGATTTTGAAAATATTTGAAATTATTTTTTTAAGTCCCAAAAACGGATTTTTTTTTCTACTCACAAAACTCAATTTTTTTTTCCAAATAAATACTCCCTCTTTATAAATTGAAGCCGGTCCTAATTATCTTAAAAAGAATTTGAACTTTGGTTGCAGTTGTAAAACGTTGGTCCAACACACACTAATCTGACTCGCTGAAATTTTTAAGATTGCAAATACTAGAAAATTAGAAAAATCCAAGCTAGTGTTAAATTTTCCTTGAGCACAATATAATGAATGATTTATCAAACAGACGGTCACAAACTATTCAAATTATTTGCCTATAACTATAAACATGCATGGGACTGGACGCTACTTCCATTATAGGTCTGCTTTCAAGAATAAATGTGTTTGAATCATAATCTGCATCAGCTATATCACCGATACAATACGAAAATCCAGTATATATTTTGTTGTGAAATCAAAGACACATCTGATCTTTGATCCATTCTTTTGCCACGATCTTCAAGTGTCAGTTTTGGGTCGTAGAAGGCGAGTTGACTGAATGATAATGAATAGTTTTTGTAATTAGCCTCTCATGATGTGTAGTTTAATTTAGTAACAATAGTAATGCTGCAAACAATTCCACCATCTTGAGAAATTTAAAGGGGAAAATTTGACCTTTATCTTTCTTTGTATCCTTTAAAAACTAGAGAGGGGTAACAAGAAATAAGAATTGTTTCTTTTTATAGGTATGTGATTCTTTATAGTCAAATTAGTAAGCATATTTTCTGTGAGTTAACTACCCATTCAACAACTTAAATACATAAGGTTTGAGTTTTTATCAGAGCACACATTTTGTGAGTTCATAGTGTTCATTAGAAGTTGATGAAGTAAACATAGAAACCAGGAGATAAAGAAAAAGGAAAGGGATACCAAAATAGCTAGTTTTGTTTTTGCAGTTATAAACAGATTTATTCTTTTACCTTTCCAATCTTTTGCAACTTAATATATTCATGAGGAAGGGGTAAAAAATATATATCTATTATACTATATGAAATATCTTAATTTATCCTCTATTATACTTCACGACAGTGTTTTAAAAGGTGAGGGCATAAGGCGATGCGTTTTACATATGCCTCAGCGAGGCGTAAGCCCCAGAATCCAAAACTTAATTAATAATTTTTTGAACATAAAATACATTTTTGATGTTAAAAAAAAAGATACAATAATGGGTATTTCGCAGTTTTATACTGCGAATTGGCTTAACGGATTTTTTGCCGTTAAGGCATTTCGCAGTATAAAACTGCGAAATACTAAAAAAATAATTTTTTATGACATTTCGTAGTACAGTACTGCGAAATAGGCTGATTTTAGGCCCCACCAATAATTAACTGACATAACAATAATTCAAATACATAAAACGCAGTATAATACTGCGAATTACTTTGAAAAATTGTACACCCCAAGGTCGGACTTGCCTTATTTATAGGCGCTTCAATTTTATAAAAATTCATTCAACACTTAAACTTCAAACATACGTTTATTCTCTCTTCTCCTTATCAATCAATTTTTTACAATGTCTGAAGTGCCAAAAATAAGGGTTTCACTGTATTGGGGGGGGTGGGGGTGGGGTGGGGGGGGGGTGGAGATTGTGGTGGAGAATAACTCTGTGAGGTATAACTCACCTCCACAGTGTCATGTTAAATTGCCGCTTAATATGGAGTACGATACATTGGTATCGTTGCTACGTAAAAAAATGAGTGAGCGGAGGCGTTCGGTTAGCCTTAAAGTAACCGGTAGATTTCCTTATTCAGTGACTCCGCAGGGGTTTGCTTATTATTCTGAGTTTAACATCGAGGATGATGAAACTCTTAGAGATTTTTTGCGGATTCCGGATGAATACAGGGAATTTATTGTAATAAAATTATTGGAAATGTACGTCAAGGTGGAAGACGTTCCTAGTAATGAGGGCGTGCATAGCAGGGATAACCCCCAGTCATCGGGTGGTTATTCTGGAGCAGCGTTTGCCGGACAGATTGGAGATGAAAGAGCTTGCCTTGATTTAAACTTGTCACCACAGGCGAATGAGCAGCCAGAAAATAATGTTTCCACTTTATATAATCAACAAGACGACTGGTAAACTTCAATTTTACTACGTTTTAGCGATTTTTTTTTTCATGTTTTAATTGGATTTGTACTAACACTCATATTTTTTATAGGGGGTACCGTCCGGATTTGAATTTTACAAGTTATGACCTCGCCCCTAGTTGGAATCTGCGTAGGTCTGGAGTATTGGACCACGATGGTCCATCTGAGAGTTATCACCAACCTGAAAATATCCATCATGAAACGTCAAGACAATACGATTTGTAAGTAAAGTGATATAGCGATATCTAAAGTATTTTTCCTGAGTATTGGGTAACTTAGGTTTTTGTTCGTTTTGTGCAGTGAAAACGAGCTTCTTGAAGCTCCTGGCCTCACACAGTTGCCCATAGACGACGTTTTTACTCGTGATTTGGCAGATGCGCAGAGTCAGGAGGATGATAGTGATTATGACAACAATGCGGATGAGTCTGGGGATGAGACACCCTTCCATGATGAGGGTGATGATGAGGAGGAGGAAATGAATGTTGAACCTGAGTTGACTAGGGAGCATGTTCCTCCACCTCCCGCTAGACCAAGAGTGTATGAGTTCCACGTGCCATTTCATGAGCGAAATATTCCTTACCTTGATAATTTGCCAAGCATGCCTAACGTTGATGCCCTAACAAGGGATGATGATGAATTACGGTCAGTGATGTAGGATGAATCTAGACCAGCTGTTCTTACAAAGGGCATGCATTTCCCCGATAAAGCTCGCCTAGTTAGGGCTGTAAAAATCTACAGTATAAGGGAGTGTCGTGAGATGACGGTAAGTGAGTCAACTACGGAGAAATACAAGGCTGTATGCCGTAGGTGGTTTATGGGTTGTCACTGGATGCTGCGTGCCACAAAGAAGAAATCAGGTTTGTGGAAAGTGGGTAAATTTATTAGCGAGCACAGATGTGAAATGGACACATTCAATGAGAATCACTTCATCTTGATTCCATTTTTGGAAGTGTCCATTAGGTTCAAGATTAAAGAGTGTATTACAGCCGTCCACCAGGAGTATGGTTGTACTATAACCAAAAGAAAGGCATATCTCGGTCGCAAACGTGCCTTTGAACTTATTTATGGCGACTGGGATAAGTCTTTTTCAAATTTGCCCAGGTACATGGCTGCACTGCAACACTTTAACCCCGGGACTGTTGTTGAATGGAGGCGTGAGCGAAGTCCGGACAGACCGGAATATATATTCAACTATGTATTTTGGTCATTTAAACCAGCAATTGATGGTTTTGTGCATTGTCGTCCTGTAATTTCCATAGACGGTACTCATGTCTATGGAAAGTATGATATTAAGCTTTTGATTGCAGTTGCTGTAGATGCCAACGGACAAATATTTTCACTAGCTTTTGCCATTTGTGCCAACGAAAGTGAAGAGACGTGGACGCAGTTCTTGAACCACTTGAAGCAGCACGTTGTCAAACAGCGTTCAGGTATTTGTCTAATATCTGATCGGCATTGTGGTATTTTAAGTTCTGTAAGTCACTTGCCTGAATGGCAGAAACCATATGCATACCACTGTTACTGTGTAAGGCATCTGAAGGCCAATTTCCAGAAGAAATTTCCTGACAAGGCGTTGCATGACTTAATGTGGATGGCTGCAACTGAGCACCAGCAGTGTAAATTCACGAAGCGCATGGAAGCGATCCGGCAGATAGAACCACGAGCCTATACTTGGTTGATGCAACATGACCCTCAAATGTGGACATTGCATGCTGATGGCGGCAGACGATGGGGAGCCATCACTACAAACGTGTCGGAGTCATTCAACGGCTTGTTGAAGTCTGCCCGTGGACTGCCTGTCACTGCCATGGTCCGCATGACTTTCAAACAGAGTGCAGAGAGGTTTGTTGAAAGGCATGCAGCTGCATCGTCATTGATGGACAGGGGTGTTGAATTTATGCCAATACCCATGACAAGATTTGAAAGGTACAGGAGGCGGGCACAGTGGCATTCATTTCTTCAGTATGATCATGAACGGGGTGTTTTTGAAGTTAAGACCGCTATCAACGGACACCGTGGGAATAATCTACAGACGGTAAATGAAAATAGAAGGTTATGTTCATGTGGAAAATAGACCATCTACCACATGTCGTGCCCACATGCATTGAAGTGCTTTCAACAAGTTGGATATGGGGCAACAAACTACATTGATAGGCAATACAGTGTTGCAGCATACGTAGACACGTATAGTGGGAAGTTGCATCCATTAGGTGCTGAGCATTATTGGCCGCCGGAACCTTTTAAGTTGGTATGTAACAAGGACTATTTGCGCAAGCTGAAAGTGCAAAAGAGAACGCGTATACGGAACCAAATGGATGTTGGTGAGTCCGTTTATGCGCGTAAATGTGGCATATGCTCTCAAACTGGACATGACCGTCATAAGTGTCCTTCAGGTGGTGGGCGTGGCGGTGGTAATCCTGGTGCAAGTTCGTCCAATGTACCCAACTATCAAGCATACCCCTAGTCCTTTATTTTGAAAAAGCTGAGAAGCATGTGAAAACCCTGTTTCGTGTCAGGGTCATTTAATATGTTATTCGTAGTATAATACTACGTTTTGTGGATTTGACATCTCCTGCTGAAAAAGCTGAGAAGCACGTGGAAACTCTGTTTTAAGTCATTGAAATTTACTATGTAATTCGAAGTATTATACTACGTTTTTGTTTGAAATCTTGACTATAAATAACGATTGCATGGTACTTATATTCTTTGCTTAACAATAACCAAAGTTTCTCTATAAGAAATGTCTACACAAAACGTTTATGTCCCAAGGTGCTACTGCGAAGAAAAATGCAGTTTGTTCAAATGGTATCCAGAAGGTGCACGCCGCTACTGGGCATGTAAGAACAAGCTCGAGGAGTTACCCGGCAAGCCTATATGTGACTTTGAGGTTTGGATGGACGAACCATGTAAGCAAAAGCGCTACAAAGAAAGAATTTATGAGCTTCATTGTTTATGTCATAGCCAAGCGGAGAGTGAGCGTCGAACCAATGAAGAACTTGAGGCGTTGAAGGCCAAACTCAATGAGGCAGAAGAAGAGAAAAAAAACCTGGAAGAGCAACTCGAGTTTTGTGGAGCGAATTGTAAGACACGATCGTGATTAAATAATAGCTTATTTTTAATAAGCGTAGTAGTGTATTTTCATGTTTCCATTGTCATGTGTTTGTAGCAGTTGTACTGTCATGTATCTTTAGATTTCCCGCTTTTGTGTTTGTGTTTCATTTTCTAATAAAATTCATGTTCAAATTCTGTTTCAATAAAAAATATGTCGAAATATGCAAGTCTAAAGCTGTCATGTGGAAATTTAAAATGTTATGTCGAAAACCATGTGAAAAACCTGTTTCATGTCAGAGAAATTTAATATGTAATTCGCAGTATAATACTACGTTTTGTGGAGTTGTCTAATATGTAATTCGCAGTATTATACTACGTTTTACGGAGTTGTCATTTCGTTCTGAAAAAGCTGAAAAGCATGTTGAATACTGCGAATTTGTGTCAGAGAAATTTAATAAGTAATTCATACTCCAATACTACGTTTTATTGAGTTGTCATTTCGTTCTGAAAAAGCTGAAAAGCATGTGAAAACCCTGTTTCGTGGAGTTGTCATGTCTATGTAATTCGTAGTATAATACTATGTTTTGTGGAGTTGTCATGTTTGTAATTCGCAGTATAATACTACGATCTATTTGATATCTTGCCTATAAATAACAAGCGCGTTCGAGTTATTTTCTACGCTTCAAAAGAACCTATAATCGAGATTTTCCATAAAACCAAACTTCTCTTTAAGAAATGTCTGTACGACCCTTTCGTTGCCCAAAGTGCGAATGTGGAAACAAAAGCATGATGTACGATGAATGGGAAGAAGCTGGACGTCGCTACTGGGCGTGTGTGAACAAGTTTTATAGGCAACCCGACGTACCTATATGCAATTTTAAGGTATGGGTTGATGAACCATGTCAGCAGGAATACTACAAAGACCAGGTGTATCATCTTCAAGATGTGTGTAATGGGCAGTGGGACAGACAGCGCCAATCGAAACAAGAAATTGAAGAGTTGAAGGCGAAGATCAAGGAGGTGGAAGAAGAGAAAAAGAAATTGGAAAGAAAGCTCGAGAGGATTAAGGAGAGAATACTAGGCGGTCGTAACTAAGCGATGACATTTACGTGTTGTGTGTTGTAGTGTATCTTCATGTTTTTGTTGTGTCAAGTGCTTTCATTAGTTGTACTGTTTGTTTATGTGTTAGGTTTGTAAGGTTTGTGTTTGAGTTGTATTGTTTAAGTGAAATTGCTGTTCAAACGCAATTAAAATAAAATTGTTGTCAAAAGATAGTTGTTACTATTATTTACATAAAGCACTATTTACACAAATTTAATACATAAGCAAATCAGTGAGTGCCGCAGCCTGTGTGCTTCAGTGCTGCTGCTGGCCTAAGTCGCATCCCCTGTCGCCCCGGCACACTATCTGGATCATCATCATCAAGCCGCCTCTTTATGTGAGGATGTGCAGCAGCATCAACACCACAACTGGCAGGGTCGGAAGAATAGGCCGTCGGGCCGTGAGTAACCTACAAAACAAGAAGTAATCTTAGCATGTATGAATGTATTATTTTATGAAAATGTATTATTATCTTAACCTACAGAATGTACTATTATTTTAAGTAAGAAAATATTTTCTCACATGGTCTCGTCGACCTCCTGGGTATATGTATCGATGGTGTGCTCATCACCGCATGTAGTGTCCTCAAAGATGGGCTGAGACGAAGACTGCATAAGAAAGTTACAATTAATTAATGGCAGCGATTTAAGGAAAAGAAAACAAATTGAAATATTAAAGTCATACAAACATACCGCATGAACTGCCGGGGACGATGGATAACTTAACCTGCGCCCGCCATCCACGTCCCGGGCCGGCCGATCCTCAGCTGCGGTAGATGGGCATGCGAAGTACTGATCTACATCCCCGTCGAATGTACCCATGATCGACAATGCTCCTGACGGGGTGACCTGCGATGCTGGCAAAGATAGCTGAAGGCTATATGAAGGCATGCTGCTGGAAGGCTCATCTGCATGATGGATATAACCCTGCTGGTCATCTCCAATGCCCCCAACTCCGAACTCCTCGTCATGTGCATCGGCAGGTGGGTCGACAGGTACCTCAACGCCCCCTTGCTGGCCACCTCCTCGCCGTCCCCTGCGACCCCGTGGGGCAGCCCTGCCTGGTGGGGGTCCCCTCGCTGGTGCCCTACCCCTGGCTCGTGGGACTGGCCTACCCCTCTGGTAGGCCCCTGGAGCCACATACTGAGGCTCATGGTCTAACCTCTCGGCATCTCTCGCCTGCAACAATGTCAGACGAGCCATCTGGGCTATCTCCCGGGCATACTCAACCACTTCAGGGATGTTCGAACGCTGCTGCATGTCCTGTCCCGACTGGTAGATGCGATGAAGCCCAATAGCCTGTGAAACATTTCAAATAGTAATTAAATAACTCTATGTCACAATTATAAGATATTAATGAGTCACAAAAACATACCAGTGCCTCATGCCTCCCGGCGTACGGTCTGTAGCGCTCGCCAAGTACATGCACGGGGTTCCCAATCATCAATCGGGTATGGCGGCGGTACCACCCATCATACAGCTGAATAGAGGCCTCCTAGAAAACTGAAGGTGGTAGCGGGATGCGCTCAGCTCGTTCCTCCCAATAATCTATCTGCTGTTGTAGCCACCCAACATACTGTCGGTCCATGTTCGAACGGTCGTCCCGCTGATAGTGAGTCGGCTCCCATCCAGGATCCCTCGGTATAGCCTGAGGACGGCCAAACTGTCGAAGCACACGCTCCGTGGCATGATACTCAACAAAATCCCAGAAGATCAACGGGACGGAGGTGCTCCAAATCAACCGGTCGACTGAGCAACAAGCGGGTAGGTGACCAAGCAACTCGATGCTGTATGGCGTCCAGATGAACTACCAATAGTAACATAAAAATGAGTACGCAAAACACAACTCAATTTAAAACAACCAAGTATAGGTACATATTTACCTGTCCGTCCACCAACATATCTAACACATCCCTAAGAAGGGGGAGATTATGGTGAGCATCCGTCCCTCGGTAGTTCCCACGCCGGAGAATCCACCTGATAGCTAGAGGGAGAAACGGATAATCCTGACCGGGCGGAAGTACTGGTAGAGGTGGCTGCAACGGCATGATCCGCTGCCAAGGCCAAACCTAAGATAAAATGTTGATGTAAATTTATGAGTCATTTCACGATATAGAATTTGGGGTAACAAACAATGTATTCGGAAATTTTTTGCACCTGAAGGAGGGGCAGAAAACCACATATATCAACCGCTGGACCTACGCTCGTGCGGCACTTGCTCCTATAGAGATACGCCAGAACAGTAGCACCCCAGCTGTACTGGGGTAGCTCATCCAGCTGCTCAAGACAATGAAGAAAGCGCATACTCACTTTTTTCCCCGAGGTGTCCGGAAACAAGACACACCCGAAAAGCAGGAGCAACCTCAACCGAGTGTACCGCTGAATCCAAAGATGCTCTGTCTCGTGGGTAATATCTGGGTGCAATACCGTCATCTGATCTCTAATGAATGATAAAGCCACGCGACTGCCACCCCGGTCACCCTGCGGTCTCGAACCAGCCAACTGCCCCATCATGTCCGCCAACTGTGCACGTGTCATCCCTCTCCAGTGGTGGGGCAGTGCGAAGGCGCGCCCTCTACACGCAGTCCGTATAAAACCTGGACATCCTGCAGCGTGATGGTGGCCTCTCCAGTGGGCAAGTGAAATGTATGCGTCTCCGGTCGCCACCGCTCTACCAAGGCCGTGATGAGCGACCAATCAAGCTGCATCCGTCCAAGCTCAAAAATGGTATATAATCCCGTAGTCTGGAGGCTCTCTACTACGCGCTCATGGAAAGGATGCTCGGCAATAAACTCCCACAAATCATCAGGCCTCCTGGGGCGGAGAGCCTGCATCGATAGCTGTCCCTCCCAAACATAGGAGGACCTATGGTCGCCCTGCAGCACTAGTAGCTGATCCTCGGCAGGTCCAGGATGCGCAGGCGGAGGAAACGCCATATCGTCTACTATAATTTAAACAAAATTAATTGTTTGTGTTAGTGTAATAAATTAAATAATTAAGTATGATTTTTTAATTGGAGATAATAGTTATGTATGGGTTCCAGGCTTGATTTTTGACGCCCGGTGCCACCGATAATCCTTAATTATTATGCGTCTCAATTTCAACATTTTTAGAATTTTGTTAACTTAATAAATTAAATTATAAATTTTTGAATTGGAGATAATAGTTATTTATGGGTTCTAGGCTTGATTTTTGAGGCCCGGTACCACCGAATAATCCTTAATTATTATGCGTCTCAATTTTAACATTTTTAGAATTTTGTTAACTTAATAAATTAAATTATAATTTTTTTGTAATAGGAGATAATAGTTATGTATGGGTTCCATGCTTGATTTTTGAGGCCCGGTACCACCAAATAATCCTTAATTATTATGCGTCTCAATTTCAATATTTTTAGAATTTTGTTAGCTACTGAGACTCTACGCTAAAAGGCTCTACATTTTACTACGCTAAAAGGCTCTATATTTTACTTCGCTAAAAGATTCTATATTTTACTACGCTATAAGGCTCTACAATATGAATACAACATTAACAATACAAATAAACAAAATAAATAATATTATTTAACAATACAAATTATTTATCAAATTTTAATACAAATTATATAAGAATACAAATTATTTATCAATTTTAAGCATTTTTGGTCACAAACATAACATAAATTCGGGTATATAAATCAAATATAACACAAACAATCCGGTAGCATTTTTTGTCACAAACATAACATAAATTCGGGTATATAAATCAAATATAACACAAACAATCCGGTAGCATTTTTGGTCACAAACATAACATAAATTCGGGTATCAAATAAATCAATCCGGGTATATAAAAGATACAAAATTAAACACAAACATAACATAAATTCACATGGAAACATGCTAAACAATACTAATATGCATGACTATACGAGTTTCGGCATAAACTAAATTGAAATACCTCGATGTAAATTTTTTGAATATTGTTGAAATTGAATTTTTGCACTAGAAACACGGTATCCAAAGCTTTTTGTTTATATGGGACCTACACGCCTTGCTCTTTATGGGACGGGTGGGCCCGAAATTTTTTTTTTTAAATAAAACGGGGGGTGGGGGGACAGAAAGGAGCTCTTGAGTTTGTTTTTTAATGGAGGGGGGCTGGAATGTCGGGGAAGATGGAAGAAGAAGAGCCTTATTTAATTAAGGCAATTCGCAGTATAGTACTGCGAATTGACTTTATTAAATAAGGCTGGGCCCAACTATTACATTAAACGCTGTGTTTTTGTTAAAAAAACAAAAAAAAACTACTTCGCAGTATGATACTGCGAATTGTTTTAACGGCAAAATTTCCGTTAACCCGATTCGCAGTATAGTACTGCGAAATACTCATTTTTGTGATTTATTTTTTTAAAACATTAAAAACGTACTGTGTGTCTAAAAAACCATTAATTAAGTTTCGGACTCGTAAGCCCCATAGGTATTTAATTTTTAATATTTTATAAAATAATATAATTATACTAAATATTTATATGCAGGTAAAATTGCATAAAAATTGAAAATCTTTTTATATATAAATATGTGCGCGCGCTCCATCCCCAAAAAACTAGTCAAAACAATCTAATACGCTACTTACAAGTACAAGTAACTTAAGTCTAACAAAATAAAATTTTTTACATGGAGGAACAAAAAAGATGACTAACCTGCAATTTGAACTTTGAACTTGTAGCTATAGAGGAGAATGGAGTTCTCTTTGTATTTGTAAAAAAAATTGAATATTCGTTGCGTTTGGGAGATATTACCAGACTAACAGACAAGAAAAAGAATTGGGAAAGATCATGAATTAGGGCTTCAATCAATAAAAAAAAGTCATGAGTTCTAAATTTAATACATTTCAATTCTTTTTTAAAACTTGTGAATAATTACCAAGTTGACTTTTGAGAATTTGGGTATTATATGAAAGACTTATTCAACAAATTTGTTTTAATTTGAAAAAGTCTTTGGGACTTACGCCTCATTAAGAAAAATGCGCCTCAAACGCCCAGGCGTACGCCCCGAATTTCTGGGCGTACGCCCCGAATTGCTGGGCGTACGCCTCTTGAGACTTTCGCCCCCACACCATCGCCTCGGGGCGTTTATGATGCGCCTCACCCCAAGGCTCGCCCCGGTACTTGCTCCGAAAACGCCTTTTAAAACATTGCTTCATGATCATTCATACATTTATCGTTAGCAAGTAATTGTCTAGATTTACCCTTGATCGGGACGAAGCTCATCCTAAAATTTAACAGAGGATAATTATCTAAATCATAGTAAAAAGTAAATGAGTAAATTTGAACTTTAAAAAAAATACTACATTTTGACAGGTGAAATCCGTCCCGTCCATGCTGGAGCTCACAGTCAAGGGCAAATACAAAACAATCGTCAAACTGATGGTGCACCTTCTTAATTTGCACCGCGAGTATACAAGAAACAAAAACAGATCTAATACATCAAATATTGACAGCAAGATTGAACACATGATCAACTACTTTTCTGACTTTCAATTGTAGTTAATATAATATAGGCAAAACGCTTGAGTTCAGCTCCCAAACGATAGCTCGGTGCACAACGTATTTCGATGTTCACACAGTATTTAGGGAAGGGTGGCACTCCAAAGAGTGGGATCAGTGATGTAGGCACAGCCTACCCTGATGCATGCATTAAATATCACTACTAGAAATCCGAAAAAAAGAGACCAACAATTTGCGACCAAAATTGGTCTATCAAGAAAAGCGACCAAAGTTGGTCGCTAAATTGGAGAAAATTATTAAATAATTATTCTAAATTGATTCATCGACTTACAACCTACTCAGATGCATCACTGAATATTAAAAACAAAATGTCTCGATTTATATCAATTAATATGTTAAATTGATTCGTCGACTTACAACCTAGTGATGAATGAATGTAATTCATTAATTCTGTTATAATACAAATAATGAATACTATTATATCAATTAATAGAATAATATTATATTGGTTTATCAATTCATTAATTATTCGTACGTAGTAATGTATAAGATTGATCATCAATTACAATATAGATTATGCGTGTATATGAAATTACTCATATACTTAAATATAACTTAAAAAATTACTTTATATAGATGCTATTATAATCTATTAAAAGTAATTACATAGTTAATAATTATTTATAATAATTGTAGTTAAATAAAATAAATATTTATAGCTAAAAATAATTTTTTTATAGCTTATAATATTTAAAAACCAAAAAAGAAAAAAAAAACAATTTTTTTTTAAATAGCGACCAACGTTGGTCTCTATTTTTGGTCAAACGGTGAAAACTTATTTACAGACCAAAAATAACGACCAAAGTTGGTCGCTTTTCCTAATTCTAGAGACAAAAACGGGCCCCCCCCCCCCATATCTCTTATTTCCTTCCCCAAAATTTCTCCCAACTCTCTCTTTCCCTCCCCTTCTCTATTTCACTCACCCAAATCCCATCCCCCACCCCGCGCCACCACTGCCCCCCTTGCTCGCCGCCGCCTCGCCGCCCACTGCTCGCCGGCCACCACCACTGCCGCCCCTCTCTCTCTCTCTCTCTCTCCTTCTCCACCTAAAAAAAACCAAGGTTAGAATTATAACCTTCAATCTTTGTTATTTCTAGTGTGTGTGTTACAATATTTGATGTATTGTAGTTTATTGTTTCAATTAGTGTTTCAATTCTTTGAACATTGTATTTTATTGAGGATTAGGGTTTAGGTCTTGTTTTAATTAGTTTTGTTAATTAATTTTATTAACTAATTAGTTTAATTAGTGTTGAATTTAGTTTAGTTAGATTTGAATTATACTTTGTATTGTCTTGATAGTTTAGTTCTTTTGATTAGCATTTTAATACTTTTGTCACTCAAATCATTGTCTGAATCCGAAGAAATATCACCAATCCCATTAAGCTTGTACGGATCAGACTTGGAAGAAAGTTGAGAATAAAACTTCCTTTCGTCTTTGTCATCACAGAGTCTTATGATCCCCGTTTTATGGGAACTGCCATGAGCAACGGACAACTTTCCATCACTATCAACCTTGTCACTCTCAATTAAACTTCTTTTCCTCTTGGAAAATGAAGTAGAGAATTCCTCTATAACCACTTCTTTTATCTGCTTAGGAAATGTTAAATTCCTACCTACACCATCACTGTTTGAAACACATGCCATTGCCTTCTCATCATCATTGTCGCGAATATAAACAACAATTGATCAAAGAAACACCCTGTCAGGTACTGTATCCAAGTTATTCACTGTATCCAAGTTCATCCCAAGTAATATTACTACGAGGATAATCACCAAAGCCACCAGACAGCTTTATGATGCCAATGAAGCAAGATGAGCTATTCAATGAGACTCGTATTGTAAAGAAGAAGAAAGAGACTGATCCAGAAAGGTGGGTCGAGGGCCGAGCCTCGACTGTACATGTAAGTTTTTTACTTTTCATTAAGTATTTTGATTTACTTTTCTATAAATTTTGAAATACTAATTCAATGTAATTTTTCTTATAGGGTCACTTCACAGCTGACGTGGAGGAATTCATACACAGTCAGCCACCTAATGGGTCGGGCGAGGCAATCCAACTTTCGAACAAGGATGCTGAAAGAACACTCCTCGAGTACTTTATATACTTTGAACTAGACAATAGAACCGGTTTTCGAATGGGCTTGTAATAAGCGTTAACTTAGTTTTGTTAGCTTAATGTGTTAGTTCTATTGAACTTTATACTTTGTTGGTTTTAATGTTGTTGTTGTTGTTGTGTTATTGTTGGTTTTGTTGTTGGTATTGTTGTTGCTATTGCTTGTAATAGGGAATTTAGTATGCTGACAGGTGGTGTAGCTGCCAAAACAGGCAGTTTCTGCCAAAATTATACCCATCGCTTTTCTGTTTAAAAAAATATTTTCTGGGCAATAACGACCAAGGTTGGTCGCTAATTAACCCAAATTTCCTAAAAAGCGACCAACTTTGGTCGCTATTCTATTTAAATTTTTTTTTGGAAATTAGCGACCAATTTTGGTCAATTATGTTAAAAAAAAATTAAATTCTTGAAATTAGCGACCAATTATGGTCGCTTATGTTTAAAAAATATTAAAAAAATTAAAAAAAAAGCGACCAACTTTGCTCGCTATTTTCCAGATTTTAAAATATAATATTTGGTTTACAGACCAAAATTGGTCGCTATATTTTGAATAATAATAAATAATAAAAAAACGTAATTTAAATATAGAGACCAACTTTGGTCGCTAAATTTATATTAATATTAAAGCGACCAAAGTTGGTCGGTATATTGTTTACCAGAATATTTGGTCCTTTTACCTTAGAGACCAAAGTTGGTCGTTGATCGCTAATTAGCGACCAACTTTGGTCTCTAAGGTAAAGGGACCATCAAAATAGCGACCAAACCAGTTTGGACGCTTTTTGGTCACTTTGTGACTTGTAAGCGACCAATTTTGATCGCTTTTTGTGGTTGCTTTTTTCCGGATTTCTAGTAGTGTTAATATATGATATTGCGTTCAATTTATGTTCTTATATACTAAGTACATATAGCTTTACAATCATCAGAGCCGCATTATTCAAATAATTGGTAATTTATAAATGCAACAAACAGTTAACAAGAACTTTTTTTTGTCAAAAATACAGCTTTAATGCAACCAAAAATCAGTAGAAATAACTCTCTCAGGAAAAAAATAAGAGGATAAAAATCAGAACTCCCATTACTATCAATCTAAGCAAACTAAAAAAATTCTAAAAAAATCAAGCAACTGGATGTGGAATCAAAGGTTCTCAAACCATAGAAACATTATTTGTTGTGAGCAAATCTCAGCAAATAATTACACCCACTATTAATCTGCTCTTTTACCCTACCATTTTTTTTTAATGTGCAACATATTGTAGTACCAAAAAGAAAAAATACAAAAAAAAAAGAAAAATGAATAATGATTCAAGCAAATGACACACTAAGCCACGAAAAATATATATAATCCTGTATCAGGAGTAGCTCCATGATATTTCACTACTTTCTCCTATCCTTCACACTTCTAATTCAGCTTCATCTTGTTTCTTACAAAACCATCAAAGCCATTGTTAGGCCCACGCTCGTATAATCCTATTCTCTTTTGGTCTCCATTCCTATTCGAATTTCAGGCATATGTTCTGTGGGGGTCTAATAATGAGTTTATTTTCTGTGCTGGAGATATGGAAAAGGCCTTATATTTTTTAATTCTGATAGCATACAATATTTTCCCAGCTCATGCATAACATTGTCCATGTTTTCATTACTGTTTTCTGTTTTTCAGGTTAAATGACCGATGTTGCCATGGTTTTTGCATAGCAAGACCAAAGAAGGAATATGCATTGATAGAGATATTTCATAGTCCTGAACAGGTACTTTTGCTATGCAAAAACCATGCCAATATATATGTTTATACTAAGAGTGGCTTATGAGTGCCTTGATATAGACTGGAGTTTGAGTATAAGATGCATTTTCTACTATCTGATAGAAAATTACTGATTTCATCTGACAACATCCTGGTTTCTTTCTTTTGAGAATGCTCAGATTTGGCCGGGAAATTGAATTTCTTGCAAATGCTGTTATTACTTTTTAAGACATTTGTGAAAGGATACAAACTGCGGCAGAAGGATTTACGTCAGTAGTCAGAATCATTTTCAAGATGAAGAAGAGGCTTGCATGGATAACATTAGTGATTGTTTCCACTGCAGGATCGCATAACAACTCTATTAGGCCTCACGGGGGAAGGGCAAATAGACCCATTTTGCCTTCAGGACCAATTTCTCTTGTGCACGAGACCACTACCTTTTACTAGTTCTTTACAAGCCTAACAAAGAGCAATTCAATATAAAGAGAAGGAAATGACTTTCCACAACCAATAACCAATGAGGGACACTTTGTCTTTCACAAAAGACAAACAAGTATAGAAGGAAAAGGGACCATAATGAAATCTTTGGCTTTGCATTATCAAGAATTCAAGATTAATAATACCAACAGCATCTATCAGGGTATATTGATTGCATTGGGTGAAGAGAGGGAGTGTCTTATTCTTCAGTACTTGAGTGCAGTGGAAGTATGATAGGTTGTCATATGCTGCATGCAGTGAAGGCTTGACTTATTAGAATGTTAAGAGGTTCAAACATGTCTTATCTTACGCAGAATTCTTCAGCAAATAAAAGGGTGGGGTTTTTGTTGAGTGGAGATCATCAATTTCATGAATAAACATAGTCAGTGGAGAAATAAAAAAAAGAAAATTTAGGATTCTTCTTCTATTTCTTGGTCCATAGAAAAAAGTTAAAAAAAAAATAAAATAAAAAAAGTAGCTAGTTCCTCGATTCAAACTTCTTACACCTTTCTTCCTTTTTGTGCCCTTCATTAGCTAGAAAATAAAAAGGAACACGAGATCTCTAGGAAATGTTTCAGCTTCTCCTGTGGTACTTCTCAATAAGTTCTTTTAAGTGTTAGATCTTTAAGGCTTTCTTTCAAGATGAACTTAACCGCAAGAAAGCAGTCTGTGTTTCGACCTTAAAAGTCCTATCTCTTGCTTTTTGTTAATTCAGTAGTATCAAAGCATATTGAATGTATAATCTGACTAACATATGACATGGACTCTTCAACAAAGGAAAAAAGGAACTCTTCAAGACTGCAGAGCAGAGTACAGAAGCATCTAATATATATGAACTCATATTGAGAATTATAACAGAGCAAACCATCCAGTCATTAATGTTTAGCCTGCAAGAAAATTAAAAATATATATAAAGAAAATAACAATCAATTCGACCCACGCGAAAGTTAGGTCCTTTAATCATTATAAGGAACTGAAAAGGGACTCCAGTTGCTAATGAACAAGTTACAAGTGATCTCCTCTTGCTTAGCACTGCTAGTCATCACACGCACACCATTTTCTCTTGACTAGCGCGAGCAGCTTTCTTCAAATTGACATTCAATCCCAGCTGCAGCAAGGAAAAGGAACTCATCAGGATTCTTGAACCAGATCAATGATGTCTAAGGCAACACAAGAAAACATAATGTAATAAGTGGGTTGCGGACTTCTTTGACTATATTCTTTAAATTTTTTACACTTCGTAAATTATAAATATATTTCAAGAGGCAATGTAAAATAAGAGAAGAAATGGAGCACATAAAATATACAACGAAATTTAAACTGATTTCCGAGCAATAATTTGAGACTGTTCGAGTCTTACCGACAATTATCAGTGATGATACTAAGGCAATCATTTCCCATGCTCGCTTGCTCTTCTTGAATTTCATTCACAGATTTTGCAGCGGAAATACTGCATTCATGCAACTCTATTGACGCCAAGGTACAAATTTCCCCCAAGTCTTGAGGGATTTCCTCCAGGTAGTAGCATCTCTTCAGAACTAGGCGTTCCAGCCTTGGGAAGTTAGCACTACTAGCTTCCCAGTGCTTCAGATTTATTGCGCTGATTAGGAGGAACTTAAGTTGATTGAAAGCCTCTTCATCATTTAATTTCCATACATCACCATCAAATCCATTGTATTTAATCTTAAGCTCTTGGAGGTTTGGCAACATTACAATGTTTGCCATGTCTTCCCATGGTAAACTAGTATAACTTAAAGTCAACCTCTTCAGACATAAAGGCAAAGCGAACTTACTTGGGATCCGGGGAAGTTGTAGTCCGTCACCATTGAACTTCAACGTTTCAAGTTCTTTTAAGCAGGAAAGACTATTTAGGTACTGGGACATCTTCCTTCCCTCGCATTCCTCCCAATCTCCGTGAACTTTCAGCCTCTTAAGATTTGGAATAGCAGAAAACAATTCAGAAGTACAGCTGGACAAACATAGACAAGAAAGTCGCTCCAGATTTTGTAGCTTGAAACCAGGCTTTACCTCTCTTGACGTAATAGGGAAAGAAAAGAAGTCAGTCACGTGAAGATGCCTTAAATGTTCTATTTGCCAAATTGTTTCAGGTACTCTTGACATATATAATCGTTGGTGATGAAAAATGAAGGTCTGCAGATTATAAAGCTCAGACACTAACCTGTGAATATTATCTTCACAGTATAATTCAAGGTATCTGAGATGTACTAAATTTGTTATCACAACTGGAAAATCTTGAAAGCAACAATTATGGATTGCCAACACTCTTAGCAGTTTGAAGCGCTCCAAAAGAGGAAATCGACTTAATCCATGGAACAAGTGCACTGTTCGAGCGAATGATGAGTCCCAGAAAGCAGCGCCATAAGCATATGAATGGATGGTATAGCGACGAACACGAAGCTTCCTTGCCGAAGGAGTAACCTGCAGGAACTTCTCCTTCTCAGCTTCTCTTAAAATCAAGTCACGAATCAGATCATGGACACCACAAGTTTTCCCCTCACCATTAAATCTCCGCTTTCTAACCATTATCAGATTCCTACTAACAAGATCCTCCAAACAATCTTTTCCCACAAATTCTTCCAATAGAAAACCCTCAGAAACCCATAAGTTGATCAATGTCTCAATGTTAACCTCACTATCTTCTCGGAAAACTCCCATATAAAGGAAACACGGTTTAAGATGATTAGGTAAGTAATTGTAACTCATAGCAAGCACTCCTAGACATATATCTGATTCATTAGAAACAACCTTACTTACACTTTTGGCAACTTCTATCCAACTTTCTCGTGTTCTAGCAATTTTAGAGAGATGCCCTGCAACCACTAGAATAGCTAAAGGTAGTCCTTGGCATTTTTGTGCTACTTGCCTCCCGAGATCCTCTAATTCAGGAGGACAAACCTGTTCTACCCCAAACACCTTTTCATGAAGTAACTTCCAACTTTCATCTGAATTGAAGAGTCTCATCTCATGAGGAGTGCTGTTAGGGTCAGCTTGCATTGCGAGATCTTTAAGCCTACTAGTCAAAATAATTCGACTCCCACAGTTGTCGTCTGGAAAAATTCTTGTCATAAGTTCCCAGACTTCACTACTCCAGATATCGTCCATGACAACAAGATACCTCCGACCCTTTAACTTTTTGTATATCGCTTCCATCAATTCATCATCAGTCGATGTTTTTATCTTATTTGTCAGCTGAGAAAGAAAAGAAACAACACCCAACAACAAAACTCTAACCCGATATTCTTGAGATACTGTCACCCAAATATGGATGTCAAAACGATGCCTGATTTCAGGATCATCGTATGCTTTTTTAGCAAGTGTCGTCTTGCCGATACCACCCATTCCCAATATAGACACAATTTCTCGCGTTGAAGGGGGCCCGGTTAATCTTCTCTTAATTTTCAACAAATCGTCCTCAAGACCTACAACAACATTTTCTAGATTCAGATTTGCAACTTCTCTAGATGAATGACCAAGCAAGGAATCACGCATTTGCAGTTCCTCATTTGTAGGATCACCATATCCTTGAAGTTCATTTGTACCAAAACTACTTCCCGTCACATTCCTCTTCACAACATCAATCTTTTCTATAAGTCGAGACAAGGTATTGCGTAATGCCTTTTTTTCCATTGTTTCATTAAGGACATTATTTTTACCAAACCTGCATCCCATCACCTCCCTCTTTAGTGCATCAAGTGTTCTGAATAAAATCTTGGATAATGCATCTCTTTTCATTGTGTCAAATATCTTTAGTTCAATCACATCTTCTGCTTCCTCCACTGCCTTTCTAATCTCTCTCTCCAACTCTTCAACCTTTCCACAATCTTTACTTCCCTTGCTAGTGTTCTCAAGAAAGTCTTGGAAATATTCAAGACTATCAAGGAGAGAGGCCATCAATGTTCTTGTTTCATCACTTAACAAATTTGGCTTTCGCTGAACGAGTTGCTCCAAAGTTCGTATAAGAGAAATCACAGCAACATAAGCCATCTCTATCAATTAGATTCCTAGATCAAACAAATCATCAATTTAGAGAATAGCAACAGTTAATAAAGAGGTCCAAGCCTTATCGAATGCTTACCTAGATTTTAGCTGCAGCTTCTGTTGAATGCTTCTGCAGTTCGGTTCAAACAATACCTGCAAAAGATCAAAATTAATAAGCTGCAGATGTTTGTTGTTAAAATAAGAATATGAGAATCATAAGACCAGATTCTCCCAAATAGAGAAGATATGAAACTGAAAGGTGAACTATGACTGTTGTTGATACCTGAAAAGAAGCCCAATTACGGTTAGATCAATGTGTTCTCTTGATTTCCAGGTTACTAATTTTATGTATTATAAATTTCATGCAATTATCTTTTAGGTAATTTGATAGTGTAAAAATTCTGAGATGAATTTAAAATGGGGAACATAATAAGGATTCATATATAGTCGACCCCAACTTGATTGGGACTGGGGCGTGATAGTTGTTGTTATTGATAGGGCAGAAATTCTTCATCTTTTACACTATCATGTATAGAAATTAGAGCCCGTTGGATTAGCTGATTAGAAGTAGCTGATAAGCATTAAGTGCTGAAACTAATTTAATAAATAAGTAGTTACGTGTTTGAGTACATGTGTTGAAATTGATGATAAGTTGCTGCAGTATTTAATAAAAAAGTGCTGATAAGCTCTTTTTCTGTTAAAATGACTTAAATAACCTTAGGACTGTTTATACTTATAACGGCGTAATTTCTATAAAATTTTAGATTCCAGATCGATTCAAATACAAAATATTCTATTTGTCATTTTATTTTAAATACAACTGTGCTTAGATAAGAAAATTTTTATGATAAATATAATTTATTTTATGAGGAGCATATAATCATAAGTTATAATAATTAATAAATTGGCAAGAGTTTCTTAGTAAAACATAAAAATAGGACAAAATATTTGAAGAGAAACAAACACGGTCTTCATCACCACAACACTAAGAAAATAATACACCAAATATTTGATATGTCCTCATTTATTACATACAGTTCAAAGATTAATTCACAATCACATAGATATAAATATGCAAAAAAATAGAGAATTTGCTTATCTTAAATAGTCAATGAGATTTGAATTCTTCAAGAGCGGGGGGGGGGGGGTGGGGGGNGAAGAGCCGGGGAGAAGGGGGTTGTTTAGGTTGAAAAAATACTTGGGACTGTGAGTATGTAAAAATCTTGATCAAACTTAAAGTGCTTATAAGCTAAAATAGATAAGCCGAAAAGTGCTTATAAGCTAGTTTGACCAGCTTATAAGCTTAGCCAAACACCCTCGTAAGCTCTAAATAAGTGAAAGGCACCGGTCTTGAATGAAGCACTGTTTTACTTTACTATCTAAATTCATTAACTATAATTTTAGAAAAATGAATTTAGAGAGCAGAAAAAGCAGGAGAGTATTAGTAAGAGTTTTAAGCCTCAAATATATTACCTGGCTTTAATTGGGAAGAAGTACAGTTAAAATCTACTAATTGAGACCAACAAATTATAGCCTGCAGAATCCAAATTTCCACTCTGAATGCACTTTGATGCTGAAAGAGAGGGTTAGAAATCACAAAACTGTACTTTTGCCCAACTAATATAAGATGATGATTAGAGTAGCTACAGTTCAGTTCTTGAATCTTTCAAGAGCAGTGACGAAACTGTCCAAAGGGTAGTCTTTTTCTATTAATAAAGCAGGTGAAGCTGAGAGGATTCGTTGACATACCTGCTTGCTAATCAAGGGTAAATCTGGTAAATCATTCTATGTATCTGCTCTTTAGTGTGGTACTTTGTGCAGCTAAATATTGCATTGCTTGATAGATTGACAAAAGAGGCTGACACTCTTTTGTTGACTACAAAAGAGCAGCCCCACTTGGCAGGCTAGTCGCACCACAAACCTTAATTTTATACTAAAAGATATGAACTATGGCAAAGAAAACTGGAAAAAGAGGCAACAAAGATAACTCGTGCAAAGGAGTAGATGTAGTATCTCTCTTAGGCATTGTATCAAACAGTTGGTATGCAACTTTTGTTTCCGAAAATTTTGCATACATACATTGATATAAGAGATGAATGACATTATGGATTCTGCATAATACCCATATTTAGAATTCCAAAATTAAAAAGCAGTTATTCAAAGGAGACAAAATGGAACTTTATGCTCCTAGCAATTGAATTTGATGATAAATAATTTGTGGTAACTGGAGTCAGTTCCAACTTCTAATAAGCGGGCGGATATCATTAGCATATTGAGGTCACTCAAAAGAACATCCAAAATCGCTGCTGCATCCAAAAATCGTATGATTGAAAGGTACTTAAGATATAGTATGTTTTTAATCGTTCTGTTAACAAACTATATTTGAAATGTTACTTGATTTGCTTCTGTGTGTATTTCGACTGTAGTATCACTATTGTTTGACTAGTTTGTATTGGAAAAGAAATGATCGCAGTTAAAGATGTACATTTTTAGTATGTAGACTACAACAGATTTAGTGTGTAGACATCACAAGACAAAGCGACTCTCCAATAGAAACACGCAACATCTTGCTATAAGGATGATGAAAGCATTTTACTTCTTTTTTACCTTTGTTTTCAATGCATCGACTTCTCATGTGATTTGTCCCTCTGCTATCATAAATAGGCCTTATTTATCCCTCGTTTAAGTTTTCTATCAAATATATCCCTACCGTTATACATTAGGTTTATATTTATCCCTTACACGTTAAAAATACCCTCCCATGTTTTAAAATCCACGTGGCATCCTTTTATTGGACCAAATGACCCGCCCCATTTTTTTTTAATTCAAACCCGCCCCGATCCCAGCAACAAAGCCTTATACGTTTTGAACTTTTCTAGTGGGAATGTAACTAACTCTGCATAAGAGACCCACGACTTCTGTAAATTTGGTGAAGACTGCAGTTGTCTTTAAATGCTATTTGGTGAAGATTGCTTCAAACGATTGAAAATTTAAAAAAAAAATACATAAAATATTATTACAATGTTTTAAACATTAGCCAACAATGAAGTTGTTATTAAAATTCAAAATTACTAATCTTTTAGTAATAAAATATAGAACCTGTAATTCTTAAAATAATGATTGTGAAGAAAATGTTCATTTAAGTAATTTAGCACATCAAAGGGAAAGAGAAATTAAAAAAAATGTGCACTTCCAATTACCAAGAACATAATTCAACGAGACGTCCATCTTTAAATGCTATTTGGTGCCAATTTGATTTAGTACATAGTTATAATTAAAAAAAAAACGTATAATCAAGCAGCCTCCTAGCTATACAGAAAAGGGAAAAGATGTAGAGTAGGACGGTAGCTACACTGTTGCTGGGATCGGGGCGGGTTAGAATTAAAAAAAATGGGTGGGTCAGTTGGTTCAATAAAGGGATGCCATGTGGATTTTAAAAGGTGGGAGGGTATTTTTAACGTGTAAGGGATAAATATGAACTTAATGTATAACAGTAGGGATACTTTTGATTGAAAACTTAAACGAGGGATAAATAAGACCTATTTATGATAGTAGAGGGGCAAATCAGACCCTTATCCGTTTTGTATATTTCAACTGATGATTACTCAAAATGACAGAGCTATTTGGCTAATGTTATTAGTACTCTTTGTCTTTGACGGCATAAAAGGACAATCAGGACACCTCAATGAAATTGGTGGCCTAAAGCCAAACAAGAGACCATAATTTATTTAATAAAATTGTACATATTAATAATTTTTTTTTGTTATTAATATAGTTTATGGACCATCTTGTATGTATTTTGGCCCTTCATTTGGTTACCTGCTAGCTTCCACCATCGAAGATATCTAGTAACTATTCTCACCAAGGTTTCGAATTTTAAGAAAATGTTTTTATAAGTTCCCAACATCTAATGATCGTAACTTTATACTACTAAAGTAGATTTTAAAATAATTTTATACATTTGAAATAGTTCAAGTTTATTTGAATTAAAAAAAATTGACTCGATCTACTTATTATAAGAAATAATTTACTTTAAAAGATATTACAAGAGATTTTATATTTATTTTTTTATTATCAATGTTATCATCAAATTGTTATTTTGCCATATTGTATGTTTATTATGAAAATCAAGTAGTTATCTAAATAAAGATACGCATATTGTAAGCTGAAAAAGATATTGAAGCCACGTCAGCAGAGGTCGTTAGAGTTAGTTCAAAAACAGTTAGCACATTGTCAAGTTAGTTAGAGTAGTTAGCTGAATTCAAAAAACTGAGTTGTAATTTTCAATTCCAATCGGGTAGTATAAATAATTGTACTGAGTTCATTATAGGGAATACGAAAAGTATTAATACAATTTTCTATTTCTAGTTCTTCTTGTTCTTCCAATCTTCTTCTCCTCTATTTCTGGGCTGGAACACTCGAGTATCCTCTGTAGATCTTATGTGCAGCTGCTGAATTCTCGAATTATATTCTTGAATTCAAGTGCGGTTAACAAATCAGTTAACATTGGTATCAAAGCTTTCAGATTCTCGGCACTCATGGCGAAAGGAACTAGGTCTAATGGTGACACTATTAATGAAAATTCATCTTCACACATGGATAAATTGAGAGAGATGATGCAGAAAATGCTAGCCGAGATGGGACTCTTGCTGGTGAAGTAGCTCATTTGAAGGACTAGATCAATCAGTACACGAGCTGAGGGAACAAATTACAATTTCTGGAGAAAAGCAAAAGGGAAAGACTCCATCTAAGAATGACGAAGGAACATCTGGAGGAAGGCAATCAAGAGAAAGATCACAAGGTGAAAGGAGTCCTGATTACACTCACAATTACAATTCAAATCCTACTCGATGGTCAAGCATGGAGTTCTTGCGATTTGCAGGTGAGGATCTAAACTCTTGGCTGTTCAAAATTGAACAATTCTTTTCAATGGAAAGAGTACCCATGGAAGAGAGGATTGGAGTTGCTGCTTTACAGTTAGAAGGAGAGGCAATCCAATGGCACTTGTCCTTCATGAAATACAGACAATATGTCTAACCTGCTACTTGGAATGAATATGTGATGCCCTTTGTTGGAAGATTTGGTACTTATTTTGATGATCCTACGGAGGAAATTAATATGATCAAAGAGTTGGGGAGTGTGAAAGAGTATCAAGCTATCTTTGAAAGGAATTTGACTAGGGCGAACTTATCACAGGAGAATGCTATCAATTGCTTCATTGGGGGGCTCAAACCTGAGCTGAATATTGCAGTCAAAATCAGCAACCTTTCAACTGTATCACAAGTATACAAAGCTGCTAGAATGCAGGAGACATATCTCTCAGCCACCAGATAAACTACTGGCCAGTCCACTTATACTAATCCACCAAAGAAGTACATTGAGCCGAAGGGTTATGACAGAACAATCCTTCCTAATCCTAGCACTAGTAAGGTTCATAAGAGGAGATTGAGTCCAGAGGAAAAGAATGAGAAGAGAGCAAAAGGTTTGTGCTTCTTCTGCGATGAAAAGTACACTGTTGGACATAAATGCAAGAATTTAATCAAAGTCAACTCCCTTCTTCTGGCCCAAACCTTTAACAACTAACCTTGCCTTGTACCTGGGCGCAGAGGTATGGTTATCCTGTTTTACTCTAAATATTCATTTGTTTGATAAAACTTTATTACCTTTCGGCAATTTCACTAACTCATATGTGTTATTCTCATGGAGTGACTTCATCTCATCTTCTATGGATTCTAGCTACTGATCTTGTGAGTATCTTGCATGGCTTTATCATAGCTCTCAGGTTCTCCCGTGTTAGTCAAAAGTACATACTCATCAGGAGGATGGCGCATGAATTTTTGTTTCTCCCTTGTAGATCTTCTAAGAAAGGTTTCAGGAGTATTCGAAGTAGTTACCTGAGCAGGAATTGAACGAAGACAAGTCCGACAACAAATGGATTTTTGTCCTGATTGTTAGTTGTTGTCCTCGAAGGGGAGCCTTGGCGTAACTGGTAAAGTTGCTGTCATGTGACCAGGAAGTCACGGGTTCGAGCCGTGGAAACAGCCTCTTGCAGAAATGCAGGGTAAGGCTGCGTACGATAGACCCTTGTGGTCCGGCCCTTCACCGGACCACACGCATAGCGTGGACTGTCCTTTTTTTGTTAGGTGTTGTCTTGATTTTCTTACCATAATTGGATTTTCCTTTTTGTAGAAGGAAATTATAATCTTCCATATTTGGCTAGTCTTTTTTCTTGTAGGAAAACGTTTGGACTTCTATAAATTGAAGATCCTTCCTTCTCATTCAGTAGCATCCACAATGTAGCTACATGGGGTTTGAGAGTCATGTTTAGGGGGAGAACTTTACGGGACAAGTGTTAGTGTATCACTTGTGTTTGCCTCTTCGTGAGGTTGTTCTCTCGATATTTTGTACTCTCTTTTTATATAGTGGATTGCTCATCTCTGCTGTGGAGTAGGTCAATTGACCGAACCACGTTAAATATTTGTGTCTCTTTTGGTAGATTTCTCTTTTGTTGTGTGGTTTATCATCGTTTAACATTTGTTTTGCTAGCTTCTGCATGACACCTGATTTTTTTCGGTCCTAACAAATCAATCAGGCAGTCACAATCTATCATTGTGAAGGACATCCTCATGGTGTTAAACTCAATGGTAATATAGAAAAATTGTTGGGACCAAACACCAAGTACGCTAAAAGAATAGTTTTGTTTTTCAGACACTTTTACCGACAAGGCGACAAGCAGAAATAATCAGCTTCAGCCTGGTGAATAAATATTTTCGGCAGTAATAATCTCCATATAAGCATTTTCAGCAAAATGAACTGCTACATATAGTTGAAAAGCCTTGAAGATCCCGAGTGACAATACCATTGGAGTAGAATCACCCTGGAGTTTGGCTCCATCACCGAGGATTTATTGGTTAAAACTTAAAAGCATATGTTTGGTCACTAATACTACCAACACAACATGAAAAAGATTTACCTATTTGATGAACAATTGAAATATACTCCCTTGTCTCAATTTATATGTTTTAATTAGGATTTCGAAAGTCAAACTAGTTGATTTTGACCGTAAATTCGGAGATAGAATTTTTAAATTTTCATTAAACAAAAATTATATATTCGGAAACTACGTATAAAGTACTATAATCTTTAAATTTTCATTAAACAAAAATTATATATTCGGAAACTACGTAAAAAGTACTATAAGTCACAGTAATTAACAATTTAAAATATCTAAAAGGCATATAAAAATTGCGATAAAAGAAAAACTCTTTTGACTCTCGAAATCCGAACTCCGTCACATAAATTGGGGTTAATTTCACTAATGGTCACTCAACTATGTTTCAATTTCACTAAAGTCACTCAACTATTTTTGTCACTTAAAAGTAACTAAACTTTCACATTGTCAGTTAAGAGTCATTTTGGCTCAAACCCCTACCATAAATATGACATGGCATAAAATTTAATGAGAAAAATCCAAAAAAAATGCCACATAAGCTTAAATGGTCCACACCCACTTTAGATCCATTTCTCCCTTAATGTGATTTAACCCATAACCCAAATGGGTTTCAATAGGGAAAAAACACACACCCCTTGTGATCACGCCCAACTATGCCTTATAAAAAGGATAATGCGGTCGTTGCAAATATAATCCGGTTTACAAGTCCGGAGTCGAATCCCACAGAGAATTAACCTATCAATTACCTTTGTTGGAATCACTAAATCTTTATAATCAACTTCCCCAAACGTTGTAAACAATAATTGATGGTATTTCTACTAACTAAGATTGAAAGTAAATAAACAGCTGTAAACTAAATATGCTTGGGTTGTAAACAATAATGAGAAGGTTCTAAGGTAGTGATTTCCTCTATTGATGGAATCCCTTCCGGTTATGTTTCATATAGATTCACCAAAATATCTCTATCAATCATGAGCACTCTTTTTACCGTAAATCTCTCCCGAGTAATCGCGATAATTTACTAAACGCACTCTCCCGAGATGCGCTAGCTGACTTTGTTTATTACAGCTCACTTTAGATTACACCCAAGTCTCGTTATCCCTAATCCCGCCTTTAAATCCGCAGTTATAGATCCCTCTTATACTTTGGGAGTGGTGTTGTTCAACAATTACCTAAATATGCACTCTCTCCCGAGTTATGCACACTAAATAGGCACAGCTAATTGAGGATCCGGTCAATTAACTACAATAAACACGTAGTTGAACAAATAGAGATTAACTGGCAAACTATATGACATAATCAAGAAGTTCATCCTTCAATAGGTTCCATCAAAATCTTAGACTAAAGTATTTAGCTACTCATAACAACGTAAAGATAAACTAGGAAAATATTCATCATGGAAAAGTGCAAGAAAAAGAAGAAATAAAGAACTATGATGTTTTTGGGTGATCTATCACACTTGTGTTTCTTGCAAAAGTAATCTCCAAAACAAATCTGCCCTAATGTGGCCAAATTCCTACTTCTTATAAGGGTTTTACACCAAGTTTCCCGACTTGACACTTTAGTCCCTGGCTTTTCCGCATTCTGCCGCGGTCCCACCGCGGTTACGCCAGGACCGCGGCCAAAGAGGTCCTTTGAATCTTTAATAATGTTCTGTCGCGGTCCTACCGCGGTTACGGTCTGACCGCAGCAAGCCAAGTTCAGCTCTGGTTTTGTCTCTTCGCTTGGTGCACTTCGTGGGCATTATTTGATTGGCCTCCTTTTCTCCGTAATTGATCCCCAAACGTGCTCCATCGACTTCTTTCATTGGATATAGCCTGCAAAGCATGAAAAGCACTAATCAGAGCATTTGGTTATCACTTTTTTACCACAAAGCTATACAAAAATGTGGTTCTTTAGGGTCCAATTATAGTCTAATTCACCTATTATCAACACCCCACACTTAAATCTTTGCTCGTCCTCGAGCAAGTTGAACCACCACACTTCTAGGCCTATTCGTTAGATGCATTACCCTTTTTATGTCACACCTGCTATTATGAAAGAACAACCTAAGCAATGCAACAGCCACACCTCAGATGAAGACTCTAATGTCATGCCACACTCATGCTTACTCTATGTACTCTACACAGAAGTGAAAACTTGCTTTTTCTTCTTGAGTTAAATGCCCTCACATCACATTTTTGAGAGAAGTTCCACACACATGAAATCAAATAACAAGGAACTGTAGAATAAACGAATTCACTCACTCTCAGCAAAGAAAATTCATATGCCACACAGATACACCATAAGCTTGCCCTTAGTGTAATACTCTACTAATCGAATTGTTCAGTCTAAGATCAATAGGGCTTCATTTGGTTGTAATGTAGGCTACGGGACGGGTAGGATGCATTTAGATATAAGAGTACACCTCCCTAAGCACTTTAATACATCCATTTTAACATTTAAACCCCATACTTATGTCAAACCAAAATTCCACCTTCACATCAATGTAAATTACCCCATTCTTCTTTAAGCACACTTACGTCAAGAGCCACCACTTATCAAGATTTTTTTTTTCCACAACAATCCAACTATATATTTTTTTTCAATTCAAGTGGCTCTTCCTTTTTCAAAACAGTGCACCTTTCTCCTTATTCAATTAGTTCCACTCAAAAGCCAAACCGACCACCCCACACTTTAACTTTTACAAAGTTCATAACAATTCAAGTGCTCATGAGAGGTGAAAAGGTTCAAGTAGATGGTTGATTCAAACAAATGGGTAAGGCTTGTAATGTGGTTGCCAAAGAAAAAGGATTATAGGCTCAAAG
>NC_031999.1:32113323-32134223 GCF_001879085.1 Nicotiana attenuata
TTTTGATGTCTTTATAATTCGTGCTCTAGAGGTGCAGGTTCAAACAGTTCAAACTACTTCAAACTCAGGGATGTAGGTTATTATAGGGTTATCAAAGAACAGGCTTCAGGCTCAAAGGGGTTAACTATGGCAATATGTACAGGTGGATTCACAATTAGACAGGTTATACAAAGAAATGCCTCAATCATCTCTAAAACCAAACAGCTTCTAATTTCGCTTTGCAAACACACAGGGCAAGTTCTAGGTATCGCATGCAAGCACAACATGCAAGTAATAGCTCACACACACTTGGCATGTAACTCATTCCGAATCAGTTTATCAACACACTCATACGAGCGTTCAAGCAAGACAAGATGTGCAAAATTAAGGCATCAAAGTATGAGTCTACAAACGAGCCTAGACGTCGCACCCTCAGTTCGTTTTTGTTATTCTCAGGTGTGTACATCTAGGGTTGCATTCTAGCCTTTACCCATCTTGGTCCTAAAACTACAAAAGAAAAATCTACCTAACCCGGTTCAAGAAAAAGCACTTGGAAAAGAACCGTGGTCAAAAGAAAAACCAACGGAGAATTACTACACTACCTAAAAAATAAAATAAAATAAAGAAAAATCTACCTAGACTGCTTCCCTCAAGAGTACTGTCCAAGTGGTCCGTCCTCAGGAAGAGTCCTCTACAATTTTTTTTTTTAATCTGACTTTGACCCTCAAGAGACCCGTCGACAAGTGTCCGTCGTTGGGCCAAGTCAGTTACTTCTCATGTGAGTACAGTCGATCATACACACAATATCAATCTAATATTACAACATACTCAATGTCTATATACACTACAATACACTACCAGAGCAAGTCTCCCACCCCACACTTAAAATTATGGCATGTCCCCATGTCATATCAAAAATAAGAGGGTAAAAGAAACTCTCTGGTAGGCCAAAGGCCGAAGCACTAGCAGCTCATGGGGTACTCAGGCTTCTCCCAAGCTTGGTCCTTCGTGCGGGTACCTCACACTTAGTTCCAACCATTTGGTTTGCTGTTGCATCCTTCCACTACCTTTGCTTTCCATGCTCCTAGAAGAAGAAGAAAAAAATTGACACACTTTTCTCGCCACTTGGATGATATGAACTGGGCACCTAGCTTGGACTCAAGCTTGTGACCTCGAGCGATCGAGGGTGGTACATTGATGATCGAGCCAAGCTTTAAGTACTTCATTTTGCACTTCTTGGCTTTCATGTGAGGAATGTCATTTTGCCTCCTTGTTCCCTCAAATTGTAAGATGAATGGTTGTTGCCTTTCCTCCTTGCAATCCCTCATTGAGTCGTGTAGATCAATTCCCATATCACCACACAAGTCCAATGTTGAAAAATGCTTGAAATGCGACTTCAAACCTTCATTTTGCAATTTTTCTCGGATTTTGACATCCTCTTTTTCCTCCGGGTTAGAGTCAATCTCAACCAAATTTTTATTTACACCGGTTGACTCTAATCCTATTTTTTTCTCGGCATCATTAACACTCATGGAGTCGGTTGGCGGATGTTCAATTCTTGAATCCTCAAAGTAACGCTCACTTTCTTCCTCGAAATTGGATTCTTCTTGGTTTTGATCAAGTGCCAAGGAAAGATTTTCGGCTTCCACATCTAAGGAAAGTTCTTGGCTCTCATTAACTTCCGAGGCTTTTTGGACCTCTAAAGCTTCAAGCATTTCTCCCATTTGTGAGTGACACCTTTCAAGTGCCAAGTCATTTCGGAGACTATTTTCCAAAAGCTCCTCCAAGGCACTTTGTTCTTTGTTTCCTCCTTCAAGTAAACATTCCAACATGAGCTTGAACTCTCCATTTCGGCCATGCTCAACTTCTTCAACTCCCATGGCCCTATAATTTTCATCACAAAAAGTAGAATCATCATAGTGGGGGCTTGGGGAAGGGAAGGACAAATAAGCACAATCATCCCAATGACCATTTTGAAAACCACACTTATCACAAATACTCCACTCATGGGTTTGAGATTGTGCGCACAATCCACCCCTGGGAGAATTTAAACAATTTTGCCACGAGTGTGGTCCTCCACAATAAGGACAAGGGTCATCAAAGTATGAACAACTACCATCCGACCAATTTTCATTATATGAATCCATTTTTCAAAACTAAGAAAATAAACACGAATAACAATAAAAATAGACCAAGGTAAGAAAAATTAAGTACACAAATATTCACAAGTTGGGTATCTTCTTTCAATTGTAATTGATAACACCGTTAATTCCCCGGCAACGACGCCAAAATTTGATCACGCCCAACTATGCCTTATAAAAAGGACAATGCGGTCGTTGTAAATAAAATCCGGTTTACAAGTCCGGAGTCGAATCCCACAGAGAATTAACCTATCAATTACCTTTGTTGGAATCACTAAATTCTTTATAATCAATTTCCCCAAACGTTGTAAACAATAGTTGATGGTATTTCTACTAACTAAGATTGAAAGTAAATAAACAGCTGTAAACTAAATATGCTTGGGCTGTAAATAATAATGAGAAGGTTCTAAGGTAGTGATTTCCCCTATTGATGGAATCCCTTCCGGTTATGTTTCATATAGATTCACCAAAATATCTCTATAAATCATGAGCACTCTTTTTACCGTAAATCTCTCCCGAGTAATCACGATAATTTACTAGACGCACTCTCCCGAGATGCGCTAGCTGACTTTGTTTATTACAGCTCACTTTAGATTACACCCAAGTCTCGTTATCCCTAATCCCGCCTTTAAATCCGCAGTTATAGATCCCTCTTATACTTTGGGAGTGGTGTTGTTCAACAATTACCTAAATATGCACTCTCTCCCGAGTTATGCACACTAAATAGGCACAACTAATTGAGGATCCGGTCAATTAACTACAATAAACACGTAGTTGAACAAATAGAGATTAACTGGCAAACTATATGAACATAATCAAGAAGTTCATCCTTCAATAGGTTCCATCAAAACCTTAGACTAAAGTATTTAGCTACTCATAACAACGTAAAGATAAACTATGAAAATATTCATCATGGAAAAGTGCAAGAAAAAGAAGAAATAAAGAACTATGATGTTTTTGGGTGATCTCTCACACTTGTGTTTCTTGCAAAAGTAATCTCCAAAACAAATCTGCCCTAATGTGGCCGAATTCCTACTTCTTATAAGGGTTTTACACCAAATTTTCCCGACTTGACACTTTAGTCCCTGGCTTTTCCGCGTTCTGCCGCGGTCCCACCACGGTTACGCCAGGACCGCGGCCAAAGAGGTCCTCTGAATCTTTAATAATGTTCTGCCGCGGTCCTACCGCGGTTACGGTCTGACCGCGGCAGGCCAAGTTCAGCTCTGGTTTTCTCTCTTCGCTTGGTGCACTTCGTGGGCATTGTTTGATTGGCCTCCTTTTCTCCGTAATTGATCCCAAACGTGCTCCATCGACTTCTTTCATTTGATATAGCCTGCAAAGCATGGAAAGCACTAATCAGAGCATTTGGTTATCACTTTTTTACCACAAAGCTATACAAAAATGTGGTTCTTTAGGGTCCAATTATAGTCTAATTCACCTATTATCACCTTGTAACGACCCGACCGGTCGTTTTGCGCTTTTGCACTTTGATCGCCAGTTCTCGGGCATGACTTGCCCCGTGTTATGTATTATGACCAATGTAGATCGTTGGTTTTGGTTTTCAGGAAAATTTGGAATGAATTTGAAAGAACAGTTTCAGTGAAAGCTTTGAATTTGAAAGGTTTGACCAAGAGTTGACTTATTTGTATATGAGCTCGGATCGGAGTTTTTATGATTTGGTTATCTTCGTTAGGTGATTTGTGACTTAGGAGCGTGATCGGAATTGGTTTTGGATGTCCGGTGTAGAATTAGGCTTGAATTGGCGAAGTTAATATTTTGGCGATTTCCAGTTGATAGGTGAGATTTTGATCCGAGGGTCGGAATGGAATTCCGAGAGTTGTTGTAGCTTCGTTATGTGATTTGGGATGTGTGTGTAAAATTTCAGGTCATTCGGAGGTGATTTGGTTGGGTTTTTGATCAAATGCGTGTTTCGGAAGTTTTAGAAGAACTTAAGCTTGAATTCGATGTAAATTGGTGGTTTTGGTGTTGGTTGAGGTGTTTTGATGATTGATTGGAACAAGTTTGAATGAGGTTTTAGGATGCGTTGGTGCTTTTGGTTGAGGTCCCGGGGGCCTCGGGTGAGTTTCGGATGGTCAATCGTACCATATTCTATGTTGGAAAGTTGTAGAAAAATTCATCTCAGCAATTGCAGCAATTTATCACTTCGAGTTCGCATAAGTGTCCTCGCGTTCGCGAAGAGTAAGCGGAGGAGGGTGTGAATTTTGCCTACGCCTTTGCGGGGTAGGCGTCGCGTTCGCGTAGGGGTGTGATCCCAGTGCACCGCGTTCGCAGGAGTTTATTCGTGTTCGCATAGGGGATTTGAGCCGGTGGATTCAAAGTAAAATTTGTGCTACGCGTTCGCGTGTGTACTGTCGCGTTCGCGTAGGGTCGTATTGGCAAAGCGTCGCGTTCGCGAGCCCTGTATCGCGATCGCGTAGAAGGGAAAATCTGGTCAAGGTAAGTTGGGCATCGCGTTCGCGAGAAATGGACCACGTTCGCGAAGAAGGCTTTTAAAGCCTGGGCAGAATGTTTTAATAGCTCTTGTCCGCGATTTTTGAGCTAACTTTCACCATTTTTGGGCGATTTTGGAGCTTCTTGAGGGAATTGAAGAGGGATTCAGGAGATAGCACCTGGAGGTAAGATGTTCGCACGCAAAACTCGATTATATTGTGAAATCCACCTAGAAATTCATGGAAATTAAGCCTAAAATTAAAGAACTAGGGCTTGAGATTTTGAAATTTGATTTGGGCATTTGAGGGACCATTTGAGGTCGGATTTGAGTACTTTTGGTATGTATGAACTCGTGAGGAGATGAGGAACCTATTGATGTGAAAATTTCCGAGTTTCGAGAAGTGGGCCCGGGGCTCGGGTTTTGCCAATTTCGAGATTTTTAATATTTTTCGATTGTTTTCGATTGGGTATTGTTCCATTGGCATATTGTGACGTATTCGTTCTGGTCTTAGATAGATTCGACGCGCGTGGAGGCCGATTTGAGGGGCAAAGGCGTCGCGAGCTAGATATTTCGCCGGTTCGAGGTGAGTAATGATTGTAAATGATATTCTGAGGGTTTGAAACCCCGGATTTGCACATCATAGTGCTGTATTGAGGTGACTTGCACGCCGGATAGCGAGCGTGGGGTAGAGCACCGTTGTGGATTGTGACTTGGTCCGTCCGGATTGATGAATTTACTGCGTATTTGACTGAAACTACTTGTTATCATCATAATTTGGGCTGATCGCCATATTTGGGCTTCGTGCCAACTATGTGAACCCTTCGGGGATTGTTGTTGATAATTCCTCACTGATTTAATTATATATTTGAACTCAGTCATGTATTTTCCACTGTTTTAAAAACTCAGCCAAGTTATTATGCCTTAAACACTCGAAATGATATTTCCATAAAATATTTTGGGCTGAGCATCATGCTTTATTGTTGCCCGAGTGGCTTAGGTGATTTTTGTTGACTCAGTAAGGCCGAGGGCCTGTATTGTGAGGATACTTATGGATCGGGCTGCACGCCGCAGCAGTGTTACACTGATACTGATATGCAGCCGAGGGCCTAGATTTGATGCCACGAGATGGCTTGATATTGCGCTTGGGCCGTAAGGGGCCCCTCCCGGAGTCTGCACACCCCCAGTGAGCGTCGTCGACGATAAACGGATCGGGTTGTACGCCGCAGCGGTATGTGGAGCGGGCTGCACGCCGCAGCGGTACTAGTACTGTTCTGTGTATTTACTTTATTCTATTTGCTTGCCTTACCTGTTGTTGTGCTACTTCATGAGATATCTACCGGATTGCCTGACATTATATGTTAATTGAGTGTGGTGCCCGAGGGGCGGACTTCTGTGCTTATCTGCACTAATTCAATTGCATTCGTTTGCATACTGCTAAAAAAGTCATTTCCAAAAAAGGTTTTAAACTGAGCTAAGATATTTATAAAGATTTCACAACTTCACTGTTTTTCTCAAAAGGTTTTACATTTCTTCTATATAGCATGATGATGTGACATACGTGATTTCTTACCGCTCAGTTGTTATTTACCTTTATTACTCACTGAGTTGGAGTACTCACTTTACTCCTTGCACCCCGTGTGCAGATGCATGTATTTATTCACCCGGTAGCGGGTTTGGCTGATTAGAGTCAGAGATATAGGAGTTTAACGAGGTGACTGCCAGCGTTCGCAGCATCGTTCTTCTCCCTTTGTTCATTATTCTTGATTAGTGTATTTTAGACCTTGAGGTTGTACTTACCTTCTAATAGATGCTCGTGACTTGTGACACCCCGATTAGGGCTGTGTGGGGTTGTAATTCCTCTAATTAATATTTAAGTCATACTTTAGCTGTTTATTCATGTTTAAATTATTTTTGAAAAGACGAGTTGGGTTAGTTGGCTGGCCTCGTCTTCACGAGAGGCGCCATCACGACCAGTGCGGGGTTTGGGTCGTGACACCCCTAATAAAATTAGGTCTTGTGATTTTTTTGTGGTGTTTTTATCGTACAAATACAATATTTCTTTTGTCTAAACAATTGCAATAGGTTATCTGTAAGTGCATGTTTTGTGAAAATAGACTCTTATTAGCCTTATTGTTATTCTAGAATGCTTATGATACATTAATATGTTATGTAAAATGAATACAATACTATTTTAATTTCACTAGAAAATTATAAATATGTTGTGTGAGTCGGATACAATAGTATTTTAACTTCAGTAGAGTTATAAAACGACTCGAATGGGGCATACAGACAAGATAAGAATTTTTTTAGTATAGAATAACTATAAATGGGCATTACGTAATAGAAAAGGCAAGAATTTTGTAGTATAGGAAATCATTTTAAACTTGTGTGAAATTTAATATTTTTTTTATTGAAAGCATTTGGGTTATGGGTCAAATCACATTAAGGAAGAAATGGATCTAAAGTGGGTATGATCCATTTAAGCTTATGAAACATTTATTTTAGATTTTTCTCATTAAATGTTATGCCATGTCATATTTATAGTAGGGGTTTGAGCCAAAATGACTTTTAAGTGAAAATGTGAAAGTTTAGTTACTTTTAAGTAACAAAAAATAGTTGAGTGACTTTAGTGAAATTGAAACATAGTTGAGTGACCATCAGTGAAATTAACCCATAAATTGGGACGGAGGAAGTAGTTAAATCCAAGCCCAAGAATCCCGTCTACGTACGTTAGCACCTGGTTCCTTCCTTCTTGCACAACCAAAGACCATGTTTGGAATACTGGTACAACCTTCATCAGAAGTACGCAGTAAATCTCATCTTATCCTGGCCTATTATTCCATTACTGCTAGATTTATCAACATAGTCCACTCTATATAAACAACGACCACCAACATCACATGACGTTCCAGGAGTAGTCGAGTAGATTGACAGTACAACATTATTAGTAAATTACTTGGAAGGATAATAATGGGGTGGAGAGCTATGTTGCGCGGATTCTCCAAAATGCTGTCGCACCCGTATCTGAGCCTCCAAAAATGCACATTTTAGGAGAGTCCAAGCAACATAGGGTGAGCGTATCTTGGACATGAATCCGCATGGATAGGATTGAATCCTGGATTTTACGCTTCTAGTGTCGATTATACCATTTGTGGGACTGGACGTTCACCTATATATATAAATATGTTAGCATCAGAGGAATAACCTTGCTTTGATTTTTGTACAGGAGACAAAATGAAACTTCAAAAGAACTAGACAAAGAAGAATGACGTGGAAATTAATGCCATGGAGCTAGCTGATAGAATAATAAGATGTAATGATCTACGAAATAATGTATTGAAAGTATTTTGATACGCTCTACTATCTATGCTTTCTACCCTTTATAGAAGAAACAATTCTATCATTTTATGAAAACAGAGCGATCAAGCTGTTGATCTTTCTTTTTCTTTCATGCTAATTAAACTAGAGAGAGAGATAAAAAGAATATATGGATAGTTTCTCTTTATAGGTTTATATAATTCTTGATCTGGTCAAATGTTGGAACTTGGAAGTATATTATCTGTGAGTTAACTACTGATTCAACCACTTAAATACATGATACGATTTGAGTGCTTATTTGAGCACGCATTTTGTGAGTGCATATATAGTTCATCAAAAGTTGATGAAGTTAAAATGATTACAGAGAATAGAAGAGAGAAAAAAAAAAAGATATATCGAAATGAATTGTTTGTCTCTGACTTCGAAAAACGAGTGGAAAGTTAATATACATATATATATGATTCTTGCTTATATTTTTATGTGATAATATAACTTAGCTACACAAGGGTTGTGTTTCTTACCAAATATATAGGAGCAAATATTTAATTTGTATGTGCATTAATGTCCTTTAGAAGTTGATGAATTATAACGTGATGACAGAAAATTGGCAAGTGCATGCAGACTTTGAACTGTCTCCAAACTTTGTTTAATTTGTAATTAACGCTAGGGCTTCAATGAAACCAAGCATCCAGACGAAGAGCTTCAAATGAATCTTATACGTTTGATAAAAGTAAGATAAATTTAATATACAATTTTCATAACCGCTAACCTTAAACTTCTATAATTTCTCATGGTGAATATATATCTTTTGCCGTTTTTATCCCTACTTGGAACTAAATTAACTTTATATGTTTTAGTAGCTATCAAATTTGAAGTAGGAAGAGTCTTGCCTCATGTATTAAATCCGGAAAAAAAGCGACCACAAAAAGCGACCAAAGTTGGTCGCTTACAGGTCACAAAGCGACCAAAAAGCGTCCAAATGGGGCTGGTCGCTATTTCCCAGAAAATATTTTTTTAAATAGAAAAGCGACCAACAAGCGATCAAAGTTGGTCGCTTTTCTGGGTATAATTTTGGCAGAAACTGCCTGTTTTGGCAGCTACACCACCTGCCAGCATACCAAATTCTCTATTACAAGCAACAACAACAACACTACAAAAAAACCCCAATTACCAACAAAAAAAAATGTTGGTAAATTGATCAAATTGGTTGGCATTTTGAATTACTAAGAGATTACCAACGGATATTGACCCGTTGCTAAAAGGCTCGATGGTAAATTTTACCAACCATATTGAATTGTTGGTAAAATTACCAACTAAAAATTAGTTAGTAAACACCAAATAAATTTGTTGGCAATTTTTGAATCTTGAGTCCAAGATTTTCGTTGGTAAATTTACTAACAAAAATTCAGTTGGAAGTTCGTTAGTAAATTTACTAACATATAGAAATTGAGTTAGTAAAATTAGTTTTTGATTATTTAAATTGTGTTTGTAACTGGTTGGTAAATATAGTAACAAGAAAAATTCCATTAGTATTCTGTTAGCAACTATACTAATGGATACCAACTTGGTTGGTAAATCCGATAGTATATTTTTAAAAATACATTGGTAATCGGTTGGTAATTTTGTCTATGGAAAAGTTCTGTTTAGTAAATTGTTGGTAATTTACAAACAAATTTCAAATTCGTTAACAAATATGGTTATAATAATTGTATTAATATTAATTTAAAGCTTTAAAAGATCCCAAAAAAACGTAAACAAAATAAAAAACATACTAAAACTTTATAAATAATAATATCTATCATGAAGTTGAAAGCAGAATCCAAAATGTGTCTAACATAAAAGAAGCTAACATAAATCTAAATACGACTCGTGTCATTTGGCGACGAGTTGCAGAATCCAAGACGTGTCTAACATAAAAGAAGCTAACATAAATCTAAATACGACTCGTGTCATTTGGCGACGAGTCATGTCTACGAGAAGGCGGTGTAGGTAAGCCACCTATGAGGACCGACAGACGGTTTTGGAGTAGTTGATCAACTTGCTCACGCACCTCTTGCTGCATCTCGTGTCTCATTTCTTCACGCATTTCTTCTCTCATTTCTGGTCTAATCTCTTCTCTGATCTCTAATCTCATCTCATGCTTCATCTCTTCCTTAATTTCTTGCAAACGATGTCCTACACATTCACTCACTCGAGCATTGAAATCTAGATCTTGAAGTGGAGATATCGAGCTGGAGGAAGCACCAACATGCCCATAGAAAGGAGCTTGAGAACCAAGACCATAAATGCGCGTCTTCTTAACACCGACTTCCTCCAAATAAATTTGTGAGAAATCAACTTCAGGAGGCTCACTGGACCCATCTTCAGGCTGAGACGCAGATACAATTTTAGACATTATGGCGTCCTGAACAAAAAGAAAATGATATAAACTCTATAATAATAACTTTGACAGAGAAAACATCAAGAACACAGTCATAAAGGTAACAAAACTGAAAACTCAAATGTCAATAATAACACCTTAAAGACAATTGTTTTGATGTAGAAAACAGTGTTCCTACAAATTGCATTACTTGTTTGCCATCCAGCAGAATTTAAATGAAAACTCTGCACATCATTGACCGTGTAAATATCATTTTACAGCTCTCTATTTCTAGAGCTGTTCGAAATAGCATTTCACTAACATGTGAAGACATATCAAAATATTGAGCAAGTAAAAGGTGGTATATATAACCTGTAGTTGGGACCCTTAGACAAAATATTGAAGATTCGCAAAATCAGAAGAATGCCTTCCACTGGAAAATGACATTCATTTATCATCAATTCTTTGACTCTTAAGTAACATCTTGCATGCTTTGTGCTAATCCTATAAATTGTGACACTGACTACTATAGATATATATGTTAAAACTGAATGGCCATCGCAATCAAAGTAGCAAACGTCACAGCAAAAAGGTAATCCGATGATTATTGTGTTAGAGATGTTGTAGATATATGCTTATCAAATTTGCCGATTTTATTCTTTCATCATGCTTCCGTTGAGGTTAAAAATTATTAACCTAATAGCTTTCGCTGTAAAATAGAGTTAAATATTCATCAGTTTTATCATTAAAGAAGTACCAATCCTATTTTTATAGCCATGAAGATATCAAACTTTGACGATGTCTAGTATAGTTTGCAATAACATATCCAATATGATTTCAAAAGTGGTGGGGAACCTGCAGTGTACGCACACCTTTACCTCTACTTTGAGTGATGTTATACATATAGTTTCTGATAGACCCTTAATCGATAAAAAAAAGTGTTTCGAAACAATATATAATTATGTACATCGTTTCTATTTTCTAATATAAGGTCATAATGATCCGAGTTTCTAATTGAAGTGATCGACAAGTGTGCAAGCCTTAAAGTCAGAAGGTTAAACTACATTTTTGTGAATATGGTGGAACTTCATTATATCACTACTGATGATAACTTAACTAGGCCCCAATATTACGACCACCTCACATGCATCCAATTGTTAGGACTAAGTTTTGTAGAAGATATGTCCATTAGGCAGAACCAATAATGGGTGCAGAATGTCATGACACTCAATAATCCTCTATGATAACTGATGCAGACAAAATATATTTCGAAAGACTTTCACACGTGTGTGCGTGCATATATTTCTTTTGTGAACAATGATTGCATAGAAACAGATGCAAGGAAGAGAGTCAATTGAACACAGTCATAAAGGCAACAAATCTGAAAACTCAAATGTCAATAATAACACCTAAAAGACAATTGTTTTGATGTAGACAACAGTGTTCCTACAAATTGCATTACTTGTTTGCCATCAATTTGTTATACTTTCAGATAAAGAAGTAATAATTATCAATAATGACATGTTATATATATTATATGTGCAGTTTATAAAATATCAAAGGTAAAGTAAGATGGAAGTCTAACTCTTTTTTTTTAAATCCAACAGATTTTGTTATTCTATAGATAAAATAACTACCAAGAGAATGCAGTACTCTCTTGGGCCAATGTGTCCAACCAAGAAACATAACTTGAGGAATTGGGACAAATTTGACACAAGGAAAACTAAGACCTGTTGGAATGCTGGAGATTTGGTAACAAAGTGGAGAAGATTGATGGGATTCCGGATACAAGAAATGCCACGAACCCGTACAATGACTAGGCTGGGACTAAGACCGAGTAGCCACTCAACAGAGACCTTAGTTTGGACATCTTAAACTGCCTGTATTGAAGTGTGAAATTTAAGGATGCCATTTTCCTCTTTACGAGCAGCAGTAACCACTCCAACATATGCTCGGAAGAGTAGAAACAAGCTTCTACATGAATCTTAATAAAGTTTCTACTTGAAGGCTAACAGCTTGCACTAGAAGTGGGTATTTTCTTCGTGCAGAAAAGATTACTTTTCTTTTCCTTTTCCCAATTAGGAAACATAAAGAGTTTTAGAAGCTGCAGATATATGCAAGAATCTGGCATCCAAGTAAAACGCGATACGTCTTAACATGTTAAACCCCAATTACCAAAGTACAGAGACTATCAATTCCAGGATGATATGGTTGTCTTCAAGAATAATATCCCACGTGCTTAATAATTGATAAACATCCACACATTCAGTGTTGGAAAGAGCGTGAAGCGAGGAAAAGCGACAACCCCCATTTCACGAGAAGCGAGAAGCGAGAAACGAAGCGCTCGCTTTTTTGAAGTGAAGCGGAATTTAAAGAAAAAATAAAATAAATACTGCAAAGAGGAATTCTCTGTTAAATACTAGAAAAACTGGGCAGTAATTTTCTGAGAAAGAACCGAAGGTAAAAAAAAAAATCGCCAGCATTTCGCTGCTTTTTGGACATTTAGAAAGAAAGAAAGAAGGCAACAAACTGGCTGATCACTTAGCTAATTATGCTATTGATGTAGGTCCACAAAGAAAAACACATTTACTGCATCTCAAAGGAAAGCCCTGGCCAGTTCTTTGGCGACGCTACTGTTGGACTTTGGGAGCTATATTTGGAGGGCTCTCACAAGGGCATATGCACTGTACTCTATATGTATAGTTTTCCAGGATGTGATTCATGGGAATGATACATTCACATTATACTGGACATCGCTACATCCTAGGAAGGTACACTACATTATCATAAAGGAAACTCATTGTGCTATAGACCTGGACAACTCGAAGTTTCAAATGTGGGAGGTGATTCAAAGGATATTTACCAAATATGGGGAGTTAACAAAAGACATAAAAGGATGCAATGGAATCTCAAGACGACTTTCAACAAATTAACAAGGAATCACACAAAACAATGCACGAATATCAGTGAACTAAAGGATGTACTGTTTTCATTTGGTTTAGTGCTCAAAGTTTGTGCTACGCTTTCAAGCCAAATAATGAAGATGTCAAAAAATTATTCAAAGAGCTACAAGAATCTGCCCAGCTCTTGGCAGAAGACGAATCAAATATGGAGAGGGCGCTCATGCGATTGATATCCATATGGCTAGTTTATATTCTGTTTCGTTTATACTGTTATAGGCTACAAGTTTCTACATTTCTTAGTTCAAATTGTAAGACCAATTTTGGGTATCACTCATTCAAAATTGGTCATAGGAGATATGTAATCGCAAGATAGGTGCTTTACTTTTACTTGCCAATAAATGACATCCAAGCTATAGTAACTTACATAAGTGCTCTTAGATTTCTGGTCCACAAACTCCTTGTTCGCCTTGACATGTGTCTTCTTCAGAAGCTCATGTGGATGAGCTGGTCTTCCTAGTTCTTTAGCCTAGAATTGAAAACCACGTTCACTATATTAATACATAATCACTAGCTTTGGAGATATTATAACTTGGCTAATAAAAAAGGAATATACCAGTTGTCTTGTATGTTCTAGGTGACTTCTGGAGCCTCTTGTATGGCGTGAGGGACCAGACCCTTTACCACCTTTCTCACTTAGCCGATTCCTTGAGCATTGCACGGACTTGGATTTAAAAGCCTCAGTCTCCCAGTGAGGCTTTGCATGAATACATGACAATCGTGGCTTTTCATACCAAACAATTTATGTTTTTTCATGTCCACACACCTTCCCATATTTGAGACATATCCATATGGAAAATTCAGATTCTCCACCCATTCACACTACACTTTTTTCGACTTCTTGTCTAGTGTATAACAAGCTTTCGGATATTCGTCACCAACAGCATGTAATTCAGGGCGTCGGCAGAACTCTTTCAAGTCTTCTCTAGATTTGGCATTATCTTTTGTTTTACCATCTACGTCCATCACTGTGTTGAACACATTCTCGAAAAAGTTTTTCTCAATGTGCATAACATCTAGATTGTGTCGGATCAGATTTGTACTCCAATACGGCAAATCCCAAAATATGCTTCTTTTCTTCCAACCCGAAAACTTACTAATTTTGCCATTAACAATATCAGCCCCAAGCTCTGTCACCTTTTTCAACCCCAATTCATTTATCTCCTTCAGTATATCATCACCTGACCGTATCGGGGGAGGATGCGTTCTGACCACTTTATTCTTTCTAAATGAATTTCTGTTATTTCTGTATGGATGATCCAGTGGTAGGAACTTACGATGATTGTCAAACCATGACTGTTTGCCACCTTTAGTCAAAGTAAAAGCATCTGTATTCTCCATACAATATGGACATGCTAGCCTACCCGCAGTACCCCATCTAGACAACATCGAATATGCAGGAAAATCACTAATTGTCCACATCAAAGCAGCTTGCATGTTAAAATTTTGCTTCTTAGAGATATCATATGTGTCCACACCTATACTCCACAAATGTTTTAGTTCTGCAATCAAAGGCTGCAATCAAACTTTTGCTTAGGGTTCTTCGGTCTAGGAACTATAACCGACAAAAACAAATAGGACTCTTTCATACACATCCAAGGCGGCAAGTTGTATGGTGTCACAACTATTGGCCAAGATGAATACTGTTGACCTGTTTTTCCAAATGGTTGAAAACCATCTGTGCATAGCCCCAACCTGACATTACGACTTTCAGCTGCAAAAGATGGATGCATCTTATCAAAGTGTTTCCATACGGGCGCATCTGAACAGTAACGCATCACACCTTCCTCAACTTCATGCTCGGCATGCCATCGCATATGTGCAGCAGTCATGTCGGAAGCATATAACCGTTGTAACCGTGGAGTGAGGGGAAAGTAGTACATATGTTTGAATGGTACAAGATTTCTCTTTGAATTCGATATTTGCCTAGTAGGCTTGTACCTGGGATGGCGACAAAACTTGCAATGGCTAAGTTCACTGTCTTCTCCCCAATAAATCATACAGGCATTTATACAACTGTGGATTTTTTCTACTGGCATGTTCATTTCCTGCATTAACTTCTTAGTTTCATAGAAATTATTTGGCATTAGGTTATCCGGAGGAATCATCTCATTCACATATTGACAAATGTCATCAAAACATCTATCAGATAGATGGTGTTCAGACTTGATGTGCAATAAACGTGCAACAGCTGACAATTGAGAATATGTTTCACAGCCAGGCCACACCTCTTGATTTGCAGAATCTATCATATCATAAAATTTCTGCGCATCAGGATTCGGTAATTCATCCCTATCAATCGGATCGAATGAGGGGCCAGCGACGTCAAGGACCATTCTGTGGTATGAAGTAGGTGATCCAGGCTCATACAATTGCATCCACATTTACCGATTCGGTATTCATAGACTGATCCCAATTTCGCATCTCTTCATGTTGATTTATATTTCTCGTAACCTCATTTTCTCCATGCAAGTACCATATATGATATCCAGGTACAAAGCCATCGCGCAATAAATGTTCGTGGACAGTAAGAACATCTTCAAAATTTCTGTTCTGACACTTTTTTCGGTTACATGGACACCTTAGTCTCTCACCATCCCTCCCTTCACGATGATTCTTTGCAAACTCAATAAATTGCTCAACACCCCTTATGAATTCTGGATTATACAAACCTCTCGTTAACCTTCTATACATCCACTCGCGATTTAAAGTCATTTTTCAAACAAACTTTCTTTCCTGATAATGTAAAAGGATTACAGTAGCATTATTGATTTCTAAAAATCGTTAGATAGTAGTACAAAAAGAGTACTAATAATCAAATTAGGCCTCAAATCCCAATTATAATGAGCAAAAGCTTTCAACATATCTACAATATACTGGATAAATTAGATTGATAAAAAATACTTACCACTTACCCGCCGAATATTGAATTGTGGAATTGAGAAGCTTCCAAACGATAGCTTGTGAGAGACTGCTGTGAGATTATCTATCAGTTGGGAAAGATAATGGAAAGGATTAGCCATATTGTGATCGTGGGTACAGAGAAGAAGCTAAAATGACGCCAGTTCTCTATAATTTTAGGAGAGTGGGGAAGGTAGGCGGTACCGTCTATGCGTAGTATGGCTGAAATCTGTGTAATTTAGAAGAGTGGGGTAATTAATTAGGCGGTACAATCTATATAATTTGCTTTGGAAATTACTTTAATTTGGTGTTTAATTAGTATACTGTATAGTGTAGGCGTTTAATTAACACACACACACACACACACACACACACACACACACGCGCGCACACACACACACACAAACATATATATATATTGGCAAAATATATTTTTTTCCTTTACTCTTATTTTCTGTCTTTTAATTTGTTTGCTTAGAATTATTTAAAAAATCTTAATTGTTAGAAATTTAAAATCCATATAATCTCCAAATATTAATTTGAGTTCCGTAATTTTATTTTTGATTCTTAATTAAACTATGTTAATACTAACTAATCACATGAATTATACATGTATCTTTTGGTTATTATATTATCATACAAATTAATAAATTTTAATTGCACCAAACTATTTGTATAAAATAATAAAATTTTAATTGCACTCATGTTTGAATTATTAAATATAAACTAGGTCCAAACATAAGTTATAGCTAATTATTTAATGTTCGAATATGCAATGAAATTATTACTAATTAATATTAGAACTAGTATTATTACCCACGCCGATGCGCGTACACTAACCATGTCAAATATTAGAGTTATTTAGGTTATATATAAATAATCTTAAATTTTAAATAACCTTCTTGATAAATATAGATAATTATTGGATATTAATTAATTAAAAAACGCTACGTGAAAAAAGATTAATTGTTTCTCAAATCTCCTACTTATTATTATATTTTATTTTTTAGTACCATTCTCGCCAGTGTCATAGATCCTAAAAATAGTCAGAATCGAATAATAACTGTCACGACCCAACCCCGGTCGTGATGGCGCCCAACACACTGCTAGGCAAGCCCGACCATTTAAACAACCTCAACCGATTAATCACAGTAGATAAGTAAATTTTTACAACTAAAATACCAAGTTAAATGCGGAAATCCTAAAATAAATTCTAACATTCAGAAAGCCCAAAATATAAAATACTACTCAGCCCATAGAATCTGGTGTCACAAGTCTGAGCCTCTAATGCATGAGTATTAACCTACTACATAATGTTTTTTTCTAGAAATGAGGAAAAACAAATAAATGAAATATAAGGAAGATCAGGACTGCGAACGCCAATTTGCAGCTACCTTGAATCTCCCGAAGTGATGCTAGGCGGAGAAGATCTCACTCAGCCTCAGTGGGTGCACCTGAATCTGCACACAAGGTGCAGGGAGTATTGTGAGTACTTCCAACTCAGAAAGTAATAAATATAAATAAAGTCTGAGGATAAGAAATCCTAAATGAACACAAAGCAAAGCTATAAATACAACAACGCGAACCAATAGCATAATATAGTAAACATTGAAAACAATTAATAATAAAATAATATCAGATTAAGAATAAATGGCAATTAAATATGCAATGCAACACATAAACCGGTACTCTCCAGTACCCCGCTGCGGCGTACAGCCCGCTCCATTTATTTAACGTCGACGGCGCTCACTAGGGGTGTGCAGACTCCGGGAGGGGCCCCTTACGGCCCAAGTGCAATAATAAGCCATATCGTGGCATCAAACAGGCCCTCGGCCTCATATCAATATCAATATCATATCACTGCGGCGTGCATTCCGATCCCATACTCAGTCCAAAATCACATAAGCCTTTCGGCACAATAATATAAAAATATTCAGCCCAAACTTCATTTAAAAATATTACTTTAGTTTCTACTTTTAGAAAAATGGCTGAGTTTACAAAAATAGTGTTAAATACCAAGAATGAGTTCAATATCTAGAAATATGGTAGGAAACCAGTAAAAATAATCCCTGAAGGATTCAAGTAGTTGGCACGAAGCCCAATTATGACAATTAATCCATTTTTATAAGTATATCACAAAACTACAATCAATTAGGTAGTAATTTTATTAAGCGGGACGGACCAAGTCACAATCCCCGACGGTGCTCTACCCCACGCCCGTTATCCGCGTGCAAGTCACCTCACATAGCACTACATTGTGAAAATTCGGGGTTTCAAACCCTCAACACAACATTTACATTTATTACTAACCTCAAGCTGGCCAAAGTCCTAACTTGCTATGCCCTTGCCTTTCGAATTAACCTCCTCGTGCGTCAAATCTGACAAAAACCACAACGAATACATCACAATATGCTAATGGGACAATACCCAATCAAAAACAATCGAAAAATAGTGAAATTCCCGAAATTAGCAAAAACCCGAGCCCCGGGCCCACTTCTCGAAAATCAGTAAATTTACCATCAACGGATTCCTTATCTCGCCACGAGTCTATACATATAAAGAACACCAAAATCGGAGTCCAAATGACCCCTCAAATTCCCATTTTTGCTCTCTTAGGTTTCAAGCCCTAACCTCCATTTTTGACCTTTAATTCCTTGATTTTTCAATTTAAATTCATGTATTTGCATCATAAAATCGTGTTTAGGCTTAGAAATTCTTACCTCGATGAAGTCCCTTAATTTCTCTCCTCCAACTCGCCCAAATTCTCCAAGTCCGAAGTGAAAATATGAAACCCTTTCAAAAATTCGCGAAGGGAAATAAAACCATTTCTGACCAGTTATTTTCGTATCAGCGGCTACGTAGCCGCATCTGCGACTTCCGCTTTTGCGGTTGAGAGTCGCTTCTACGGACAAGACAGCTTCTGCGGTTACTAGACCGCTTTTGTGGTCCCGCATCTGCTATTCCTTTTACGCAGGTGCGGTTTCCTTTAGCCTTCCAAAATTCCGCATCTGCGGTCCTATTGTCGCATCTGCGACTCCGCAGATGCGGTCAGCATCTCCGCACCTGCGATGCCTGTCGCTTCTGCGGTTCTTGACTCGCTTCTGTGGTATCGCATCTGCGGTCCCATTTCCGCAGAAGCGAAAATACCAGAAGCAGCACAGGTTCTGCAATCTCCTAAGTTCAAAACTTCCCGTTAGCCATCCGAAATCACCCCGAGGCCCCCGGGACCTCAACCAAAAACACAAACATGATCCAATGCCTTATTCAAACTTGCTCCAATCATCAAAACACCTCAAACAACACTAAAACCATCATTTCTCATCGAATTCAAGCCTAAGTTCTTCCAAAACTTCCGAAACACGCATTCGATCAAAAACCTACCCAAATCACCTCCGAATGACCTGAAATTTTGCACACACATCCCAAATCACATAACGAAGCTACAAAAACTCTCGGAATTCCATTCCGACCCTCGGATCAAAATCTCACCTATCGACCGGAAATCGCCAAAATTCTAACTTTGCCAATTCAAGCCTAATTCTACTCCGGACCTCTAAACTTACTTCCGATCACACTACTAAGTCACAAATCATCCCCCGAAGCTAACCAAATCATCAGAATTCATATTCGAGCCTTCTAACTCATAAGTCAACATCCGGTTGACTTTTTCCAAACCAAACCTTACTTAAAGAGACTAAGTGGCTCATTTCCTACCAAAACCAACCCAAATCAATTCTAACACACCAAATACCGATGATGAAACATGAAGAAGCATAAAATGGGGGAAACGGGGCGGTAACTCATGAGACGACGGGTCGGGTCGTCACATCCTCCCCAACTTAAACAAACGCTCGTCCTCGAGCGTACACAGAGCTGTGCTACAAGCCAACCAATCGCTGAATAACCCTTCCATGCATATACCCGGGGTGATTCCACATCACCCTATCTCACATAGGTCCGACAACGCATTTTAACTATAATTACACAATCCAGTCCCGCCTATAAATCATAGAACCACATTCCACTTTCCGAAATCATCCACAAGACCAGAACCTCACATCTATATTCAGAATAAGCCCGAACCAGCTGTAATAACCCATACCTGCAACCTCAGTTGCAATCATATGATATTCCACATAACCCAAACACTCGAAACAATAACTTCTATTCACAGTAGTTGCCCACAACACCCGAATACCGGTAGAAAACCTCTTCACAACTAAAGTTTCCTTCCAATACTTTTACATATACTGCAATTGATAACTAAAACACGCAGTAAGCCATCACCATTTCTCAGATCAACCATTCATGAAACCACTTCCCCTTTGGCAAATGCTACATCAAATTTCTGAGTCGAAGCTCGATATTATCCTTCCAACATACTGAAATCGAATCTGCTCGTACTCATTAAAGATCCCAACGATATCGTCTAATCAACACACTACTCTGGTGGCATTACACATTAGTACAGGACTAAGCCACAACTCGCACAATACGCGCACCAATAAGCAACAGTCCGAACATACCCAAATCATGAAAATGACTCAAATGAAAGAGCTGTACTTCAAGCCCTCCAGTACCATCACAACACAAAACTGAGAGCCCGCCTCCTATCATAGAGACAGAACACACAAAACCTACTCACAGTATCATACCTCTACTTAACTTCATCCCATTGCGTGACCTCATCCAGTACGAACCGCTTAGGCAATAAGCCACCCCGTACATAATCAAAAGTCTTGTATGATGCCACAAGGTGCTGATAGGCTACCGATTAAATCGCGGTACAA
>NC_031999.1:32134323-32137650 GCF_001879085.1 Nicotiana attenuata
TGGTGCCCGTACCCCATCAGCAGGTCGTTATGGCAGAGGTTATTCGGGTCGCCCTGTACATTCAGCTCTTCCAGCAGCCGGCAGTACTCCAGCTCCACCTACACCTCAGGAGCCTTATTATGCACCTCCAGTTTCTAGCGCGCCTCCTGCGCGGGGTGCTTCCAGAGGTCAGTCTAGCAGACCTGGCCCTAGTCAGTCACAGGCACCGTGTCCTCCCAGAGCTTGTTACGAGGGTGGTGATACACGTCACTTGGTGAGGGATTGCCCCAGACTTGGGAGGAGCGCGCCCCCACAGACTTCTCAGCCACAGCGTGCTCCTCAGGGTTCTCATGCCATGGTCACAGCTCCAGCTTCTACCCCACCTGCTCAGCCGGCTAGGGGTGGAGGTCGGGGAGATAGAGGTCGCCCTCGTGAGAGGGGCCGGGCCAGATATTATTTTATTCCTGCTCGCACTGAGGTTGTTGCCTCCGACTCCGTCATTACAGGTATTATATTGGTTTGTCACAGAGAGGCATCGGTTCTATTCGATCCGGGATCTACTTACTCTTATGTGTCTTCTTACTTTGCTCCGCATTTGTGTGTGCCTCGGGATTCTTTGAGTGCCCCCGTTTATGTTTCTACTCCTGTGGGAGATCCTGTTGTTGTGGACCGCGTTTATCGGTCATGTTTGGTTACTATTCGTGGTTTTGAGACCAGAGCAGACTTATTGTTACTCGGTATGGTAGATTTTGACATTATTCTGGGCATGGACTGGTTGTTGCCCCACTTTGCTATTCTTGATTGTCACGCCAGGACCGTGACGCTGGCTATGCCAGGTGTTCCGCGTGTTGAGTGGAGTGGTACTTTAGATCACACTCCCAGTAGAGTTATCTCTTTTCTTAAAGCTCAGCGCATGGTTGAGAAGGGGTGTGCCGCGTATTTGGCTTATGTGAGAGATGTTAGTGTTGATACCCCTTCTGTTGATTCTGTTCCAGTGGTACGGGATTATCCCGATGTATTTCCAGCTGATCTTCCGGGCATGCCGCCTGATAGGGACATTGATTTTGGCATTGATCTGTTGTCGGGCACTCAGCCCATTTCCATTCCTCCGTATCGTATGGCTCCTCCTGAGTTGAAGGAGTTGAAGGATCAGTTGCAGGAATTGCTTGGTAAGGGTTTTATTCGACCCAGTGTTTCACCGTGGGGTGCTCCTGTCTTGTTTGTGAAGAAAAAGGATGGTTCTATGCGCATGTGTATTGACTACCGCAAGTTGAACAAGGCTACAGTGAAGAACCGTTATCCTTTGCCTCGTATAGATGATCTTTTTGACCAGCTTCAGGGCGCACAGGTGTTTTCTAAGATTGACTTGCGCTCAGGGTATCATCAGTTGAAGATTCGAGAGCCTGATATCCCGAAGACTGCCTTCAGGACTCGATACGGCCATTACGAGTTCCTTGTTATGTCATTTGGGCTGACCAATGCCCCTGCAGCTTTCATTCACTTGATGCACAGCGTATTTAGGCCATATCTTGACTCGTTCGTGATTGTTTTTATTGATGATATTCTGGTGTATTCCCGGAGTCGGGAAGATCATGAGCATCATCTGAGGACCGTGCTTCAGACCTTGAGGGAGAAGAAATTATATGGAAAGTTCTCAAAATGTGAGTTTTGGCTGAGTTCTGTGGCATTCTTAGGCCATGTGATTTCTAGCGAGGGTATTCGGGTGGATCCGAGGAAGGTAGAGGCCGTGCAGAGTTGGCCCAGGCCGTCCTCAGCTACAGAGATTCGCAGTTTCCTTGGCTTGGCGGGTTACTACCGTCGTTTTGTGGAGGGATTTTCATCGATTGCTGCCCCTATGACTAGATTGACCCAGAAGGGTGCCCCATTTCAGTGGACAGAGGAGTGTGAGGCGAGCTTTCAGAATCTCAAGACAGCTTTGACTATAGCCCCTATCTTGATGTTGCCTACCGGTTCGGGGTCTTATACTGTCTATTGTGACGCCTCGAGAGTTGGCCTTGGAGCAGTGTTGATGCAGGACGGTAGGGTGATTGCCTACGCGTCCAGATAGTTGAAGGTACATGAAAGGAATTACCTTGTCCACGACCTTGAGTTAGCTGCCATTGTTCATGTCTTGAAGATCTGGCGTCATTACCTGTATGGTGTGCCTTGTGAGATCTATACTGATCATCGGAGTTTGCAGCACTTGCTTAAGTAGAAGGACCTGAATATGCGTCAGAGGAGATGGTTAGAGTTGTTAAAGGATTATGATATTACTATTATTTATCACCCGGGCAAGGCCAATGTGGTAGCCGATGCCTTGAGTCGCCGGGCGGAGAGTTTAGGGAGTTTGGCATATTTACCAGCCTCAGAGAGACCTATGGCGATAGATGTTCAGGTCTTAGCCAGCCAGTTCGTGAGATTGGACCTTTCGAAGCCAAGTCGGGTTCTAGCCTGTGTGGTTTCCCGGTCTTCCCTATTTGACCGTATCAGGGAGCGGCAGTATGATGACCCTCATTTGCTTGTCCTTCAGGACAGGGTCCAGCGTGGGGTTGCCAGAGATGTGACCATTGGAGATGATGGAGTAATGAGGATGCAGGGCCGGATTTGTGTGCCCAATGTTGATGGTCTTCGAGAGTTGATTCTAGTAGAGGCCCATAGTTCGCGGTATTCTATCCATCCGGGTGCCGCGATGATGTATCAGGACTTGAGGCAGCACTATTGGTGGAGGCGAATGAAGAAGGATATAGTTGGTTATGTGTCTAGATGCCTCAACTTCCAGCAGGTGAAGTATGAGCACCAGCGCCCGGGTGGGTTGCTCCAGCAGATAGAGATTCCAGAGTTGAAATGGGAGCGCATCACTATGGATTTTGTATCTGGACTTCCACGGACCTTGAAGAAGTTTGATTCCATTTGGGTTATTATGGACCGGCTGACCAAGTCCGCTCATTTCATTCCTGTGTGTACCACTTATTCATCGGAGCGATTGGCGAAGATTTATATCAGGGAGATCGTCCGTCTGCATAGTATTCCAGTTTCTATCATTTCGGACAGAGGTACTCAGTTTACATCGCGGTTCTGGAGAGCTGTGCAGCAGGAGTTAGGCACTCGGGTGGAGTTGAGCACAACATTTCACCCCCAGACGGACGGACAGTCCGAGCGCACTATTCAGATTCTTGAGGACATGCTCCGTGCGTGCGTGATTGAGTTTGGAGGGTCTTGGGATCATTTCCTGCCATTGGCGGAGTTAGCTTATAACAACAGTTATCAGTCCAGTATTCAGATGGCGTCGTATGAGGCTTTATATAGCAGGAGGTGTAGATCTCCGGTGGGTTGGTTTGAGCTCGTAGC
>NC_031999.1:32139497-32142357 GCF_001879085.1 Nicotiana attenuata
GATGCCTTGGGATTTCTAGAGGAGTGTCATCGTATTCTTCGCACTATGGGCATAGTGGAGTCCAGTGAGGTTTCTTTCACTGCTTTTCAGCTTCGGGGGGTTGCCTATGATTGGTGGCGCACTTATGAGATAGACAGTCCAGTCGAGGCTGCTTCACTGACTTGGACCCAGTTCTCGGACATGTTTATGAGAGAGTTTGTTCCCCAGAGCCTTAGAGATTCATGGCGCGCAGAGTTTGAGCACTTGCGCCAGAGTGCTATGACAGTTTCAGAGTATGCCATCCGTTATACCAGGTTGGCCAGGCACGCACCGGCTTTGGTTGCTACAGTTCGAGAGAGAGTTCGCAGGTTCATTAAGGGCCTTATTCCTCTCATCAGGTCTAGCATGGCTCGAGAGTTGGAGATGGACATTCTTTATCAGCAGGTAGTGAGCATTGCTAGGAGGATTGAGGGTATGCTCGCCAGGGAGCGAGGAGAGAGGGAGGCCAAGAGGTCTCGAGAGTCGGGTCACTACTCTGGTGCCTGTACCCCATCAGCAGGTCGTTATGGTAGGGGTTGTGCGGGTCGCCCTGTTCATTCAGCTCTTCCAGTAGCTGGCAGTACTCCAGCTCCGCCTACACCACAGGAGCCTTACTATGCACCTCCAGTTTCTAGCGCGCCTCCTGCGCGAGGTATTTCCAGAGGTCAGTCCAGCAGGCCTACTTCCAGCCAGTCACAGCCATCGCGCCCTCCCAGAGCTTGCTTCGAGTGTGGTGATACACGCCATATGGTTAGGGACTGCCCCAGACTAGGTAGGGGTACATCTTCACAGACTACCCAGCCACAGCGTGCTCCTCAGAGTTCTCAGGCTATGGTCACAGCTCCCGCTGCTACCCCACCTGCCCAGCCAGCCAGGGGCGGAGGTAGGGGGAGATAGAGGTTTCCCTCGAGAGAGGGGCTGTGCCAGATATTATTGTATTCCTGCCCGCACTGAGGCAGTTGCCTCCGACTCCGTCATCACAGGTATTATACTGGTTTGTCACAAAAAGGCATCGGTTCTATTCGATCCAGGATCTACTTACTCTTATGTGTCTACTTACTTTGCTCCGCATTTGGGTGTGCCTCGGGATTCTTTGAGTGCCCCCGTTTATGTTTCTACTCCTGTGGGAGATTCTCTTGTTGTGGACCGCATTTATCGGTCATGTTTGGTTACTATTCGTGGTTTTGAGACCAGAGCAGACTTATTGTTACTCGATATGGTAGATTTTGACATTATTCTGGGCATGGACTGGTTGTCGCCCCACTTTGCTATTCTTAATTGTCACGCCAAGACCGTGACGCTGGCTATGCCAGGTGTTCCGCGTATTGAGTGGAGTGGTACTTTAGATCACACTTCCAGTAGAGTTATCTCTTTTCTTAAAGCTCAGTGCATGGTTGAGAAGGGGTGTGCCGCGTATTTGGCTTATGTGAGAGATGTTAGTGTTGATACCCCTTCTGTTGATTCTGTTCCAGTGGTACGGGATTATCCCGATGTATTTCCAGCTGATCTTCCAGGCATGCCGCCTGATAGGGACATTGATTTTGGCATTGATCTGTTGCCGGGCACTCAGCCCATTTCCATTCCTCCGTATCGTATGGCTCCTCCTGAGTTGAAGGAGTTGAAGGATCAGTTGCAGGAATTGCTTGGTAAGGGTTTTATTCGACCTAGTGTGTCACCGTAGGGTGCTCCTGTCTTGTTTGTGAAGAAAAAGGATGGTTCTATGCACATGTGTATTGACTACCCGCCAGTTGAACAAGGCTACAGTGAAGAACCGTTATCCTTTGCCTCGCATTGATGATCTGTTTGACCAGCTTCAGGGCGCACAGGTGTTTTCTAAGATTGACCATCAGTTGAAGATTCGGGAGCCAGATATCCCGAAGACTGCCTTCAGGACTCGATACGGCCATTACGGGTTCCTTGTTATGTCATTTGGGCTGACCAATGCCCTTGCAGCTTTCATGCACTTGATGCACGGCGTATTCAGGCCATATCTTGACTCGTTCGTGATTGTTTTTATTGATGATATTCTGGTGTATTCCCGGAGTCGGGAAGATCATGAGCAGCATCTGAGGACCGTGCTACAGACCTTGAGGGAGAAAAAGTTATATGCAAAGTTCTCAAAATGTGAGTTTTGGCTGAGTTCTGTGGCATTCTTAGGCCATGTGATTTCTAGTGAGGGTATTCGGGTGGATCTGAGGAAGGTAAAGGCCATGCAGAGTTGGCCCGGGCCGTCCTCAGCTACTGAGATTCGCAGTTTCCTTGGCTTGGCGGGTTACTACCGTCGTTTCGTGGAGGGATTTTCATCGATTGCTGCCCCTATGACTAGATTGACCCAGAAGGGTGCCCCATTTCAGTGGACAGAGGAGTGTGAGGCGAGCTTTCAGAAGCTCAAGACAGCTTTGACTATAGCCCCTATCTTGATGTTGCCTACCGGTTCGGGGTCTTATATTGTCTATTGTGACGCCTCGAGAGTTGGCCTTGGAGCAGTGTTGATGCAGGACGGTAGGGTGATTGCCTACGCGTCCAGCCAGTTGAGGGTACATGAAAAGAATTACCCTGTCCACGACCTTGAATTAGCTGCCATTGTTCATGCCTTGAAGATCTGGCGTCATTATTTATATGGAGTGCCTTGCGAGATCTATACTGATCATAGGAGTTTACAGCACTTGCTCAAGCAAAAGAATCTCAATATGCATCAGAGGAGGTGGTTAGAGCTGCTGAAGGATTATGACATCATTATCCTATATCACCCGGGCAAGGCCAATGTGGTGGCGGATGCCTTGAGTTGCCGGGCGGAGAGTTTGGGGAGTTTGGCATATTTACCAGCTTCAGAGAGGCCTAT
>NC_031999.1:32144084-32229589 GCF_001879085.1 Nicotiana attenuata
GTTTTGGAAAGTTTTGGGACACTTAGTCCCTAAATGAGAGCTTAAGTGTTGAAAAGTGGTCCGTAGTCGGAACAGTATGAAGACGACCTCGGAATGGAAATCCGATGGTTCCATTAGCTCTGTTAGGTGATTTCGGGGTTGGGAGCGTGTTCGAAATGTATTTTGGGAGCTCGTAGCTCATTTAGGCTTGAAATGCCGAAGTTTAAATTTTTGAAGTTTCCGGTTCGATAGTGAGTTTTTTATCCGAGGGTCGGATTAGAATTCCGGAAGTTGCAGTAGCTCCGTCATGTCATTTGGGATGTGTGTGCAAAATTTTAGGTCATTCGGACGTGTTTTGGTTAGGTTTTTGATCGAAAGCGTATTTGGAAGAAACTTGTAGTTCTTAGGCTTGAATCTTTGATTTAATCGAGTTTCCGGTGTTGTTTTAGGTATTTAAAGGATTGGTACAGGTTTGAATAAGGTATTAGGTGGTATTGGTGCTTTTGGTTGAGGTCCCGGGGGCCTCGGGATGATTCCGGGTGGTTAACGGAGAAATTTCTAAGTAATTGCTGCAGCTGGTATTTTTCTTTCTGGTATTTTCGCTTCTGCGGTTTGGGAACCGTAGAAGCGGAGCCGCATAAGTGGCCTTGGACGTCGCAGAAGCGGCTTGTGCCCCCTTCCTCAGGAGCCGCAGAAGCGGTGCCACTTCCGCAGAAGCGAAGCCGCAGAAGCGGCCCAGCTACCGCAGATGCGGTCCTGCCCCTTTTAACGAAAATCGCAGAAGCGGTTGGCTTTCCGCTTAAGCGGGATCGCAGAAGCGGTCCCTTGTCCGCAGAAGCGGAAATGACTGTTCAGAAATATCAATTTCGAGGGTTTAATTTCATAAGTTTGAAAATCGATTGAGAGCTCGGGAGAAGGAGATTTTGAGTGGGTTTTGAAGAGAAAATCATTGGATTTGGGCCATTTGGAGTCGGATACTCGTGGCAAAGGTGCGGTTTCTAGTGATATTGAGCCGGTTCGAGGTAAGTGGCTTGTCTAACCTTGTGTGGGGGAACTTTCCCCTTAGGATTTGTTATTTGTTGATTTGAGTGCCTTGTACGCGAGGTGACGGGCGCGTACTTGAGCCAATTGTTGAAAATCTAGTTTTCATAAGATATTGAGATTGAGTTCCTTCCATATTTGTTTTATTCTATTTGCAATTATAACCTGTGCTAGATAAGGAAAGCATGTTTAGTTGATTTAACTTGCATAATTGCTTAAGTTGCCTTAACTGTACTACGTGAAGCATGCTAGGCCAGTACTACCTGTTGCTTGTCTTTTGTACTTCGTTTCCGTGTACCTTCTGGTTGTGATTGCGCATTTATATTGAGACTACGGATGTGGGATTCCAGTAGCTACCCCCCCCCCCCCCCGGTGTTTGTTTACTTTGGGACTGCGCGTTCGATTCCCGATAGATTCCCCTGCATTTTTACTTTGGGACTGCGGGTTAGATTCCCGATATATCCCCCTGCACTTTTACTTTGGGACTGCGGTTAGATTCCCGATAGATCCCCCTGCACATTGGTGGTTGGACTACGGGACGGTAACCCGGGAGATTCTTCGGATGTACACATATGATGGACTACGGGACGGTATCCCGGGAGATCCACTGGACAGATGAGAAAAAGGGCTACAGGACGGTATCCTGGGAGACCCTCATTGTTATCATTGGTATTGAGATGTGTTTACTCTGTGTTTATTCTGTACTCGTGTAGTTGTTATAGCCTCGTTGACTTGTCTTATCTCACTGCTGTACTTATTATATTTGTCAGATTTTTATATTGTTAAATTATTATTATTATTATATTTTATCTCAGTAGGGCCCTGACCTTCCTCGTCACTACCCAACCGAGGTTAGGCTTGGCACTTACTGAGTACTGCTGTGGTGTACTCATGCCCTTCCTGCGCATGTTTTTCATGTGCAGATCATCCAGGTACCTCCACTCAGGCGCACTATCTGTGAGGCAGGAGGACTACAGAGACTTCGAGGTAGATCTGCTGCGTCCGCAGACCGACGAGTCTCCCTCTTACTCTATCTTTAGTACTAAGTTTTCCTTCTTTCGGTTGCTAGAAATTCTGGAGTTTGGAACCTTTACTATACACTTCTGTAGCCTGTGTTGCCCGTGAGTTTTCGGGTTTTGGGAATTGTTTTAGACTTGTGATATTGAGTTGTACTTGCCAAGCGGCATTCAGTACAGTTTCCTTTAGATATTTGATTTGATTTTCTCTATTTTTTCGCAATTATTATATTTCCGCAAATGTTAGGCTTACCTGGTCATGGGGACCAGGTGCCGTCATGACATGTTCACGGTTGGTGAACTAGGGTCGTGACAAGACCAAGTGCCGTCATGACATGTTCACGGTTGGTGAACTAGGGTCGTGACACCAACAGTAGTGGAAACCTTCAACAAGGACAAGGACACTTCCTGACAGAAGAACAATACAAGCAATTAGTAGGATTGCTAAACAAACCATTTGGTGGTGAGAGTTCTATCATGGCAGGTATTGTCGCTTTATTATCCAGTGCTTCTCTAAGAGAGTGGATAGTAGATTTTGGACCAACACATCACATTACTTGCAATAAGGAAGTTCTAAACAATACAAAAGGATTAGAAGCAAACGAAGGAAGTGGAGTGCAATTACCAACAGGAAGTAGAGCTATGATAACACACACAGGGGGTGCAGTGATTCTAGGGGATCAGTGCATTAGAGATGTCCTATATGTGCCAGACTTTAAGTTTAATCAATTGTCTGTACCAAAGCTAACAGAGGACCTTAAATGCTTTGTTGGTTTTTATCCTGACTTCTATTTATTACTGGAGCTCTACAATGGCAAGGTATTGGGGATTGGTAAGAAGTTTGGAGGTCTGTATATGCTAAAGGAAAGAGGTGCAGTAGCAGGAGCTGGATCAATATCAAAAGAACACACAGAGAGTGCACTTTGGCATATCAGACTAGGTCATGCTTCATTGAAGGCTATGCAACACATTTCATCCCTACAAGGCAGAATAAATACTAGACAATTAGAATCTTGCTCTATATGTCCTTTAGCTAAACAATGTAGATTACCATTTCCTGTTAGCAATTCTAAATCCTCAGCTGTTTTTGAACTTGTTCATCTAGATGTTTGGGGACCCTATAAGGTACCCACTTATGATAGGAAAAAGGTACTTTGTTATAGTTGTTGATAATTTTAGCAGATACACTTGGGCTTGTTTGATTCAATCAAAGTGTGAAGTTTGTGTTGTGCTGAAGAATTTTCTGTCTTTAATTCGGAATCAGTTTGGTGTGTGTGTTAAGATTGTGAGATCCGATAATGGGACTGAGTTCTTCAATGCACAGTGTAATGAATTACTGTCATCTCTTGGTATTTTGCACCAAAGTAGCTGTCCTTACACGCCCCAACAAAATGGGGTGGTTGAAAGGAAACACAGACACATCTTGGAAGTAGCCAGGGCACTGAAGTTTTAGAGTGGAATACCTATCAAATTTTGGGGTGATTGCGTGAAGACTGCTGTATATTTGATCAACAGAGTACCTTCTTCAGTATTGAAGGGCAAAACACCTTTTGAATTGTTGTATGGGAAGGTTAGCAGGATGGATTATCTAAGGGTATTTGGCTGCTTATGTTATGCAAGCAATCTACCTAAGGGAGACAAGTTTGCACCTAGAGCAAGGAAGGCAATTTTCACAGGATATGCTGAAACTCAGAAAGGATACAGGTTATATGATATGGAGACATAATCCTTTTTTATTAGTAGAGATGTTCAGTTTAGAGAACACTGTTTCCCCTTAAAAATGGGAAATGTTGAACAAGCTGAAGGTGACTCATTCCTTCAGCAGTCAACTCAATTCCTAGTGCCTGATCCATATGACAATGCTGATACTCATGAGCAGCTCACATCCCCAGCACCTCCTGCAGATGTTTTTCTGCCTGAAGACAATGTTGAGACTAACATTGGGAATGCTCCACTACAGGACAATTATGTCCCAGCTGTTGTTGAATCAACTGATGCAACTGATGAGCAACCTGAACCAGTAATCACTGAAACCAATGAGCAGCCTGCATCAACAGTTATACCACAAGATGTTGTTCCAAAATGTACTACCAGCAAACCTCAAAGGAAAACAGGGCCTCCCATCTGGATGAAGGATTATGTGAATCCTACAAAAGGATCATTAGATCACAGGTATCCTATATCCAACCATGTTGACTATTCACATTTGTCTAACTCATATCAGGCTTATCTGCAAGCCTTCTCAGTTCTCAGTGAACCTAGAAGCTTCAAGGAAGCTGCAGTTGATAAGAATTGGGTTGAAGCAATGAATCAAGAGGTTAAATCACTTGAGGACAATCAAACTTGGGAGGTGGTGCCCTTACCACCAGGGAAGCAAACCGTGGGGCCAAAATGGGTGTACAAGATTAAGTACAAGGCAAATGGAGAGGTTGGTAAATTCAAAGCAAGGTTAGTTGCCAAGGGCTATACTCGACAAGAAGGGCTTGACTACCATGAAACTTTTTCACCTGTGGCTAAAATGGTCACAATTAGGACAGTCATTGCAGTTGCAGCATCAAAGGACTGGCCATTATTTCAGATGGATGTTAATAACGCTTTTCTCCAAGGTGACCTAGAAGAGGAAGTTTACATGGAAATGGCTCAGGGCTTCCAGCAACAGGGGGAGTACAGGGTATGCAGGTTGCTAAAATCCCTGTATGGCCTTAAACAGGCTTCTAGATAGTGGAACATAAAGCTAACCACTGCCCCTGTGCAAGCTGGATATATACAAAGTCCATATGATCATTCCCTTTTTACCAAAAAAAGAGGAGCTGATATTGTAGTCATCCTGGTGTATGTAGATGACTTACTAATCACAGGAAGTAATGTTGAATTGATACATGAGGCAAAGGATTCCTTGCATGGTAACTTCAAGATGAAGGACATGGGGGAATTGAGGTATTTTTTGGGCGTAGAGGTAATGAGGTCAAAGGAAGGAATAGTTCTCAATCAAAGAAAGTATGCTTTGGAGTTAATCTCTGAAGTAGGACTTAGCGGTTGTAAACCTGCTTCCACACCAATGGAACTCAATCACAAGATAACAACTGTAGATTATGATAAGCATGTGGGAATCACTGAAGATGCAGAACTAAGAGATGTAACAACATATCAGAAACTAATAGGGAAGTTGTTGTACTTGACCATCACAAGACCAGACCTACGCTTTGCTGTACAAGTTCTGAGTCAATTTATGCAGAGGCCAAAACAATCCCATTTGAATGCAGCAATGAGAATCATCAGATACATCAAAGGTTCACCAGGCCTTGGTATATTCTTGAAGAAGGGAGAAGCTCATACTAGCTTATTGTGACTCGGATTGGGTTGCTTGTCCCATTACTAGGAGATCAATCACAGGCTATGTTGTGAAGTTAGGAGACTCATTGCTATCTTGGAAGTCCAAGAAACAACAGACAGTCAGTAGAAGCTCAGCAGAAGTAGAATATAGGAGCATGACAGCTGTGGTAGCAGAGATCATTTGGGTAACAGGATTATTAGAAGAATTGGGAATGAAAGTATAGAGGCCAGTACATCTGCATTGTGATAGCAAGGCTGCAATACAAATAGCAGCAAACCCTATCTTCCATGAGAGGACAAAACATACAGAGATCGACTGTCACTTTGTGAGAGCAAGAATCAAAGCAGGACTGATCACTACCAACTACATTCCTTCCAAGCAACAGCTAGCAGACTTGATGACAAAGGGATTAGGAACAGTACAACATTAGCTACTACTCTCCAAGCTTGGAGTATTTGATGTCTTTAACACTCCAGCTTGAGGGGGAGTATTGAGAGTCAGGGGTCAAAATATAATATTAGAAAGTTTGGGGTAGTTAGTAATGTAAAAAGGAAAACAGGTCATTATATAAGTACAGTAAATCTGGAAATCAGATTCACCTGTACATAACCGACCCTCTTCTTAGCTCAAGCAAAAATTTTCTCTCTCTAGATTCTTCCAATTCAATCAATGAAAATTGTTCTTGCATGTGCTATGAAGTGTTTTAGTTGTTCAATCTAGCTCAAATTAACAGTTATGGTGTGAAGTTAGATGCTGCTCGCGCGGTAAAAAAAGGAGGAGGAGGAAGAGGAGGAGGAAAAAGAGGAAGAAAGGGAAGGTCAAAAGCAAAAAGAAAAAAAGAGCAAATGGTCCTTTTCTTTTATAGACACAAATATACATTACACATATATGTAAATGTATTTGAAAGAAAGTACGTATTTGAATTTTGAAAACCATAACTTTTAATTAGCTATACCAATGGGAAAAAGTTCCACAAAACTATTCAAGTTTTAGGCTTAATACATACATACATATATATATACATACATAATATTAAAAGCATGAAGGCCCTTAGTGAAATATCGTTCGTCCTTTTTGCCGTTTAATCATATACTTCACACCAGATATAATAGCCATTTAATTAATTTTTATAATATTTACAAATAGACTTAATTATTTTCCTACTATTTTAGCAATAGTTATTTAATTACTTTCCTAATACACAAGACGTTAAAATTGACCAAAAGTTAGGTTATTAAACATTTTCCTATTTGAACGTCCTAGGAAATCCTAACATTTAGGACTAAAATCAATTAAATATATCTAGAAATTTATTTGACGTCATCTACAAGAAGAATAAAACAATTAAATCCCAATTGAATTCAGTACCAAATTACAATTGTGATACTTCTTCCTATCAAATTTGAAAGACGAATTTCATGTGATTATTGAATTCTTAATTAGGCAGTAGATATAAAGCAAACAGAGGTTAACACTATAAGTATGTTACCCAAAAAAGAACTATATATACAATTATATTATAATAATTTAAAAATATAATTAACAAAAAGAATTTAAATTTAATATATAGATATGTGTACGCATATACAATATTGTTTCAGATTTATAACATTTGATGATATCATATTTTTAATAGAAAAACTGGTAATAGCTTTAAATAAATTTGATCATGACTAGAGTCTAAATGTATTACAATACACTGGAGAGGAACTCAAAAAGATTTTGGTGATTTTTTCATTTTTCTATAAATTGGTGAATTAATATTTCTAACATTTGTTGATACAATATGTTGACAGAAACTTTTTGACAATTTTAAATAAATTAATCAAAAAGGTGGCATTCATGCAATTTTAGTGAAATTCAGTAATATGTGAATAATATAGTAAAGAATTTGGGAACTTTTTGAGGTAACTTATTTTATATGTTGAGTTAGTTAAATAATATTATCATGTTCAGGGACTTGATTTTTTCTACTAATTTTTTTTATAACTCAAAACATTCTTTAATAATCACTATGTGATTTTAAAAAAGTTTATATACATTAAATAAAAGTACACGCGCAACGCGGATATATTAATACTAGTTGATAAAAAAGCCTCTAAACTTGGAATCATTTGAAACTTCTACAACTAAAACTTCTACTCGCGGTTGACGCGTGAGAGCAAAACAAAGTGAAAATATAGTGCTGGGTGATAGAACGTAGGATAGATTTATTCGCAGCCTAATGCAACATTTTAAATGATAAATAGCAAAAGCCATTTTTGCTATATGGTATGCCATTTTATATTATAGGATTGCAGGACTGGTCATAAATGGTAGGAGTATGCTTTTTTCAACTCTATAATCTCAAAAGGCTTCACAATATTTAATGTAATGTCTTCGTCTTCCTATTTGTCAGCCTAACACAATTATTGAGATGACAAATTTGTTCAAGTCTTGAGATGACAAATTTGTTCAAAGTTGTGTACTGAATTACGACAAGTCTATCTGATACAAAGTCATTGCATACCTTTTATATGCTTCATATTCCTGGAGACAGAACAGAAAGGAGTACTGTGGCAAATCGCTATCCGTGAACATTGTTTACCCTAAAAAAACGGTTAACAATTCAATTTATATGTGGTTTTAAGGATAAAAGACGTAATAAATTGCCAAACCAATAGTGAGAGTGATCCCCAACTCAGTAATGGCTTAATGAAATGCCTGCCTTCGATCCCGGGCTCACAATAGTGGAGAACTGATGAACAGAAGTAAGAACAGAGAATAATAGTATATTGCCTTTATATGCGTATTACCATTTCCCTAATGAATAGTTAGACTCCCCTTTATATAGTAGGGGAGTTTCACCCTAAGTACAATTCTATAAAAGGGTAAAATTCTTTCTTCTTGCTAATCACTGGCCCATTGCTGATAGGAGCCGAGATTTACGTCGTGACATCTGATTGGGTACGGGTATCACGACCCTTTGTTAGTCGTGTACGATCCTATGGGAATGCTCTCTGAAGTTTTGGGATTCGAATCGGACATGGGGAGCATGGCCCCGATTCTTCCGAGGGCAGGTATTTTGCCCGAACCTCGACACGAGGGGCTCCTTGCTATGATTCTGATTCCTTACGTTCACGTCTCTGCTATGTTTGCTTCACCGAGAACCGAGGTGTCCAACGGGCTCGGTTTCACCTGTATACAGATAGTCCCCTCGTTTCTCAGAGAGTAGGTTTACTGAAACGATGAGAAACGACATATGCACTTCGATTCCTTCTTCAATACGCCATGACAGGAAGGACAAAGAATCTGAAACGTCCCGTCAGTCGTGTCGTTCTAACTTCGAACACTTGTCAGCCATCGACGAGTCATACCTGAATGTGAAACGACGCAAAATCTCTATAAATATTTTCATCCTTTGTTCATGTTTTACCTTTTGACAAAGCTTCTACCTTCAGTTTTCAGGCTATCATTACCCTTCTTCATACTCTCATATTTTTACCTCCGTTCTACAGGATTTCTCAGTAAGTTACAAGTTTTTAGTTATTCTTCACCCAAATCAGTGCACTTGACTCTTCCTCTTTCAACCTTTTTTCATATTTTTCAAGCCTTTTTCAAATAACAACAGCTAAAACTTCCAAATATGTTCCTCAACAAGTCGCTTCTTCTTCTTCTTCTTCCCAACCGACCACTGAAATCGAGGAGGTCACTCCCGATGTAGTCGTCCTCGAGACATCCGCTCCTGGCGCGACTACCAATGAACTGACTCCTGAGCCTCCCTTAAAAATGTTCATTCCCAGGGGTTGTTCAGTTTTTGATGACTTTAAGGTTGAAAAAACCTCGTCTGTGCAGGGCCGGGTGAGGTGGCATCAAGGTATATACACCGAAGATGTCCTTTTCGTGGTCCAAAAGGACTGCAACTGGGTAAGTAGTAGTCCCCGGTCCTGAGGACGCCATTACTGCCCATGTGGAGGGGTATCTAAGTGTTTACACTTATCCCTTCACACTGGGCCCGGTGGACCCGGTTATTCTGGACTTCTGTAAGAGGTACGAAGTATGCCTCGGTCATATCCATCCATCATAGTGGAGGATCCTGATCCTCCATCGATATTTCGTGAAGAAGATCGAATCCCGTCGGTACACCATCGATCACTTACTCCGCCTATACAGTCCCCGAATCTTCCGAGGGTGACTAATAATACTCGCACGACGGGCTAGAAAAGCCCCATTCTCGAGTATCGATGAGGATCAGGACCGGGACCGGTAGGGACGTTTTGTTCGGGTGAAGACCGAAGACTTGATTCCTCTCGAGTTCATGCCATTCCTCGAGAAGTGGAATGCATCTCATAAGTACAGCTTCCCTTTAGACGTCAATTTTATGTTTATCTCCTTTTTCCTCACTAGTACTGGTGGTCGTGCAGCTGTTTCTCGAGTCCCAAAAGCCATTCCTCGGTTCAAGGAATGGGTCGAGGTCATTTGTTCATAGATGCCTTATTCCGAGCGCACATGGTGCAAACTCTTGAAGGGACGATGGGATGCCCGTTCTCACGGTAAGATTTTCCTCCTGAATAAGTAACATCAGGCTCCCTTTTTTGCATCATATTCTCATTTCCTCTGTCTTCTTTTTGCAGGTTTGCCTAAGACCACCAATCTTAGGCCTTTAGAAGGAAACGAGGACATGCCCCGGTCCTCCGCTTCGGGGCTGCAACGGGGGAAAAGAAGAAGAGGAAAAGAAAAGCTTCGGACTCCCCAAGCTTCGCGATGAAGCCCAAAAAGATATTGGCTCGTAGGCCTAAGAAAGGCTCCGATTCCCAAGCACCAGACTCGGACTCACTTCTTTGGCTCAGGGACAAGCCCGAGGAAGATGATTTTTTTATGGCCCATGGGCCGACCCACCCGAAGAGTAGGCAGCAGCCGGAGGGGAGACGATGGAGGCCGGTCTCCCTCAGGTTTTGGAGACCGATGTAGAGACGAGGTGTGACGACCCGACCTGTCGTCACGTGAGTTACCTCTTCGTTTTCCCCATTCTCAGCTTCTTTATACTTCATTATCCGTATCTTATGTGATCGAGTTGGTTTGGAGAGGTTTTGGTAGGAAATGAGACACTTAGTCTCTTTAAGGAAGGTTTGGTTTGGAAAAGTCAACCGGATGTTGATTATGAGTTAGAGCGCTCGGATTTGATTTTCGGAGTTTTGGTTAGCTTCGGGAGATTATTTGTGACTTAGGAGCGTGATCGGAAGTGATTTTGGAGGTCCGGTGTAGAATTAGGCTTGAATTGGCGAAGTTAGTATTTTGGCGAATTCCGGTTGATAGGTGAGATTTTGATTCGAGGGTCAGAATAGAATTCCGAGAGTTGCTGTAGTTTCATTAGGTGATTTTGGATGTGTGTGCAAAATTTCAGGTCATTCGGAGGTGTTTTGGTCGGGTTTTTGATCAAATGCGAGTTTCGGAAGTTTTAGAAGAACTTAGGCTTGAATCCGATGTAATTTGATGGTTTTGGTGTTGTTTGAGGTGTTTTGATGATATGAGCAAGTTTGAATGATGTCTTAGGTTGGGTTGGCACTTTTGGTTGAGGTTGCGGGGGCCTCGGGGTGATTTCGGATGGCTATCGGGATGAATTTTGGACTTGTGATATTGAAGAAATCTGCTGGTTCTGGTATTTCCGCATCTGCGGAATTGGGACCGCAGATGCGGTTTCGCAGATGCGGGAGGCCTCGCAGGTGCGAGTTTTCTTGGAAGGTTGGTTTTTCGCAGATGCGGGAGTAGAGACGCATCTGCGGTGCCGCAGATGCGGCATTGGCATCGCAGAAGCGGATTTTGGACAATAGGGGATTTCCGCAGAAGCGGATAGTTGTCCGCAGAAGCGGAGCAGATGCGGACTTTGACCGCAGAAGCGGCTCTGGGCATTAAATGAAACTCCGCAGAAGCGGAAGCCGTAGATGCGGTATTTTGACCGCAGATGCGGTAATGACTGGACAGAAGGGTTTTAATTCATTTTTGTTTCGCGACCTAAGTTATTGTTCCACCATTGTTGAGCATCCTTAAGAGCTTTTGGACGGGAATTAAATGGGGTTTTGACTGGGATTGATTGGAGGTGGGTCCTATGGTCTAAAAACATGATTTAGTTGTAGAGTCAACCTAGAAATTCATGAATATTTAACAAAAAGGGGGAAGAACTAGGGCTTGAGTTTTGATATTTCAAGTTGGATTTTGATGGGTCATTTGAGCTCGGATTTGGGAGATTTTGATATGTATAGACTCGTGGCGAGATAAGGAATTCGTTGATGTGAAATTTCTGAGTTTCGAGAAGTGGGCTCGGGACTCGGGTTTTGCGAATTTTGTGATTTTCGATGTTTTCCGATTCTTTTCGATTGGGTTACGTTCCCTTAGCCTATTGTGATGTATTCGTTGTGGTTTTGATCAGATTTGACGCGCGAGGAGGCCGATTTGAGAGGCAAGGGCATAGCGAGCTAGGATTTTGGCCGGCTTGAGGTGAGTAATGATAGTAAATGATATCCTGAGGGTTTCAAACCCCGGATTTGCACAACGTAGTGCTATATTGAGGTGAAACACGTGCTTAATGACGAGCACGGGGTTGTAAACTATTGGGGATTGTGACTTGGTCCGTCCCGACTTATGTTTTTACCACGTATTACACTGAGATGTGTTTAGTATCAACATGACTTGGGGTCTATTGCCATGTTTTGGGCTTCATGCTGACTACTTGAATCCTTCGTGGATTTTTATCACTGTTTCCTCACTATTTTGATATACTACTTGAACTCAGTCTTGTGATTACACTGTTTTACAAACTCAACCGCTTTAATTGAATTTTTAGACTTTAATGATATTTCCACTATTGTTTGGGCTGAGAACTACTATTTTATTGATGCCCGAGGGGCATATGATGTTTTCTGCACTGAGTGAGGCCGAGGGCCATATGCGAGGATATGCTGAGTGATATGAGGCCGAGGACCTGAGATACATTTCTATGCCACGAGGTGGCTTGAGTGACGTGAGGAGGCTTTCAGGCCTTGTGAGTTATGGGAGGAGGCTTTCAGGCCTTACGAGTGATGTGAGAAGGCTTTTAGGCCTTATGTTGATATAGCGCTTGGGCCGTAAGGGGCCCCTCCGGAGTCTGCACACCCATAGTGAGCGTCGGTACCCATATGATCTGAGAGTCAGCCCGAGGGGCTGATGCTATGCTGAGTGACTGATACTGAGCCCGAGGGGCTGACACTGTTCTGAGCGATTGATACTGGGCCCGAGGGGCAGATTCCTACTCACTATTTACTTGTTGTTTTACCTGATTTACCTGTTTTTAAAAGGAGATTTCATTTGACTCTTCACTGTTTTACTGCTTTAAGTGATTTACTGCCTAATATAGAATTGCCTTGTGCACTTATGTGTTTTCATGCCTTCGGCTATTATTTATTATTATTACTCACTGGGTCGGAGTACTCACATTACTCCTTGCACCATGTGTGCTGATTCAGGCATAGCAGAGTCCGCACCTGAGCGCTGATTCCTTCCAGACCAGGCAGCGATTTGGAGTTACGAGGTAGCTGTTGACGTCCGCAGCCCCTTGTCTCCCCTATCTTCTATCATTATGTTTCTCTTCAGACTATTGTATCAGATATCATGCTTTGTAGACTTATAGCAAACTCTGTAGTAGCTCATGACTTGTGACACCCCGGTTTGGGCTGTGTCGGGATGGTTTCCCCTTGTTATTATCGCTGTTCCCGCGTTTATGGTTATCTTAAACATGTGTTAGAATTTTTAATGTTAATTAATTGCTTTAAAAGAGGTATTGCGTTGTTCTGGCTGGACTTGTCTTCACGAGAGGCGCCATCACGACCGCGTTCGGGATTTGGGTCGTGACACGAGGGCTGAGACCCATTTAGATGTCGGCTTTGCTCCGCCCGGCGTAATAGAGATCTCAGGTTCGCCTTCATACACCAAATCCATGCTCGAGGAAGCCCGAGCGATAAAGGAGAAGTCTAACGAAGGGGCTCATGGTGCGGACGATCCCATCCATTCGTTTTTCGACGACGTGGATTCGGCCATTTTGGAAGACTTTTACGGGTTGGGTGATCTGGAAGTGCCGAAGAAGGATCCGTGTGCAGAAGTCGGTGGGCTGAATTCGAGCCCAAAATTAATCAACCAATCCCCCGCCCCGTGTATGGATCCCGGCCGCAAGAGGTCGATAATCATCACAGTCCCGGAAGATGCCCGGGTTCTTTCATCTCCCGCGGGAATGGCGAGCTACCTTTGATGCCTGGTGACCGAGGAGGACCAGGCGAAGATGAATGAGGTGGACGTGTCGTGCCTTTTCAATGAGGCGTAATAGGCGATGAATTGGGTAAGGAATCACTAAGACCCTTCGAGCCTTTACTTAGGTTTTTATACTTCTAATGTTTTTTAATCCTTTTGTAGGCCTCTAGACTTCACCACGAGAGCTTCCTTCAGTACCAGGCTGTAAGGCCCCTAAAAATTTCGCTAAGTAATTTAGGATTTCGTGGTGCCAAGTAGACCAATTATAATATTTTATGTGCTATTAAAATGATGTATATCAATTGGATATGGTAAATAAGTGTATAAGTCACATAATAAGTAATGTGGGGTCTAATGAGAGGCCTAAGTCTAAGTCAANATATATATATATATGTATATATATATATACATATATATATATATATATATATATATATATATATATATATATATATATATATATATATATATATATGTATATATATATATATATATGTATGGTGTTATGTGATGAAAAACCTATCAAAAGAAAGATCTTCGAGTCTAGTTTCTAACGCTTCAAACCGTTTGTCATTCGGACATTCCTATACAAAGTTATGATCAAATTACCAAAGGTTGGATCTGCGATCAATTTTGCGATCGCAAAACGGTTCCGTGGACCGCATAAGCATCGCTAAGTGGAGCAGAGACGGGGCAAACTATTATGCTGTCGCATATTGATTATGATGTGGCATAATTGATTATGATGTCGACTATGCTGTCGCATAATTGATATGTTGCAATTCTGCTGCCCACAAAATAATTATGCTATAGCATAATTGCACCACATAATTGACTGTTGGGGTCATTTTTGGAAATTTTCATATCCGACCCCATTTTGATAAATAAGTTTTGCGGCTTCATTTGGGGCTATTTTCTACTGAATCTAGAGAGAGGGGAGAGAATTTTAGAGAGAGAAAGAGGGAACCTAGCCTTCCAATCACCGAATCTTGCTCAAATTCTCAAGAATCAAGGAAGCTAATCTCTAGCTCACTATCCTTCCGGGTAAGTCCTACTTCTAAGATTTCATATAAGAGATTATGAGTTCAAAAATATACTGTGGGGTTAGAGATAGGCCATGCATGTGACACTAAGTTATAGTGTGTGGGATTAATGAACTATTTTGGGTTTTTCTTGTTGAAATTGGTTGAGGGAAGAAGGAATTTCCATGGTAGAACCTTGTAGTCTATTTTACATGATTAGGCATTTGATGAAATTCCTAAGAGAGTTACACCATGGGAAATCTTTCTAATTATTAATCGATTTTTGCTATCTCCTTATAGATTATTATTGCTAGAGGTGTTGGTGCGTTGTAGTAACTTAAGGAAAGCTCAACCAGGTATGTTGGCTTAACTTCCTCTCTCGGAATTGAATTCCATAATGTTTCCGTAAGTTAAGTATGATCGGCCCAAACCCCCTAATTTCTACGTTCCAGGTTATCCCCTATAAACTCATAAGACTTAATTCTTACAAACGAGCCTTATATTGAGCGATAGATGTTTAAAGTATGGGTTGCTTATTAAAATGGTATGGCTTTGAGTTGTACCTTAACTGAAAACTGATTTACCAATTAAGTGAGGAAAACTCGATATGCTTACTACTCCTAATTGCTTGCTTGTGTACTAAATGTCTTGATTGAGTGTGTCTAGTTGCTGATAAACTATAAAGATGTTTGAAAACGAATTAAATGACCTGGGGAAATAGAGTGTGGATAACGTCTATAATTGTGCCTAGTGAGGCCTATGAAATGAGAAAATATATGAAACAGATTACAAAACGAGCCTCGACTCAACTGTTTTAAGATGACTTCAAAAAAGTAGAATTTGCCTAAAACCTCTATTGAGGTATGTGTGGCTAAACCCCCCTCCCCTTCTTAGAAATTGAACCCCCATGGTGTCCATGTAAATGTTGTAAGTTCCGAAAATTGATCGATGTAGTGGTTGCTATTTCAAATGAATTTGTGTTGCAAAAATATATGTGCAAGGTGTGTCTCAATGCTTTCATTATGCTATTTTGTCAATTGAGAATGTGTGAAGAATGCGGAACATGTGCTAAAATGCGTAGACTTCAAGTCGAGTTTGAATTGAGATTGTTATGCTGAAATATGTGAAATCCTCTTTATGCTTACGACTTATAATTGCTCTCGTATGTGCCTATTATCTTGAAATGAAAGGTTTAATATTGGAAGTGGCAATGATGTGAAATGTGGGGGAAAGGAGCTTGGATTATGAAATGTGGCCTAGTGCCAAGTATGATGTAATAATTGTAGCCCCAAGTGCTGATGAATTGATATATGTGAAATAAATGTGGAATGAGATGATTGATGGAAAATAGAAATGACTTGAGTAAGACGGCCTAGTCGATCGGGCCGTGATCTGACGCCATGCCGCACACATGGTGGTACTGTGCTAATATTGAAATTGGAGAGTGACAATGAAATTGTGATTGAGGTACATGTCTCAAATGAGACAACCTAGCCGATCGGGTCGTGATCAGACTCCGCACAAGAAAGCAGTGGTATTGTGGATGATGGTGTAACAATATTAAAATGTCCCAACCTAAGGTTATGGAAAATCATTTGGAACTGAGATTAAAAAGAACGTCTTCAGTGAGATGACCTAGCCGATCGGGTCGTGATCGAACTACGTGCCAAGAGTACGGTGACATTATGAATAGTGGCATTGTGAACAATGCTATTGTGGATAGTGGTATCGTGAACTATGGTATTATCGGTACTAAAGATCTCCCAACTAAAAATATGTATTACATTTTTTGAAAATTGTTATGTTTCAATTGGGCATTTGGATATTACTGATTATGACTTGTTGTTTCTATGGATTTCCTTTTCTTGTATGGTTATTCTATTTTGAAAGATGATTTTAGCTTCACATACTAGTACTATTTGACAGTACTAACGTCCCTTTTGCCAGGGGCGCTGCATCTTTATTGAATGCAAGTGGTTCCACATCAGGCGGCAGTGATCAGTGATAGCGGTACGCTCCTTTCAGCTAACTTGGTGATCCCCACTTCATTTCGGGGTCCTGTGTCATTTGGTTATCGTGTACTTTGTATTTTGAGGTATAGCCGGAGCCTTGTCGCCGGCATTTCCATATTGTTCTTCACTTGTATTTAGAGGCTCCGTAGACAGGTTATGGGTGGTGTTTGGTATTGGAAATTAAATTAGAAATATTGGTATTTGGCAAATATGTTTTTCTTCATATCTATAAAAATTGTAAAATTTTGGATATCATGGTTGAAAATGCTAATGGAAACAAAATGGAAGTTGTTAATGAAATATTTACAAAGTATGATTAATGGAGTTCATCTCCTCTTTATTCATGTATTAGTTTGGGTAGAGTGAAATCTAACAGGCTTGCTCAGTCGAGTTTACTCGGTTGAACACCGATTGTGCTCCTCGGTGTTTGGGGCGTGACACGGGCCGAGGTCAACCAGCTCGAGCTCGAGGTTAAGGAGCTTGCCCAAAAAAGGGACATGTACAAGCTTCTTAGTGAGTAACACGAACTGGCCATCAAGGATCTTTAGGCCGGCCTAGATGGGGCTCAGAAGAAGGCTTCAACCCTGAGGCGGGAGCATGCTGATTTGGTCAAACTTGTAAATATTTTTGAAGTTAGCAATGAGGACTTAGCCACGAGTATTAATGACCAAACCTCGCAGGTTCAGCAGAAGATTGACCGGATAGACCAGCTTCAAGCTGAAATGAATGATGTCCAGGCGATGACCGATGGTTGGAAGAGAAAAATTGACCGGTTGGCCTCGGAGAAGGAAACCACACAGGCACATCAGGCGTCCGTAGAGGTTCAACTTCGGGTGGCGAAAGAGAAAGCCGATAAGCGGTCCCAAATAAATGATGAACTCCGAGTGCAATTGAGCTTGGCTCTAGCAGAGGGGATGCCTTCGGTAATGAATGTGAAGCCATAAAGGCTCATATGTGCACAACCTCCGCAAACGGTGGCTTAGTATAAGGCCGATGTCGAAGCAGCCGAGGCCCGCCCGAAGACCATTATCGAGTACGTGAGGCGGTTATCTCAAAGGAAGGCCCTCGAAGAGATCCATGTCCGAGGGTTTCACCTATCTGTCTAGATCGAGGAGGCAAAAAGACTTGAGATCGAGGCCAAGAAGCTAGCTGATCCCGAAAGTGAAAAGGGCTCCGAGGACTCTGAAGAATCGGAAGGCCCCGATGATGTTGGTGATGGGTCATCCAGTGAAGATCATGCATAGATGCCTTAGGTTTATTTTTTTTTGTTGTTTGTATCATGTACATGTATTTTGTTGAGGTCATTTTTTTGGGCCTTTATAAAGATATTCCCGAATATATAAAATTTTCCATTTTTGGTAAGTTCAACTGTTTTAGCATCTTTTTATGACTTCTAACCTTGCAAACATTTCTAATGCCTTGTCATAGGATATAATGTAGTAACGAGTCATTTGTTTTTTGAGGATTTGAAAACTCGAAGTGACTTGAATGATTGGGAAATTTCCTGAAATGCTTAGGTATTCTTAGACGATGCTTTTGCCAAGGGTAACCCTCTGGCAGGTTTTGAATTTTGTTTGAAGGTCTTATGCTTCGATAATGGGCTTCGGACGTCTCCGAACCATTTTTAGAGTGGCCATAGCTCTTTAAGTTTAGGCACTGCCTAATAGGCTTCGTGCCTTCGAGTTTCGATAACCCAAGCCGTCTAAGTCTTAGTCGGACCAAAATCCCCGAGTGGGGGTAGCCGTTCAGACCATTTTTAGGGTGGCTGTATCCCTTTAAGTTTAGGCACTACCTGATAGGCTTTGTGCCTCCGGGTTTTGATAACCCGAGCCGTCTGGGTTCATCTCGGACGACAGTCCCCGAGCGGGGGTAGCCCTTGGGCTCGATACTTTTACGAAAAAAATGTGTATCAGCAAGGTAGAAACTTTCTTTCATTTCTGTGTGTAACATACAAGATTGTAAGCGTGTAAAAGCTCGTATTATGACCGAGGTGGTCTATGTAGGCACAGTTCATTTTACCGTTTGGCCCTTTTAGTAAATCCTATCCACCAAGCCGAGGTTCTTCAAGCACAAAGTTTCCTCCCTTGCTAAAATTCTTAAGCCGAGGGTGATGGCCCTCAGTATTCAAGGTCGATCATCAAGAGGGCTCAGATACTATTGACGCGACCATCGACTCTGATTTAAATCCGGTCTTCGACTCTAAGTTAGCCCGATCCACTATTGCCTCGTTAAGAACCTTGCCGGAAAACCCATTTGGGACACAACCGGTTCAAGGAAAAAAAAGTGCAACGCGTTCTTTCAGACCTAACATATACATCCTCCTTTGGGGTTTGCCTGTAAGTGTTAGTCCAATGTGCAATGTATTATAAAGAAAATGATGGGTCACATTCCAGATATTCGGTAGCTGTGCACCGTTCCCTACTTTGAAATTGTACGAACCTATATCGGTAATCCTGATGACTCGATATAGACCTTCCCAATTCGGTTCAGCTTCCCATTATTTGGGTTCCGGGTGTTCAGTGTCACCTTCTTAATACCAAGTCCCCGATATTAAAGTGTCGGAGGTTGGCTATTCCGTTGTAATATCTTTCTATCCGCTATTTCTGGGCGGCCAACCAGACAAGGGAGGCTTCGCGCCTCTCATCCAATAGTTCCAGTCTCGTGTTCATGGCCTCACCGTTTGATTCTTCGATCGCATATCAGAACCTGACACTTGGTTCTCCTACCTCTACCTGTATTAGTGCTTCGGCACCGTTGACCAACGAAAATGGGGTAGCCCATATACTAGATTTTGATGTCGTACGGTATGCCTTCAAGACTTCGGGCATTTCCCTTTGGCGTCAGTAAACCTATTATTAAGGTTTTGGAGTATGGTCTTGTTTGTAGATTCCGCCTACCTGTTCCCACTAGGGTGATAGGATGTTGACAAGATCTTTTTGATCTTATGGTCCTCGAAAATTTGCTTACCTTGCTACCGATGAACTGCTTCCCGTTATCACACACGATCTCGGTCGGTATCCCAAACCGACATATTATATGGTCTCAAATAAAATCAATAACTTTTTTTTGCTCGGACTTTCTCGAATGACTTAGCTTCAACCCATTTAGAAAAATAGTTAGTTATAAATAGTATAAGTTGAGCCTTACCGGGTGCCCATGGCAGGGGACCGACAATGTCCATTCCCCATTTAATTAATGGCCAAGGTGACTAGACCAAGTGTAGTATCTTCCGGGCTGACGGATCATCGGTGCATATCTCTGACAACCATCACATCTTCGTACAAAGTCCCTTGCATCATTCTCCATGTCGGTCCAGTAATAGCCTGTAAGGCCCCATGAAAATTTTTACTCAAAAACCCGAAATATCGTAGTGCCAAGTTAGGAATATGTTAGAAATTTATAAGATTGATCTATGCATTAAAAAGTTAAGGAAAAATGTTTTTCAGAAGAGTGCATTTCTGCGGCCCATTATGCGACCACATAATAGCAATGCGGGCCGCATAACTGCCGTATAGTGAGGCAGAATGTTGGCTAATTTTAGGACAACTATGCGGCCAATTATGCAATCGCATAATCGATATGCGGGCCGCATAGTCGTGGCATAACCTCCTTGTGATTTTTGCGAATGGCAGTTCTGCGGTGCATTATGAGACCACAGAACAGGTATGCGGACCGTATTTTGGTCGCATAGCCGGGCAGAATGTTCAAGTCTTGAGGGCTATCTTTTGCGGTCCCTTTTGCGGGCCGCAAATCTGTTATGCGGTCGCATATGCGACCGCAGATGGAGTCGGGGCTCCTATTTTCTAACTTTTAAAACCCGACCCCATCTCGTTAAAAACACCCCATTAGACCATATTGTGCCATCTTTTGCTATATTTAGAGTGAGAGAAAGAGTTCTAGAGAGAGGAAGTGATCCTCACCAAGTCCCTATTCAGCCGTTACCCAAATCTTTGAGTTATCAAGTAAAGTTACTAAGGCTTCATTCTAAAAGGTAAGAACTTGTGCCCTAAACTTTGATTTCGAAATTTCTATTAAAATAAGAAATCAACAAGTGGGTTCACGGGTATAGGGCTTGATTAACTTACATGCATAAATGATAAAATGTATGGGGAGATTGTGAGCTAGAAATGTAACAAATGGGGTGTAGAATAATAGAATCTTTCACAAAAGGTCTAAAAATCATAATGCGCACTTAGTGCTTGATAATATACTCAAATGAGCAGAATCTTGACCATCTCTCTAATTTTGGTTCAACTTGTAATTCTCATAAAATAGATCAAAGTTGCTAAGAGTTCCAGAATTTTGTAGGAATTTAAGAAAAGCTCTATTGAGGTATGTATGGCTAAAACTCCCTCTTCTTAGAAATTGAGCTCCTTTGGCATCCATGCAAATGTTCTAAATCCGAAATTTGATTGAGGTATTGCTTGTAATTTCAAATGAATTGGTGTTGCAAATATATATGTGAAAGGTGTCTCTATGTGTTCAATATGCTATTCTTGGTGATTTAAGGATGTGTGAGGAATGTGAACCATGTGCTAAAATGCTTAGATTTCAAGTCAAGTTTAAATTGGAATTGCTATGCCAAACTATGTGAAATCCCCTCTATGCTTACAACTTGAATTGCTCTTGTATGTGCCTATTATCTTAAATCGCAAGGTTAATGTTGAAAGTGGAAATGATGTGAAATGTGGGGGAAAAGAGTTTGAGTTATGAAATGTGGCCTAGTGCCCAGTATGATGTGACAATTGTGACCCCAAATGCCGATGAACTGATATATATGAAATAAAGATTGAAATGAGATGATTGATGAAAAAGAAAAAAAATGTCTTGGTAAGACGGCCTAGCTGATCGGGCCGTGATCGGACGCCATGCCGCACATATGGTGGTATTGTGCTGATATTGAAACCTGAAAGTGGAAATGAAATTGTGACTGAGGTACATGTCTCAAATGAGGCAACCTAGCCGATCGGGTCGTGATTGGACTCCGCGCAAGAAAGCGGTGGTATTGTGAATGATGATGCAATAGTATTAAATATCCCAACCAAAAGCTATGAAAATTATGTGAAAGCTATGTGATCCCCTTTATTTGTTGATGTGGTGATTGTTTAATGCTTTTGTTGATACTTATGATTTCTTTATTCTTGTATGGGAGTTCTTTCTAATGAGATGGTGTTTTTTTATACATACTAGTACTATTCCATGGTACTAATGTCCCTTTTGCCGGGGGCTCTACATCTTTGAATGGATGTAGGTGGTTGCATAGCAGACAGTGCCGATCGTGGGTAGCGAAGCATCCTCCTCTCAGCAATCTTGGTGAGCCCCTTTTCTTCCAAGGGTTGTGCAGTGTATCTTTCGTTATAAATTACCACTTTTGAGGTATAGCTGGGGCCTTGTTGCCGGCATTATCATAACTGTCTTTTGTATCTTTAGAGGCTCCGTAGATGTTTGTGTGGGTTATGTACGTGTGTTGGATGGGTCACCGAACTATGTTGTAATTCTAAGCTCTTGTCCCTTTAAGCTGTAACTGTATGAAATCTTGGAACTTAACTATGGTTTAAGGGTTGTAATATAAAATGAACTAACAATGTTGCATGTACGATCTTTCGTACTGTCTAAATAAATAAAAGTATGGATTCATGATCGTAGTGAGTTGGGTAGAGAGTGTCCAAGAAGGCTTGCTCAGTCGGGTTCACTCGATTGAGCGCCAGTCGCGCCTCCCGAGGTTGGGGCGTGACAAACTTGGTATCAGAGCCTAAGGTTTTAAAGAGTCCCCGGATGTCTTGGAGTCGTGTCTAGTAGAGTCCTTCTTATCGATTTGTAGTCGACCACATCTATAAGTTGGAGGCTACTTGGGCATTTAGGAATAACACCCTTCTTTGATATTCTGGATCGTGCGGCAAAACTTGTTATGAAACTATTCCTCCTCTAACTAGTGCATTCCTTCAATTTTCAGTACATGGCACCTAAGAAGAAAGCAAGAACTAGCCAAGGAGCCAATGTTTCCCCAGGAGCGGCAATTGATTCCGTAATTGATGATGCGGGTGAGAGCCCGAGGGGTGAGGACATTCCCCCGACTACTACACCAATTCCTACATCTGCTGAGGGTGCTACTATCCCTCCTACTGATATTCCTGTTCCGCCTCTAGCCCAGCTTCCGGTTCCGGTATTTTTGATGGGGATCTTAGGGGAGCTATCCAGATGCTGACTCAGCTAGTGGCCTCTCAGGCCCAGAGGTCAAATGTTGTACCCAGTTCATCTAGCCAGCAAGGGGATTCCGCCAGTTCTAGTGTGAACAGATTTCTTCAGCTAGACCCTCCAGTGTTTACGAGTGCAAATCCAGAAGAGGACCCCCGGGATTTTATTGATGAGATGCACAAGACCCTCAGGGTTATGCGTGCAACTGAGACAGAAGGAGTAGAGTTGGCTGCCTACAGTCTGAATGGGGTGGCCTATTCATGGTTTGAGTTATGGGAAGATTCTCGTGAGGAGGGGAGCCCTCCGGCAAGGTGGAAGGTGGAGCGAATTTGCCGATGCCTTTGTAGATCATTTCCTGCCTGCTGAGATAAGGGCAGCCCGTGCAGCAGAGTTTGAGAGTCTAAAGCAAGGTAGCAGGAGTGTGTGGGAGTACCATATGGAGTTTGCACGCCTGTCCAAGTATGCTATTTGTTGATACCCAATTTTTCCCCATATATTTTTAATATGCATAATACTTTCAAAATAGCATATATATATATATATATATATATATATATGCATATATAAGCATGCACAAGGTTTTTATAATTTTTCTATATTTTTAGAGATTTTAAATTGATTTATTTCCTTCCTTTATTTCCTCATAAAATCCCCAATAATGATACCTCAAATTATTGTTGTAGTAATTCAGTCATCTAAATTCTATATTTATGCCAAAATATTGTTAAAATATTTTAGTGCATTTTTATAATTGCATTTTGCATTTTCTAAAGCTAATTTGCATATAATTGCAATATTAGCCTTATTAATGTACAATAACGTTTTATATGCCTAAAATGATCTTCTATATTTTTTAAATGTTAAATATCTATTATTAAATTATTTTAGTACACAAAATTATTTTTAGAAATCATTTATTATTTGTTATAAATTATATAGGGTTAAATTGGCTATTTAAAACCTAGCCAGATTGCATTTCAATTTTAGCCTCAATTTTAACCCAACCTCAGCACAATTCCTAATCGAATTACCCGACCCAGGCCCCAAACACATCCTACCCCACCCAAAACCCATCAGATCCTAGCCGTTGATCTGAAAGATCAACGGCCCGTATTGTTTCTTGCCTTTTTTTAATTCTAAACCACCCGCAAACCTAATTATTTTCCTACATCCGCCGCCCTAAGATCCTCTCCACTCTCAGTACACTCTCAACCTAACCCTAGCCCTTCAACCACTGACCTCTCCTCTCCGATCATCTCCGGTGACCTCTCATTCATCTCCTAAGCCTCCAATGGCTTCTCTCATGCCATGCCTGCCTTCTCTAAGGTCTTCAAGGGCCCAGGGCCATGCCGACTTGCATCTAGGGTTCGTCAATTTGCCTATTCTTGGCTACTCCAGTATGATTTTGGGCAAAATCATGTTGTATCTGTTACGATCCTTGGGATTCTAGACAGGTTCTTTCATCTCTATATGGGTTTCTTTTGAAACCCTAATTTCTTCCTATATCTCTTAGATCTGCACAGATGTAGGACGATTTGAGTTTGTTTCTTTAATGTTTTACACTGTCCTTAGAACTCATTACAAGAATCATTGATTTTCAAGTGTTTTTCAACTTCTTCTAAAAATTAGGGTTTCAGAACTTCTTTTACAACTTTGTTTAACTGATTCTTTGTGTTTAAACTTCTATTTCTTGTATTATTTTTACTGATTCTATGAGTTTATCACATCGTTAACTCGTCTATGTTGAAAGCCCTAATTTTCTAGGTTTCTTCGTTTGATTTCTGTGACTGGCCTGTTCTCATTTGAGTTTCTGTGACTATTTTGCCTCGAATATGTTTCTACTGAGTTTCTTAGCCTAGCTTACATCAAATCTATCTGTTTGCGTTCATCTTGACTGTTCAAGATTTGCCTCTTTGCTTGCTATGTCTGGTTGTTCCTATCTTACTCTATTTATATGCTAAACACTGACTCATGAATTTTTCTTTGATTGATTCTGGATCCCCTATTTCATGGTTTGATTGGAAGACCTTCCTTTAAACCTTCGATTCCTACCCTTTCTATTCAATTTGATTGATTCTCCTACCTTGTCTGCATTGGTACTTTAATCTTACTGACTATCTCCTTAATTAGAGTTTTTCTGAACTTAGGCCTAATTATTTACCCTATACTTACTATATTTGAAATCTTTGCTTATTGGTCATACATTGATTTCTTTCCTTATTTGTTACTTGTTCTTACCGTTTGAACTGATCCCCTTAAATTAAGGGAGTACATGTACTAAATTCGCTCTAATTGGTTTTGAGTTCCATAACTACTATACTATTGTGATTCTTGCCTTATTTTACCTAGTTTCGAACTACTATATATACATACTCCATCATTAACACAAACACACGAGACATTGGTTCAAAAACTCTCTCTTTCACACTAAAAGCTTTCTGCTCTCTTTTGTGTTACTTACTACTGTCTAAAGTCAGCCGGCTGCAAGCCAAGGCTAACTACTGGGTTCTCTTTCACTTTGTGTTTACTATCCCCTTACTGGTATGTTCTGATTTTAATTCAAGTACCAAAACAATATGTTTCTCCTATTACTTCAATTTGTCATGTTTCTAATGTGCTTCTATCTATTGTTTTGTTGTTCAACCTGCAATTAACATGTCTACTTCACTGTCTTCTTTGTTGCATGCTATATACCCCCTTAGGATCCCCTTCTAGTGTGCCCCAATGTGGCTATGTTTCTCTGATCCCTGGCATGCACCTTCCTGTATGAAGTAATTGGCTATCCTAAGCCTATTGATTATGTATTAACTCTAAAGTTCATGCTACTTTAAAAGCCTTGACTCCTTTTAAGGCTCCTCTGATTCTGTACCTATGTGCATCTATGCTTACTATGTGCCCTATGCTTACTCCAAATCCCCATTACCCCTAAGTGGATGTGTGCACCTGTTTGACTCCATGTATTGAAGTGCTGATGAACTTCTTCTGGTTCTGTATTTGGTTTGATTGATTGTTAACCACCTTACCTTTTTATTTTTAAAATTGTCTTATTTAATAACTCCCTATGTGTTTTCTTACAAAACTATTTCAAGCAAATCTCTTTTAACACTGTTTTCCTACTGAAACCTTTCAAACTGTGTCAAGCACTCTCACTTTACTCCTAAGTCACTAGGTTCTGCCCCCTCCAGTGTGTGTACTGCCTTGGGATCCTCTTGAAAACCCTCTGAACTCTGGGACACTGAGGCTGGCCCTTACACACTGGACTTACTCAATTTGGTTATAAAGTCTAGGTGTGAGCACTGTCCGGATCCTTGAGATCCTTAGGGAACTCTGACGCACCTAGACAATGATACTGTCTATGAAATTGGCATTTGAGGCTATTGGAGGTCTTGGGAAATCATTTGGGCCTGCTTTAGGCTCCCTATAGTGTAACTTCTTCTTTTCTTTTTATCTATTTATGTAATTCATTCATCTGGTTTGTAATAATTTGTAAACGAATATTGGGGTGACTAGTGAAAAAGGGTGGGTAGTTACATATTTGTGGGGTAAATGGGTAGAAACCATGCCTATATGATTTTATATTTGTTATGTTTGCCTTACCATGTTAGAAATCATGCCTATAGGTCACAAGTGGGTCCATTAATAGAAATCATGTTTATAGGTCTTAAAATCAACTTCACAAGTAGATACCATGCCTATAGGATATGATCCAGTTCAACTTCTGTTTTCATTTGTTATCATGCCTGCAAGTTTCTAGCATCAACTCTTAACAATAAGATACCATGCCTATAGGGAACAACGACAGAAATTATGTCTATAGATCTAAAATCACTTTAGTTTAAATAAGTTAATCCAGTCCATGATTAGTTTACTTCGACACTGGTCTAATTAGTGGGTTGTTTTCCCTGAAATGAATTCTTTCGAGTATTTCCCTAATCCACTATTAGAAAGCATGCCTATAGGAACTCAAGAGTCTGTTTTAAAACCTGTCCACTATTTTACTATGTCAAACGTAGTCATCATGCTTTTAGGACACCACTATTCAGCGTGTAGGGAAGCCTATAAGGCGTTTTCAAATCCTGTAGCTCTGAAGCTGCTTCTGCTACTTAATGTTGTTCTGATTTTAGCAGGCTTAAAATCAGTAGGCAAACGGATAGGGCCATTACTTCTGAGTTTACAAAATAAAAACTGCATATCTCATGTGTTCTGATATTCGCCTAGATATCATGTCTTAGGATACTATTTAACAATATTGCCCTTATTTGTGTTTGAGTCGTGCAGTTTACACGCATTATCTGTGGAGGTGAACTTGAGCCTCTAATTGCTTCTTTTCTGCCTTATGTGCTAAGGTCCTATTTGTTCTTGCCTGTCGCCTTAGAATTTTATCCTTTTAAGCACCTTAGGGGTCGTCTAGAACTGCCCAAATTTAGAGGTCCTAAAATACCTCCAGGGCCACAAGGAAGGGACGGGTAGTGCACGCATAGGCATTGTCAAGTTTACTAGCACGCTTTAGGCTATGACCACGGGGTGGGAAGGGTAGATATGGGATAAGATTACTACGCGCTAATGTCACGTGTATCCCCTCATTGAGGAGTGTTTACCGGACATTGTGTGGGGTGATCCTGTAGGCTAAACAACCTAGGACACCTCCTTTCCCAAATCTCTTCTGTTTAAAACTTTGTTTTATATGTATACAACTTGTTCAAAACCTTTGTCCTATTATTTGAGTTATACAACGTCCAACGTGCTTTACTTGCAAACTATTTGATTAAACTACTTATTTTTTAATGGACTAATTCATAAATATAAGTTCGTCCGGGACCTATCACTGTGGACCAAGAGGGGTGCCTAACACCTTCGCCTCAAGGTTATTTCGAGCCCTTACCCTAAATCTTTGGTAATGCAAACCAATCCAAGAGTTAATCGCTCTAGGTGCCCTAATGCACCATAATCCATTAGGTGGCGACCCTTCAAAATATCCAATTCCCAAAAGAAAATGAGTTACTACCCCATGAATGTCGAAACCCGGACCTTCTTCCCCGTAAAAAGGGAGGGAAAAAGGGGGCGCGACAGCATGGCGACTCTGCTGGGGATACCCTTTAGGCTCTTACCATAACGAACTTATCTTTTTACAAATTAGTCCAAGCATGCTTTATCCCATTCCCTTCTCCCTTATTTGAATTTAACTGTCCAATTATTTAAGCGTTTATGGTTCTTTATCCCTAAAACTGACTTGTCTCTTTGTTTTCTTTTTCCCTATAACTGTCTTTAAATGCTGTATTTATTTTTCCCTACGTGCCAATACTTGACTACATGTTACTAATTGCTGCATAAATCATGCTCCACATCATACTCCACTGGTGCGTATCAAATCCTATAGCAACACTTTAATGAGTGGTTGCGCTCTTCCAAATTACTACCCTTAAATTCAGAAAGGCTTATTTGCGGCAAAACCAGTCGATCAGCGGTGCAGTTGACGGTTCCGTGCATTCCCCCTCGAGTTGTCTGCTTGAGGGTACCAGTCTAAAACCCCATAGAAACCTTACTCTGGTTAAAATTTTGCATGCATCATGGTCAAACCTAGTCGGATCAATATGCTGTCCACGTAATGATCCTTAAAGATAAGCCTTATCCAAAAGTCCATCGGGGTTTCCATAATCCCAACAGACACAACCACGTTCTGTGCATTAATTTGGAGAACTAAATACCAATATGCTAATCATGATTGTATAAATAATCGAGTCTGGTGGGGGATAAGGGGCTAACCCTTTCATTTTGCAGAAATGAGGCACGAGGTCCCCAAATTCGGTATGGTTAGCATACCCTCACTCTTGCTAGACTGGTGGAGGAATATCCATCGAGCGACCAAATCAATGAATGGAAAGAGAGGGCCCTCAAGACTAGCGAAAAGCTGGAATATCTTGAATACAGTCTGATAGAATTGGAAGGAAAAGTGAGGAAGAAAGTCACTGACTGCCAGAATACTGAGGGAAACGAAGGAGGACATTTGGCAAAGGCATTCTTACTGATGAACCTACGCAAACTGGGGGATTTGATCGACAAGAGCATTTAGCCTGAGGAAAGTCCTTCTGGGACCAAATAGGCTAGATTTATTTGCCTTCCTTAAATGTAATAAGGCCAACTTCCAATAGTAACTTATCTTTTTCTATCATCTTAAGTATCATTTTGGGATTCGTCTATTTTTATGTTATGAATGAGGCATTTGTTGACATCTAAGTTCTCCACATCAACTTGTCGCTAGGCCTACCTCGGGCACAACGAGGCTCCCAAATTAGGACACGAATTTACATTCCTGCAATATGTGTTTAAATAATGCAAACATTCCAGAATCGTTACTGATTTGTTTACCTTTTGTTTTTTCCTTTATTTTGATTATTCCCATACCCTGAGGTTGGTTCACTCATACTGGCATCATCAGCATACCTAAAGGTCCTCCACATCCTCCCCTTCCAAGTGATCCTAAAAGCAAAGGAAAAATCAGAATAAATGATACAATGCGGTGCAATAATTGAGGGGGAGGAGGAGGAAGAAGGCCTCACTATTCAGACTATGGAGAAGGGAGCTGTTCTCAGGAACTGGACTGCCACACCATCCCGAGCTCGCTGAGTCCCTGGGTAGCTTGGAAGAATTTACTTCTATAAGCCATTCTAGGCATTTAAGATTTCCCGTAATTTTGTTTTAAGTTTTACTTGTTTCAAAATGAATGCTCGATTCATCGCGCCGTACTTTGTCTGGACAATTTTTCATGTTTTAATCAAATGCACTTGGTCTTTATTATTCACTACTATTTCTACACTTTTTCTTTCTACAGCGTTATTATTACTTTTCCTGATGAACCCGTGACTGTGACATGTAATGAGGCAATGCAACATGAGAATAATGATTCAGATGAAGAAGATGAGATACCCGAGGAAATTGTTAGGGAGGTTGAAAACTTTGAGAATAAGCCTAAGTCAAATCTGGACGAGACCGAGCAGTAAATCTGGGGGATGCCGAGACCATCAAGGAGACTCGCATCAGCATTCACTTATCACCGACAGAGAAGGAAGAGTACACCCGTTTCCTTAAAGAATATGAGGACATCTTCGCATGGTCATACGATGACATGACAGGTTTGAGCACGTCCATAGTGGCTCACAAGTTACCTACCAATACAATGTGCCCGCCGGTGAAGCAGAAACTCAGAAAGTTCAAACCAGACATGAGCCTGAAAATCAAAGAAGAGGTTACCAAGCAGATCAAAGCCAAAGTTCTCAGGGTGGTTGAGTATCCAACTTGGTTAGCCAACATTGTGCCAGTTCCGAAGAAGGATGGGAAAGTCAGAGTGTGTGTTGACTATCGGGATTTAAACAAAGCAAGTCCCAAGGATGACTTTCCACTGCCAAACAAACACATCCTGATCGATAATTGAGCCAAGCATGAACTCCAATCTTTTGTAGATTTCTTTGTGGGTTATCACCTGATCTGGAAGGACGAAGAAGATGCAGAGAAAACAACTTTTATCACACCATGGGGGATATAATGCTACAAGATGATGCCATTTGGTCTAAAGAATGCTGGTGCTACCTACATGAGATCCATGACAACCATCTTCCATGAAATGATACACAAAGAAATAGAGATGTATGCGGACGATGTCATTATCAAATCCAAGAAGGTTGCAGATCATATAGCGGATCTGAGAAAGTTCTTTGATAGGCTAAGGCGGTACAATTTGAAATTGAACCCCGCAAAGTGTGCATTCCGGGTTCCCGCACGAAAGTTACTAGGATTCATCGTCAGTCGTCGAGGGATCGAACTGGATCCGTCTAAAGTTAAGGCTATTCAGGAGTTACCACCACCGAAGAGCAAAAAGGATGTGATGAGCTTCCTAGGACGTCTCAACTATATCAGTCACTTCATAGCAAGTCCACAGTCATATGTGAACCCATCTTCAAGATGCTGAGGAAGGATGCCAAAACAAGCTGGATGGAGGATTGTCAGAAAGCTTTTGATAAGATCAAGGAGTACCTGTCCACACCACCAGTTCTGGTCCCGCCAGAACCAGGACGACCTTTGATACTCTATCTATCTGTATTAGATGGAGCCTTCAGATGTGTTTTGGGACAACATGACGAGACAGGAAGAAAGGAGCAAGCCATATATTACTTGAGTAAGAAGTTCACACCTTATGAAGCAAGGTATTCTCTGCTTGAATGCACTTGCTGTGCTTTGACCTGAACAGCCCAGAAATTAAGGCATTACTTCTTTGCCTACACTACATACGTCATATCCAGGATGAACCCTCTGAAGTATATATTGCAGATATCCATGCCTACTGGGAAGTTGGCTAAATGGCAGATACTATTAAGTGAGTTCGATATCGTCTATGTAACTCAAAAAGCGGTCAAAGGGCAAGCATTGGCAGATCACCTAGCTGAAAATCTAGTAGGAGGAGAATACGAACCTCTGAAAACATATTTTCCTGATGAAGAAGTATCATTCGTAGAAGAGGACATTATCGATGCATATGACGGTTGGAGGATGTTCTTTGACGGAGCCGCAAAATTCAATAGAGTGGGCATTGGAGCAGTTTTGGTATCATAAACGGGTCAGCATTATCCGGTATCTGCTAAACTTAGATTTCCCTACACCAAAACATAGCGGAATATGAAGCCTACATACTAGGGCTCAACATGGCAATCGACAAGAACGTTTAGGAGTTGCTGGTGATCGGTGATTCAGATTTTCTTGTGCACCAGGTACAAGGAGAGTGGGCCACCAAGAATTCCAAGATATTGCCATATCCGCACCATGTGCAGGAATTGAAAGAGAGGTTCACCAAGATAGAGTTCCGGCATGTACCCAAAATTCAGAATGAGTTTGCCGACGCGTTGGCCACCTTGTCATCTATGATACAACATCCAGATAAGAATTATATTGATCCCATTCCCGTGAAGATCCATAATCAGTCAACATATTGCGCTCATGTTGAAGAAGAAACAGATGGAAAGGCTTGGTTCCATGATATCAAGGAATATTTGTCAAAGGGAGAATATCCAGAGCATGCAAATCACACTCAGAAGCGCACACTTCGAAGATTATCCAATCACTTTTTCCACGACGGAGCAAATTTGTACAGGAGAACTCCTGATTTAGGGTTGCTATGATGTGTCGATGCAAAAGAAGCTTCTAAGCTACTCGAGGAGGTACATGCTGGGACCTGTGGCCCATACATGAATGGTTTCGTCTTGGCTAAGAAGATACTCAGGGCCGGTTACCTTTGGATGACCATGGAGACTGATTGTGTCTAGTATGTCCGCAAATGCTACCAGTATCAAGTGCTCGCCGATATAATAAAGGTACCGCCAAATGAGCTCAATGCAACAAGCTTACCCTGGCCGTTTGCTGCTTGTAGAATGGATGTTATTGGTCTGATTGAGCCTACTGCTTCAAACAGACACAGGTTTATTCTGGTAGCCATTCATTACTTCACAAAATTGGTAGAGGCTGCGTCTTACAAAGCTGTAACCAAGAAAGTCGTCGCAGACTTTATCATGGACCGTATTGTTTGCCGATTCGGAGTTCCTGATTCTATTGTTACTGATAACGCCGCCAATCTCAACAGTTATCTAATGAAAGCTATATGTGAAGCTTTCAAAATCAAGCACAAGAATTCCACAGCCTACAGACCTCAAATGAACGGAGCCGTGGAAGCCGCCAACCAAAACATCAAGAAGATACTAAGGAAAATGGTAGAGAACCACAAACAATGGCATGAGAAGCTACCTTTTGCCCTGTCGGGGTACCGCACCACGGTTCGCACATCAACCGAGGCAACTCCCTACATGTTGGTTTATGGTATCGAGGCTGTCATCCTAGCCGAGGTGGAGATTCCTTCTTTAAGAATCATACAGGAAGCTGAACTCAGCGATGGAGAGTGGATAAGGAGTCGCTATGAACAATTGGCCCTTATCGATGGAAAGAGGATGAAAGCAGTATGTCACGGCCAACTTTATCAGAACAGAATGTCCAGAGCTTTCAACAAAAGGGTCAAACCAAGACAACTCGAACCAGGGTAGCTGGTATTGAAGAAAATCTTCCTGCATCAAGATGAAGCCAAAAGGAAATTCTCTCCCAACTGGCAGGGTTCATGCACGGTCCATAGGGTGCTAACAGGAGGAGCACTCATACTTGCAGAAATGGACGGAGAATTCTGGCCAAAACCAATCAATTCAGATGCAGTCAAGAGATACTATGCCTAGATTATTTCACATTTCTTTTCTGATGTAATTGAACTACGCTTGACCTGATTATCATTTAAGAGGGGATGCGCAGGCAGCCTTAGGGTTCGGTCATATCATAATGAAATTTTCATTTCCCCCAAGATCAGAAACTGGGGCAGAATTTTGAGGAGAGTCCTCAAAATTCCGGAGCAAGTCCAGCCAACGCCAACAGGTGTCAGACGGTCAATAATCAGTTAAGGAAACTGGGGCAGAATTTTGAGAAGGATTCTCAAAATTCCGAAAAGACTCTGCAAGGCTTATTATCCGCAAACGGTCAAAAGATCATCTACCAAACTGGGATAAAATTTTGAGAAGGACCCTCAAAATTCCAATATGAGAGAGCTGCAATGCCTTTGAGATGTGTTACAGTCACTAGTTCATCAAAATTACTTGATATACCAATACATTTCTAATACAACACTATTTTTTATCAATAAGTGCATATTTTCGAAAACTCTATTTCCATAACAGTCAGGTATCAAGCAGGGGAACTCGAAAGGCTTTCAGAACGGAGCAAAGCAAGGCCGGCGAATGAAGCACGAACCAACCTCCCCTCATAAAACTTACAATTTTTCTTTAAACGCAGGCACATTTGATGTAACGATAGCGTTCGCAAAACATGTATACAGCAAAGATAATTCATTATCAGTCAGGCCATCAGACATCGAATACATCTCCGGCTAAGACATATACTACTCTTATTTGCTGCTCGCTCTTTACATGGGACTAATCCCTGTCCCCCATATTTGCATGAGGCTAATCCTTGCCTCCTCATTTACATGAGTCTAATCCCTGACTCCACACTTGCATGAGGCTAATCCCTGCCTCCCTATTTGCATGAGGCTAATCCTTGCCTCCCCATTTGCATGAGTCTAATCCCTGACTCCACACTTGCATGAGGCTACTCCCTGCCTCCCTATTTGCATGAGGCTAATCCCTGCCTCCATATCTGCATGAGGCTTTCCCTGCCTCCATAGTCGCATGAGGCTAATCCCTGCCTCCCTATTTGCATGATTCTAATCCCTGACTCCACACTTGTATGAGGCTAATCCTTGCCTCCATTTGCATGAGGCTAATCCTTGCCTCCCCATCTGCATGAGGCTAATCCTTGCCTCCATAATTGTATAAGGCTAATCCTTGCCTCCCCATTTGCCTGAGGCTAATCCTTGCCTCCCTATTTGCATGATTCTAATCCTTCACTCCATATTTGCATGAGGCTAATCCTTGCCTCCACACTTGCATGTGGCTAATCCTTGCCTCCCTATTTGCATGAGGCTAATCCCTGCCTTTATATTTGCATGAGGCTAGTCCCTGCCTCCCTATTTGCATGAGTCTAATCCTTGACTCCATAAGGCTTATCCTTGCCTCCACACTTGCATGAGGCTAATCCCTGCCTGCCTATTTGCATGAGTCTAACCCTTGACTCCATGAGGCTAATCCCTGCCTCCATATTTGCATGAGGCTAATCCTTGCCTCCACACTTGCATGAGGCTAATCCCTGCCTCCCTATTTGCATGAGTCTAATCCTTGACTCCATGACTCCCTATTTGCATGAGTCTAATCCTTGACTCCATCAGGCTACTCTGTGCCTCCATATTTGCATGAGGCTAATCCCTGCCTCCCTATTTGCATGAGTCTAATCCTTGACTCCATAAGGCTAATCCTTGCCTCCACACTTGCATGAGGCTAATCCCTGCCTCCCTATTTGCATGAGTCTAATCCTTGACTCCATGAGGCTAATCGTTTCCTTCATATTTGCATGAGGCTAATCCTTGCCTCCACACTTGAATGAGGCTAATCCCTGCCTCCCTATTTGCATGAGTCTAATACTTGACTACTTCCTCCATATTTGCATGAGGCTAATCCTTGCCTCCCTATTTTCATGAGTCGAATCCTTGACTCCATGAGGCTAATCCCTGCATCCTTATTTGCATGAGTCTAATCCTTGAATCCTACTTGCATGAGGCTAATCCTTTCCCCCCTCCCATTCGCATGGGACTAAGCACTGTCCCTTTTTGCACAAATTTGCTCTATTTCTACCACTATCTGTCGGGCTAAGCTCTGCCCTCCATTTCACAAGACTAAGCCTTCCCTTGTTAGCATCATACTATTGCATATCGTGGGCTGAAATATCGCCAACCTATCCAAAGGCATCATAGTGTAAAAGGCATCATCATCATAGCCGGAAGACACCATGCCATGGCCTGAGGATTTCTAAAATTTGCATATAATTATTCAAAGGCGTCATGGTTCGGAGGCACCATTGTCATGGCCCCAGAACATCATTTCATGGCCTGCGAAACCCTCACTGAACAATTCATGGCCCAGGACATCATGGTCTGAGGACGTCATTTATAACCGTCCGAAGACAACCTTCATGGTCCAAAGGGAATTTGCATCATGTTTAATTTTTTGCAATGTTTGTAGTGTCTTTTATCAGCAGGTAACCAGTAAGCAACCGCTATCCTAGCAGAGCGATCTCGCTCCACTTCCTTCAACTATCTCGAACCTTAACCGCTCACCATGGCCGCTTCCGCATCTCGTGTCCGTTCTTGCAATAATTTATTGGTATATTCCACTGATGAATCTAGAACTACACATGGCCTGATTCCTGTAAAATCAAGGATATGTAGGCAGCTCGGAGACCGGAGTCCGGCCCCTGTCTTTCAAAGCATCCCGTCCGGTCAAAATTGGCCATCATTTCTTTACGCGAAAACTCTTTTATCCTTCCCAAGTAAAGATGGGAAGCTGTTGATACCCAATTTTTTCCTATATATTTTTAATATGCATAAATACTTTCAAAATAGCATATATATGCATATATAAGCATGCACAAGGTTTTTATAATTTTTCTATATTTTTAGAGATTTTAAATTGATTTATTTCCTTCCCTTTTTTATGCCAAAATATTGTTGAAACATTTTAGTGCATTTTTATAATTGCATTTTGCATTTTTAAAGCTAATTTGCATATAATTGCAATATTAGCCTTATTAATGTACAATTACGTTTTGTATGCATAAAATGATCTTCTATATTTTTTATATGTTAAATATCTATTTTTAAATCATTTTTGTACAAAAAATTATTTTTAGAAATCATTTATTATTTATTAAAAATTATATAGGGTTAAATTGGCTATTTAAAACCTAGCCAGATTGCATTTCAATTTTAGCCTTAATTTTAACCCAACCCTAGCCCAATTCCTAATCGAATTACCCGACCCAGGCCCCAAACACATCCTACCCGACCCAAAACCCATCAGATCCTCGCCGTTGATCTGAAAGATCAACGGCCCGTATTGTTTCTTGCCTTTTTTAATTCTAAACCACCCCAACCCTAATCATTTTCCTGCATCCGCCGCCCTAAGATCCTCTCCTCTCTCAGTACACTCTCAACCTAACCATAGCCCTTCCATTGTCGACCTCTCCTCTCCGGTCATCTCCGGTGACCTCTCATCGTCTCCTAAGCCTCCAATGGCTTCTCTCATGCCATACCTGCCTTCTCTAAGTCTTCAAGGGCCTAGGGCCATGCCGACTTACATCTAGGGTTTGTCACTTTGCCTGTTCTTGGCTACTCCGGTATGATTTCGGGCAAAATCATGTTGTATCCGTTACGATCCTTGGGATTCTAGGCAGGTTATTTCATCTCTATATGGGTTTCTTTTGAAACCCTAATTTCTTCCTATATCTCTTAGACCTGTACAGATCTAGGATGATTTGAGTTTGTTTCTTTAATGTTTTACACTGTCCTTAGAACTCTTTACAAGAATCGTTGATTTCAAGTGTTTTTCACCTTCTTCTAAAAATTAGGGTTTTGGAACTTCTTTTACAACTTTGTTTAACTGATTTTTTGTGTTTAAACTTCTATTTCATGTATTATTTTTACTGATTCTATGAGTTTATCACATCTTTAACTCCTCTATGTTGAAAGCCCTAATTTTCTAGGTTTCTTCGTTTGATTTATGTGACTATCTCGCCTCGAATATGTTTCTACTGAGTTTCTTAGCCTAGCTTACATCAACTCTGTGTGTTTGTGTTCATCTTGACTATTCAAGACTTGCCTCTTGGCTTGCTATTTCTGGTTATTAATATCTTACTCTATTTATATGCTAAACACTGACTCATGACTTTCTCTTTGATTGATTCTAGATCCCCCGTTTCATGGTTTGATTGGAAGACCATCCTTTAAACCTTCGATTCCTACCCTTTCTATTCAATTTGATTGATTCTCCTACCTTGTCTGCATTGGTACTTTATTCTTACTTACTATCTCCTTAATTAGAGTTTTTCTGAACTTAGCCCTAATTGTTTACCCTATACTTACTATATTTGAAATCTTTTCTTATTGGTCGTACATTGATTTCTTTCCTTATTTGTTACTTGTTCTTACCGTTTGAACTGATTCCCTTAAATTAAGGGAGTACTTGTACTAATTTTGCTCTAATTGGTTCTGAGTTAAATAATTACTATACATTTGTGATTCTTGCCTTATTTTACCTAGTTTCGAACTACTATATATACATACTCTCTCATTAACGTAAACACACGAGACATTGGTTCAAAAACTCTCTCTTTCACACTAAAAGCTTTCTGCTCTCTTTTGTGTTACTTACTACTGTCTAAAGTCAGCCGGCTGCAAGCCATGGTTAACTACTAGGTTCTCTTTCACTTTGTGTTTGCTATCCCCTTACTGGTATTATCTGATTTTAATTCAAGTCCCAAACAATATGCTTCTCCTATTACTTCAATTTGTCATGTTTCTAATATGCTTCTATCTATGGTTTTGTTGTTCAACCTGCAATTAACATGTCTACTTCACTGTCTTCTTTGTTGCATGCTATATACCCCCTTAGGATCCCCTTCTAGTGTGCCCAAATGTGACTATGTTTCTCTGATCCCTGACATGCACCTTCCTGTATGAAGTAATTGGCTATCCTAAGCCTATTAATTATGTATTAACTCTAATGTTCATGCTACTTTAAAAGCCTTGACCCCTTTTAAGGCTCCTCTGATTCTGTACCTATGTGCATCTGTGCTTACTATGTGCCCTATGCTTACCCCAAATCCCCATTACCCCTAAGTGGATGAGTGCACCTGTTTGACTCTATGTATTGAACTGCTGATGAACTTCTTCTGGTTCTGTATTTGGTTTAATTGATTGTTAGCCACCTCACCTTTTTTTTAAAAAAAATTGTCTTATTTAATAACTCCCTTTGTGTTTTCTTGCAAAACTATTTTAAGCAAATCTTTTTTTAACACTGTTTTCCTACTGAAACCTTTTAAACTGTGTCAAGTACTCTCACTTTACTCCTAAGTTACTAGGTTCTGCCCCCTCCAGTGTGTGTACTTCCTTGGGATCCTCTTGAGAACCCTCTGAACTCTGGCACACTGAGGCTGGCCCTTCCACACTGGACTTACTCAATTTGGTTATAAAGTCTAGGTGTGAGCACTGTCCGGATCCTTGAGATCCTTAGGGAACTCTGACGCACCTAGACAATGATACTGTCTATGAAATTGGCATTTGAGGCTATTGGAGGTCTTGGGAAATCATTTGGGCCTGCTTTAGGCTCCCTATAGTGTAACTTCTTCTTTTCTTTTTATCTATTTATGTAATTCATTCATCTGGTTTGTAATAATTTGTAAACGAATATTGGGGTGACTAGTGAAAAAGGGTGGGTAGTTACATATTTGTGGGGTAAATGGGTAGAAACCATGCCTATATGATTTTATATTTGTTATGTTTGCCTTACCATGTTAGAAATCATGCCTATAGGTCACAAGTGGGTCCATTAATAGAAATCATGTTTATAGGTCTTAAAATCAACTTCACAAGTAGATACCATGCCTATAGGATATGATCCAGTTCAACTTCTGTTTTCATTTGTTATCATGCCTGCAAGTTTCTAGCATCAACTCTTAACAATAAGATACCATGCCTATAGGGAACAACGACAGAAATTATGTCTATAGATCTAAAATCACTTTAGTTTAAATAAGTTAATCCAGTCCATGATTAGTTTACTTCGAAACTGGTCTAATTAGTGGGTTGTTTTCCCTGAAATGAATTCTTTCGTGTATTTCCCTAATACACTATTAGAAAGCATGCCTATAGGAACTCAAGAGTCTGTTTTAAAACCTGTCCACTATTTTACTATGTCAAACGTAGTCATCATGCTCTTAGGACATCACTATTCAGCATGTAGGCAAGCCTATAGGGCGTTTTCAAATCCTGTAACGCCGAAGCTGCTTCTTCTACTAAATGTTGTTCTGATTTTAGCAGGCTTAAAATCAGTAGGCAAATGGATAGGGCCATTACTTCTGAGTTTACAAAATAAAAACTGCATATCTCATGTGTTCTGATATTCGCCTAGACATCATGTCTTAGGATACTATTTAACAACATTGCCCTTATTTGTGTTTGAGTCATGCAGTTTACACGCATTATCTGTGGAGGTGAACTTGAGCCTCTAATTGCTTCTTTTCTGCCTTATGTGCTAAGGTCCTATTTGTTCTTGCATGTCGCCTTAGAATTTTCTCCTTTTAAGCACCTTAGGGGTCGTCTAGAACTGCCCAGATTTAGAGGTCCTAAAATACCTCCAGGGCCACAAGGAAGGGACGAGTAGTGCACGCATAGGCATTGTCAAGTTTACTAGCACAATTTAGGCTATGACCACGGGGTGGGAAGGGTAGATATTGGATATGATGACTACGCGCTAATGTCACGTGTAGCCCCTCATTGAGGAATGTTTACCGGACATTGTGTGGGGTGATCATGTAAGCTAAACAACCTAGGACCCCTCCTTTCCCAAATCCCTTCTGTTTAAAACTTTGTTGTATATGTATACAACTTGTTCAAAACCTTTGTCCTATTATTTGAGTTATACAACGTCCGACGTGCTTTACTTGCAAACTATTTGATTAAACTACTTATTTGTTAATGGACTAATTGATAAATATAAGTTCGACCGGAACCCACCATTGTGGACCGAGAGGGGTACCTAACACCTTCCCCTCAAGGTTATTTCAAGCCCTTACCCTAAATCTCTGGTAATGCAAACCAATCCAAGAGTTAATCGCTCTAGGTGCCCTAATGCACCATAATCTGTTAGGTGGCGACTCTTCAAAATACCCAATTCCCAAAAGGAAATGAGTTACTACCCCCATGAATGTCGAAACCCGGACCTTCTTCCCCGTAAAAAAAGAGGGAAAAAGGGGGCATGACATTATTCACATGTTGCCCACGATAGAGGCCAGGGTGCAGCTAGGGGTGGTGCGCAGAGTTCGGGAGGACCCATCCGGTTCTATGTTATGAGTGGTCGCCAGACTGCAGAGGCTTCTCCAGATATTGGTACAGGTATTCTGACTGTCCAATCTCATGAGGTGTATGCACTCATTGACCCCGGTTCCACCTTGTCCTATGTTACCCCTTATGTTGCTATGGAATTTGGGATAGAACGAGAACATCTTCATGAGCCATTCTCGGTGTCTACTCTGGTTGGTGAGTCCATTTCGGTTGTTCGAGTCTATAGAGGTTGTGTTGTTATGGTACGTGGTAGGGATACCATGGCCGACCTTATTGAATTGGGGATGGTCGATTTTGATGTAATAATGGGGATGAATTGGCTTTATTCATGTTTTGCCAAACTTGATTGTCGAACTAGAACTATGAGGCTTAAATTTCCTAATGAGCCCGTTGTGGAATGGGAGGGAGACAATGTTGTGCCAAAAGGTCGGTTTATTTCTTAACTTAAGGCCACAAGGATGATCAAGAAGGGGTGTATCTATGATTTAGTCCGGGTTACGAACAACGATGCTGAGGCACCTAGCCTTGAGTCCGTGCTAGTTGTGAGTGAATTTCCGGATGTCTTTCCAAATGAGCTCCCCGGGATCCCACCAGATAGGGAGATTGATTTTGGGATCGATGTGATGCCAGGCACGCAGTATATCAATTCCACCTTACAGAATGGCATCGGCAGAATTGAAAGAGCTAAAGGAACAATTGAAGGATCTGTTAGAAAAGGGTTTCATCCGGCCGAGTGTGTCACCGTGGGGCGCACCAATTTTGTTTGTAAGGAAGAAAGATGGGTCGCTACGGATGTGTATTGACTACCGGCAACTCAACAAAGTCACAATTAAAAATAAATACCCTCTACCAAGGATAGATGATTTGTTTGATCAATTGCAAGGTGCCAAGTGTTTCTCAAAAATTGACTTGCGGTCCGGGTATCAACAATTGAAGATAAGGGAGCAGGATATTCCAAAAATAGCTTTCAGGACACGGTATGGGCACTTTGAATTTCTGGTGATGTCTTTTGGGCTAACAAATGCCCCAACAGCTTTCATGGATCTTATGAATCGAGTCTTCAAGCCTTTTCTAGTCTCCTTTGTGATAGTGTTCATTGACGATATTCTTGCGTATTCTCGAAGTCGGAGGACCATGCAGACCATCTCCGGGCAGTTCTACAGACTCTTCAACAACACCAATTGTATGCGAAATTTTCGAAGTGTGAATTTTCGCTTGAATCTGTCACGTTCTTTGGTCATGTCGTCTCCAAGGAAGGAATTATAGTTGATCCTCAAAAGATTGCAGTAGTAAAGAATTGGCCTAGACCTACCACTCCAACAGAGATTCACAGTTTCTTGGGTTTGTCCGGGTACTACAGAGGATTTGTTGAGAGATTTTCTACTCTTGCCTCTCCATTCACTAAATTGAAGCAGAAGGCAGTTAAGTTCCAGTGGTCCGATGCTTGTGAAATGAGCTTCCAGGGATTGAAATCAAGATTGACTACAGCATCAGTATTAACCCTGCCAGAGGGTACAAAGGGATTCATGGTGTATTGCGATGCTTCAAGGATCGGGCTTGGGTGTGTGCTAATGCAACACGGCAAGGTTATAGCTTACGCTTCCAGGCAACTCAAGAATCATGAAAAGAACTATCTAACCCATGACTTAGAGCTTGCGGCAGTGGTGTTTGCACTAAAGATTTAGTGACATTATTTGTATGGGGTCCATGTGGATGTATTTACGGACCACAAGAGCCTTCAATATATTTTCAAACAGAAAGAGTTGAATCTGAGACAGAGAAGATGGCTCGAGTTACTTAAGGACTATGACATCGATATTCTCTATCACCCGGGGAAGGCCAATGTTGTGGCGGATGCTCTTAGTCGGAAATCTATGGGAAGTTTGGCTCATTTGAAGGCGTATCAGAGGCCGTTGGCTAGGGAGGTTCGCTAGTTGGCTAGTTTGGGAGTTCGTCTTGCGGACTCTAGTGAAGGAGGAGTAATTATGCAGAATAAGGTTGAATCATCGCTAGTGTCGGAAGTGAAAGAGAAGCAATTCAACGATCCATTGTTAGCACAACTGAAAGAGGGGATTCATAAACAAAAGACAATAGCCTTTTCATTTGGCATGGATGATGGTACCCTCTGGTACCAAGGCCGCCTATGTGTTCCAGATATTGACAGTCTCCGGGAAAGGATCATGGCAGAAGCTCACACTTCCAAGTATTCCGTGAACCCAGGTTCTACGAAAATGTAACATGATATTAAGGAAGTTTATTGGTGGAACAACATGAAAAGGGATGTGGAGGACTTTGTGGCAAAATGTTCAAACTGTCAGCAAGTGAAAGCCGAACATCAAAGGCCTGGTGGATTGACTCAAAGCATAGAAATTCCAATGTGGAAATGGGAAATGATCAATATGGATTTTGTGGTAGGGTTACTGTGCACTCCGCACAAGTTCGACTCAATTTGGGTAATCGTGGATCGACTCACGAAATCGGCGCACTTCTTGCCAGTCAAATCTACCGACACAATGGAACAGTATGCTCAGTTGTATGTCAAAGAAAAAGTCAGGTTGCATGGCACTCCAGTCTCAATCATTTCGGATCGAGGGGCTCAGTTCACAGCCAACTTTTGGAAGAAATTTCAGTAAGGCTTGGGTATGTAGGTAAATCTTAGTACAACTTTTCACCCTCAGATCGACGGGCAAGCGGAGCGGACTATTCAAATGCTCGAGGACATGTTGCGTGCTTATGTTCTTGATTTCAAAGGTAGCTGGGATGATCATTTGCCACTCATAGAGTTTTCTTATAACAACAACTTCCATGCTAGTATCCAGATGGCACCATTTGAGGCGTTGTATGGTAGAAGATGTAGGTCTCCCATTGGGTGGTTTGAGGTTGGAGAAGCTGAATTGATAGGGCTGGACGTTATGCATCAGGCCATGGAGAAAGTCAAGATTATTAAGGAAAGGAATAAAACTACTCAGAGTCGCCAAAAGTCTTATTCGGACATTCGTCGCAGAGATTTGGAAGTCAAAGAATATGATTGGGTATTTTTGAAGGTTTCCCCCATAAAGGGTATCATGCGGTTTGGAAAGAAAGTAAAATTGAGTCCGAGGTATGTCGGTCCATACAGAATCATTCAGAGGATCGGTCAGGTGGCACACAAGCTCGAGCTGCCACCGAGATGTCATTGGTACACCCAATCTTCCATGTGTCTATGTTGAAGAAGGTAGTGGGAGATCCGTCCGCTATTGTGCTGGTTGAAACTATTGAGGTTAACGAAGAACTGCCATATGAAGAAATTCCAGTTGCCATTCTTGACAGGCAAGTCCGGAAGTTGAGAAATAAAGAAATTGCCTCCGTGAAAGTGTTATGGCGAAACCAGCAGGTTGAAGAAGCCACTTGGGAAGCCGAGGAAGAAATGAAAAAGAAGTACCCGCATTTGTTTGTATAGCCATGTAATAGCTCCTATGAATTTAGTTCCTATAAACTTTGTATCTTTTGATTAGTCTATGTAAAACTATTCCGTTTTGGTTATATATTGCCTATGGGGCCATGGTTGGTGTCGTTACGAGTTATATTATGTCAACGGATTGTGTATATGTTGTTAGGATATGTTTCTGGGGCTCTCTGGCAGGTGGATAGGCCTAGTTACAAAGGGAACTCTGGCAAATGTTTTGGAATTTTAGGGAGTTAGCCAAATTTGGGGTTGTTGATATGTTTCATGATGTGAAAAGCTGAAGTTGCATAAGGTTGCTAATAAGTGAACCTTGATCATCATTCGAGGACGAATGATCTTAAGTGGGGGAGGATGTAAGGCCCCGTGAAATTTTTTACTCAAAAACCCAAAATATCTTAGTGCCAAGTTAGGAATATGGTAGAAATTTATAAGATTGATCTATGCATTAAAAAGTTATGGAAAAATGTTTTCCAGAAGAGTGCATTTCTGCGGCCCATTATGCGACCGCATAATAGCAATGCGGTCCACATAACTGCCGCAGAGTGAGGCAGAATGTTGGCTAATTTGAGGACAACTATGAGGCCAATTATGCGATCGCATAATCGATATGCGGGCCGCATAGTCATCGCATAACCTCCTTGTGATTTTTGCGAAGGGCAATTCTGCGGTGCATTATGCGACCGCAGAACAGGTATGCGGACCGTATTTTGGTTGCATAGCCGGGCAAAATGTTCAAGTCTTGAGGGCCATTTTTTGCGGTCCCTTTTGCGGGCTGAATATTTGTTATGCGGTCGCATATGCAACCGCAGATTGGGTCGGGGCTCCTATTTTCTAACTTTTAAAACCCGACCAAATCTCATTAAAAACACCCCATTAGACCATATTGTGCCATCTTTTGCTATATTTAGAGTGAGAGAAAGAGTTTTAGAGAGAGGAAGTGAACCTCACCAAGTCCACATTCAACCCTTACCCAAATCTTTGAAGATTATCAAGTAAAGTTACTAAGCCTTCATTCTAAAAGGTAAGAACTTGTGCCCTAAACTTTGATTTTGAAATTCCTATTAAAATAAGTAATTAACAAGTGGGTTCATGGGTATAGGGCTTGATTATCTTGCATGCATAAATGATAAAAAGGTATGGGGAGATTGTGAGCTAGAAATGTAACAAATGGGGTGTAGAATAATAGAAACTTTCACAAAAGGTCTTAAAATCATAATGCACACTTAGTGCTTGATAATATACTCAAATGAGCTAGAATCTTGATCATCTCTCTAATTTTTGGTTCAACTTGTAATTCTCATAAAATAGATCGAAGTTGCTAAGAGTTCCGGAATTTTGTAAGAATTTAAGGAAAGCTCTATTGAGGTATGTATGGATAAAACCCCCTCTTCTTAGAAAATGAGCTCCTTTGGCGTCCATGCAAATGTTGTAAGTCCGAAATTTGATTGAGGTATTGCTTGTAATTTCAAATGAATAGGTATTGCAAATATATATGTGAAAGGTGTGTCTCTATGTGTTCAATATGCTATTCTTGGTGATTTAAGGATATGTGAAGAATGTGAACCATGTGCTAAAATGCCTAGCTTTCAAGTCAATTTTAAATTGGGATTGCTATGCCAAACTATGTGAAATCTCCTCTATGCTTACAACTTGAATTGTCTTGTATGTGCCTCTTATCTTAAATTGCAAGGTTAATGTTGAAAGTGGAAATGATGTGAAATGTGGGGGAAAATAGTTTGAGTTATGAAATGTGGCCTAGTGCCAAGTATGGTGTGATATTTGTGGCGCCAAGTGCCGATGAACTGATATATGTGAAATAAAGATTGAAATGAGATGATTGATGAAAAAGGAAAAAAAATGTCTTGGTAAGACGGCCTAGCCGATCGGGCCGTGATCGGATGCCATGCCGCACACATGGTGGTATTATGCTGATATTGAAACCGGAAAGTGGGAATGAAATTGTGATGAGGGTCATGTCTCAAATGAGGCAACCTAGCCGATCGGGTCGTGATCGAACTCCGCGCAAGAAAGCGGTGGTATTGTGAATGATGATGCAACAATATTAAATATCCCAACCAAAAGCTATGGAAATTATATGAAAGCTATGTGATCCCCTTTTTTTTGTTGATGTGGTGATTGTTTAATGCTTTTGTTGATACTTATGATTTCTTTATTCTTGTATGATAGTTCCTTCTAATGAGATAGTGTTTAGCTATACATACTAGTACTATTCCATGGTACTAACGTCCCTTATCCTGGGGGTGCTGCATCATTGAATGGATGTAGGTGGTTCCATAGCAGACAGTGCCGATCGTGGGAATCGGAGAATCCTTCTCTCAGCAATCTTGGTGAGCCCCTTTTCTTCCAGGGGTTGTGCAATGTATCTTTTGTTATAAATTACCACTTTTGAGGTATAGCTGGGGCCTTATTGCCAGCATTATCATAACTGTCTTTTGTATCTTTAGAGGCTCCGTAGACGTTTGTGTGGGTTATGTACGGGTGTTGGATGGGTTACCGAACTATGTTGTAATTCTAAGATCTTGTCCCAAGCTGTAACTGTATGAAATCTTGGAACTTAACTATGGTTTAAGGGTTGTAAAATAAAATGAACTAACAATGTTGCATGCACGATCTTTCCTACTGTCTAAATAAATGAAAGTATGGTTTCTTGATCATAGTGAGTTGGGTAGAGAGTGTCCAAGAAGGCTTGCGCAGTCAGGTTCACTTGATTGAGCACCGGTCGCGCCTCCCGAGGTTGGGGCGTGACATAGCCGGCCCTAATTATCTTCTGAACCAAAGAATCAGCCCCCGAATGGTTTCCGCATATGCCCTCGTGAACTTCTCTCAGAACGTATTTGGTGTCTCCTGGTCCCAAGCATACGATGAGGTCGTCGAATGTTCTTCTATACAAAGTACCCTCTGATAAGCTAAACCTGGACGCCTTCGTGCGCAGAGCCCTTGATTCTTTAGGATCCGATGGCAACTTCCCGATCTTAAAGTAATCTACATCCTTATTTCTCAAGTCCCAAGTCAAATTTGTTAAATTTATCTCAGCATGGCCTTCCTCCACTACTGATTTCATGAGTTGAACAATCATTCCTGAGCTGAATTCATCGTCATCAACCGATGACCCCTAGTAAGCCAGAGCTTCGGCTTCACTGTTTTGATCCTGGGGTACGTTCTCTAGGGTCCATTCCTTGAAATCAATGTAGTGTTACTTCTAATTTGTCCAAGTACCTCCGTATTCGTTCTTGTTTTACTTCGAACGTCCCATTGTCTTGATTTACCAAAAAGAGGGAGTCGCAATTAGCTTCGACTACTTCGGCCCCTAGGCTTTTAGCCTGTTCGAGACCTGCAATAATGGCCTCATATTCGGCCTCACTTTTAGTCAACTTTATAGTTCTAATGGACTGCCTAACTACATTACCCTTAGGTGACTTCAGTACGATGCCGAGTTCAGACGTGTTTGTGTTTGAGGCACCATCCGTAAAGAGGATCCAGATTCCCGAGGAAGTCCTCGAGGTTATAAATAATTCCTTTTCAACTTCGGGTATTAAGGACGGCGTGAAGTCGGCCATGAAGTCTTCCAAAATTTGAGATGTGATGGCGGTCCAGGGGTGATATTCGATATCGTACCCGCTAATTTCTACGGTCCATTTGGCTAATCATCTCGAGATCTCGGGTTTGAACATTATGCTTCTTAACGGGTAAGAAGTTACAACACATATGGGATGGCATTGAAAGTATGGCTTCAACTTTGTGGAGGCGCTTAGCAAAGCCAGCGTCAATTTTTCTAGGTGAAGGTACCTTGTTTCGGCCTCGCCTAGGATTCTACTAACATAATAGATAGGAAATTGCATACATTCCTCTTCCCGGACTAAAACTCCACTTACCGCTATCTCGGACACCGCTAAATACAGGTACAACTACTCGTTTGTCTTCAAAGTATGGAGAAAAAGGTGGACTCGAAAGGTACCGTTTGAGTTCTTCCAAAGCCTGCTGGCACTCCGGGATCCCTGGAAAATTATTTTTTTCTTCAATAATGAGAAAAACCGATGACTGTTATTAGAGGATCATGACATTATCCACCACGGTGAATTCCTCTATAGATTTGATTTTGTCGGGATTGATCTCGATCCCTCGGTTGGATACGATGAATTTGAGTAACTTTCCGAATCTGACCCCGAACGGGCATTGATTCGAGTTCAGCTTCATATTGTATTTCTTCAATATGCTGAAGGTTTCCTGCAAATGTTTCAAATGGTCCCCTGCTTGCAGAGACTTAACTAACATGTCGTCAATGTAAACCTCCATAGATTGTCCTATTTGTTCTTAGAACATCCGGTTTACTAGGCGTTGATAGGTGGCATCGTCATTTTATAGTCCGAACGGCATTACGTTATAAGAATAGGTGCCAAATTTAGTGATAAAGGAAGTTTTTTCTTGGTCGCTCGGGTCCATCCAGATTTGTTTGTACCCGAAATAAGCGTCGAGAAAATTGAGTATCTCATGCCCGGGCGTGGCATCGGTCCTGAGATCGATGTTAGGCAAATGAAAAGAGTCCTTGGGGCACGCCTTGTTTAAGTCCTTGTAATCTACACACATTCTTAACTTATTTCCTTTCTTAGGTACTATTACTACGTTAGCCAGCCAATCCGGGTACCTAACTTCCCGAATGTAACCTATTTTGAGGAGTTTGGATACCTTGTCTTTGATGAATGCTTGCTTGACTTTGGACTGAGGCCTCCTTTTCTATTTAACCGGGTGGAACTTCGGGTCCAAGCTTAAATTATGAGTGGCTTCTTCTGGTGGGATCCATGTCATATCCAAATGGGACCAAGCAAAACAATCCACGTTAGCTATAAGCAATTTAATGAGTTTTTTCCTGAGCTCGGGAGTCAGCCCTGTGCCCAGGTATACCTTCCGATTGGGCAGGTGTTCGATCAACACGAGTTGTTCCAGCTCCTCGATAGTTGACTTGGTGGTATCGAATCATCAGAGGCTAAGAACGACCTAGGAACTCCATAATCATCATCCTCGCCTGTCTTTTGCTTCTCTGGTTCAGTCAGGGTTGGTGTCGGTGATTGCTATTTAGATTCTTCCTTCCTAACAAACTCCGAGTTCTTCGATATCGAGAGTGCACATATCAGGGTCACCTCATCGACCACGAACATTTCTTTTGCGGCCGGCTGTTCTCCGTAAACAATCTTGATCCCTCCCTGTGTGGGGAATTTTAATGCCCGGTGCAGTGTCGAGGGTATGGCCCTCATGTTTTGAATCCACGTCCTTTTGAATAGAGCATTATATCTCATATCTCCTTCAATCACATAGAACTTCGATTCGTGAATGGTCTTGGCGGTGTTTACTGGCAAGGTTATCTCCCTTCAGTAGATTCACAAGCCATGTTGAATCCATTTAAAACTCGGATTGCATGCCCTATTTGGTCTTGTAGACCCAGCTGTTAAACGACCCTCGATCTGATGATATTGGACGAGCTACCTGGATCAACTAACATACGCTTAACTCTAGATTTATTTACGAGTACAGATATTACCGGTGCATCATTATGTGATTGTACAATGCCATCAACGTCCTCGTCATTGAATGATACGGTTCCCTCCGGTATATAATCTTGAGTCCATTTTCCCTTGTAATGGACATCTCAGTGCGCTTTAGCATTGGCCCCTAGGGGAAGTCAACTCCACCAATGATTATGTTAATGATGTGTTGGGGTTCCTCTTGCTCGGTATGTTTGTTCGAGTCCCTATTCCTGAAGTAATTTTTGGCTCGATCTCTTAGAAATTCTCGGAGGTGTCCGTTATTGAATAACCGAGCCGCTTCATCTCTTAATTGTCGGTAGTCTTCGGTTCTATGGCCGTGAGTGCCATGATACTTGCACATTAGGTTGGGGTCCCTTTGGGCAGGATCGAACTGCAATGGTCAAGGCCATTTGGTATCTTTGATGCGTCCAATGGCGGATACGATGCTGGAAGCATAGACACTAGAATTGTATTCCGATAATCTCGGTGCCTCCCTGGCCCCAAGTGGCCTATCGAAACCACTCCTTCTCATGAGTCCCCGACTATTGTAGCCTTGATCGTTCCTTTTTTCACTCCTCGCAGGTCTGCGTCCGGACCCATTACCCCTTCGATCTCTGTAATAAGGTTGATATTGATCTCTTTTTGATCTTGGTTCGTGATTGACAACTCTTTTGGATCTGTCACTAGATCTGACGGGATACACGGATCTGGAAGAGGCATGTTTCTCCCAAACGCATACGCAAGTGTACGTGGTCGACAAGTAATATAGGATTGTAAGTCCAGATATCGTACCCACAGGGACTTGTGATTAACTATCAACTAAATTAAACCAAACAATTCATCTATGCACCCGAATCCTAAAGTATGAATATTTAACTAAAATAAATCTAGAGTAACAAATTAAGAAATTAAAGGAAACAATGACAAGCTTAAAGACAAATTCAATGGGAGAAAATGTTCTAGAGCTACGGGTTAGCTAACAATACCGTTGAGTTTTCTACCTAAATTGTCTAATTAATTTATCTAGTTTATTGATTGACGGGGTTAATATTGCTCGTAGCCTTCTCTCGAAGTACAACCCGCCTGTTCAAGCTAACCTAACACCTATATTCTTATGGAATTTGGATCAACAAGAACGCATTTAAAATTCCCATATAATAACCAAGCAAGGCAATTAGGTATATGCCTATCCTAACCGTAAATCTGTTCCTGATACTCGAGTTTAAGATCTTGCTCTACTCAATCTTATATGCAATCTAGAACTCCCTCTCCTGAGTTCAATCCTAAATTCGTAGATAGTACTGAATTAGTGATTAAATAATCAAATAATTAAGTGCAAGCTTGAATAAATAAACCAATATAATAAAATAATAAGAACAATTCAAGCTTCCAACTACAACGTTCATTAGCACCCACAAATCTAGAACTAATACACTATGAAACTAAGAGAAGAGAAGAAAAACTAGTTAGAAGCCTCCTCCAGCGTGGTTTTTGTTCTCCCTCGGTCTAAAGGATGTCAAAAATCCATAAAATAATATTTTTCCATGCATTTATATCAAGTAGGGTCGGACCTAGACGAATCTCCCTTTCCTAGCCGAAATAGGAAAACTTGCAAACTTAATGCTTTCCATGCGTCGCACTAATGATTTTTCCTGTCAGACCACAAACAACCAGTCTCTGATCTTTGGAAATTTCTGACAAAAATTTGCACTAATTTGCACAGTGCCTCGCACTAGTGCATTTCTTCTGCAGTTGCTTCTTCCTTGAATTTTGACATCCATAATTGATCCTTGACCCCCGAACACGATTCCAGCTTAATCCCTTGGGCTTTTACTCAGACTTCAAAGCTCTAAATAGCTCGAATTAGTTCCGCAACAACTGCATAACTCAGAATCGCTCCTATAAGGCATAAAACACACAATAAGTGCAAAACACTAGCGGTTAAAGCTCAAACACAATTAAAGTGTAGTGAATTAGCACGCGATAAGCGACTAAAATACATAATTATAGCCTACCATCAACACCCCACACTTAAATCATTGCTCGTCCTCAAGCAATCGAACTACACTTTGTATATACACAACCTTTTAAACAATCCTCCTAACTCACTACACCAAGAATATTTATAATAGACTAAGCACAATAGTGTAACATCATTACCTCAAGACTTAACTCACAAGCACCACGCATTTTTCACAACTCGGTCACTTACTCTAACGTAGAGGTCAAGCATTACCTTTCCTTTATGAATCAAGTGCCCTCACGCAACAAAAGAGAGTAGTTCCACACTCAGTAAAATTTAAGAACAATTAGGAACTCAAGATAGAAAGAATTCTCTCATTCTCAGAAACAACATTCATTTTCCACAAAAGGGTTGCCCGTAGTGTACTGCTCTACTAATCGAGTTCATTCAGTCTAAGAATGAGGTAGGACTTTAAGTGGTTGTAATGTAGGCTGCGAGACGGTAGGATACATTTAGATATAAGAGTGACTACACCTCCCTAAGCACTTTCATACATACACTTTAACATTTAAAAAGCCCACTGTTATGTCAAACCATAACTCCACCTTCACATCAATGTACATAAACTCCCTACTTCTTTAAGCATAATTATATCAAGAGTTACCACTTTCAAGGAATATTTTTCACAACAGCACAACTGTTTTTTTTTCTTTCTTTCTTTTTCCATTCAAGTGGCTCTTACTTTTTCAAAACGGTGCACCTTTCTCATTATTTCATTAGTACCACTCAAAAGCCAAACCAACCACTCCCCACTTTAACTTTTACCAAGTTCATTCCAATTCAAGTGCTCATGAGAGGTTCAAATAGATGGTTAATTCAAACAAATAGGCAAGACTTGTAATGTGGCTGCCAAAGAAACAGGATTACAGGCTCAAAAGAGGTTAACTACGATACATAACAATTAGATGGGTAATATATATATATATATATATATATATATATGGCTCAACAAAGAAACGCCTATATCACTTCCAAGAGAGAACAAAACTACTATTTTACTTTGCAAACACACGGGACAAGTTCTAGACATCAAATGCAATGCACATAATAACACAAAACCTTACACACACATGGCACATAACTTACTCAGGATTGGACTCATCACGACACTCTAGTCAAAGCAGTTAAGCAAAGTTAAGATCATACAATTTAAGGTACTTATCCAAGACTCAAAAACTGAGCCTAAGCGTCACAACCAAAGTACTCACTATTCTCAAGGTATAGAAAAGTCAAGACATATTGCTTCAATTCCAATCACAAAACAATGGCTCCTACTCCTAAAAAAAGTAACTACACCCGATTCAAACAAAACCCTTGGAAAAGAACCGCGGCACAAAGAAAAACCAAGGGGGAATTACACACTACCTACAAAGAAAATCTTTTTGTCCTTTTTCTTTCGACTCAAAGACCTCAAGAAAAATGTATAGGAAATCCATCGTCGCGAAAAGTTCCAATTTTCTGATTTTCTTTAACAAAAGCTACGACTCTAAGAACGAGTACTACAACTAAGCTAAGATAGCACAGAAAATCACCTAGAGAACCTCCTCACCCCACACTTAAAATTTTGCAATGTCCTCAATGCACACTATAAATAAGAAGAAGGTAAAAGAGACTCCCTGGTAGGCCAAAGGCCGAAGAATTAGCAGCTCACGGGTACTCAAACTGCCCCCAGGTATGATCCCTTGTGTGGGTACCTCACACTTAGTTTCAACCACCTGCTCACTTTTGCACATGCCTATTGGCTTTGACTACATGCTCCTACTCCTACAAAAGACAAAAAAATACTACAATAAAATATAAAATAAACAAAAGAAAAAGAAAAAAATAGAATTGGGTTGCTTCCCAACAAGGGCTTGATTTAATGTCGCGGCACGATACATTCACTTTCATCACTTTTTCTTCTACTTTGAGGATATGAATTGCATCCCCAACTTTGTATCAATTTTTTCTGTCACGTTCGTGGGGAGGTGGTGTGAATATAGAGGAACCAAGCAATATCGCATCTTGCACTTCTTGTCTCTTAAGTGAGGTATGTCTCTTTGCCTTTTTGGTGTGGCACGTTTTAGAATGTAAGGGTCTTGCTCTTAATCTATACATCTCTCCAAAGGCTCGATCTCTATGTCCCCATCCAAACATAATGTAGAAAAATATTTAGAACGAGGACCAACACGCCCCAACTCTAAAACTGCATTATTTTTGATATCCTCAATTTTGCACACTTCGTCAACCTTGGCATCATTAATAATTTGGTCGAATAGTTGGGATTCCTATTTTTGCTCCATAAGTTGGCTAGTATCTACAACAATTGGTCGTAGGGTATCAGATGCCTCAACCTTTTTATTCGACTGAGCCTGCAAGTCATGGATATCTGAGCCAAATTGGTCTATCTCTTGCCTGAGCTAAGTTCTTCCTTCTATCAGTTGCTCTGTTATATTTGAAAGACCATCACGAAGAAACTCATGAGATTTTATCAGTTGAGCTTGTTCCTCTAGCCAATATTGGCTCACTATATCTGCTTCTTCTAAATTATCTTCTTGTGGGAACTCGCTCTCTGTAGCCACTTCTTCCACCTCGGCCTTCATTCTCATGATTGATGCACTAATTCTTTGTATAGCCTTTTGATTTTCATCTTGTTGCTCGGCTAATTGCCTCACCATCATGTCGTGTTGCTTGGATACTTGCCTCATTATGTTCATAGTACGAGCAATGCGTTCCATATCCTCCACTTTATTGCTCGTATCAAACTCATAAACATTACTAGAAACATTATAATAAGAGCTCTGAGATGGATAATAAGAATTAGGACAACAATCCCAATGGCCACCTTGAAGACCACACACATTAATAAAATTCCACACATAAGGTTGAGATGCACAATTTTTCAACAAGTGTGGTCCTCCACAATTTTGACAAGGATCGCCATAATAAGAATAACCAATATTCGACCAATTCTCGCTCCATGATGACATGTAAACAAAGATAATAAAATATTAAACTAAGCTAAAATTTAAATTTGAAGAGGCAACAAGTAAAAATCTAATCTAGTAGACTAGTTAATTTCTAAGTCCCCGGCAACGGCGCCAAAAACTTGTTGCTCCCAAACGCACACGTAAGTGTACGTGGTTGACAAGTAATATAGGATTGTAAGTCCAGATATCGTACCCACAGGGACTTGTGGTTAGCTATCAACTAAACTAAACCAAACAATTAATCTATTCACGCGAATCCTAAAGTATGGATATTTAACTAAAATTAATCTAGAGTAACAAATTAAGAGATTAAAGAAAACAAGGACAAGCTTAAAGACGAATTCAATGGGAGAAAATATTCTAGAGATATGGGTTAGCTAACAATACCGTTGAGTTTTCTACCTAAATTGTCTAAATAATTTATCTAGTTTATTGATTGACGAGGTTAATATTGCTCACAGCCTTCTCCCGAAGTACAACTTGCCTATTCAAGCTAACCTAACGCCTATATTCCTATGGAATTCGGATTAACAAGAACGCATTTATAATTCCCGTATAATAACCGAGCAAGGCGATTAGGTATATGCCTATCCTAACTGCAAATCCGTCCCCGATACTCGAGTTCAAGATCTTGCTCTACTCAATCTTATATGCTATCTAGAATTCCCTCTCTCGAGTTCAATCCTAAATTCGTAAATACTATTCAATTAGTGATCAAGCAATCAAATAATTAAGCGCAAGATAGAATAAATAAACCAGTATGATAAAATAATAAGAACAATTCAAGCTTCCAACTACAACATTCATTTAGCACCCACAACTCTAGAACTAATAAACTATGAAACTAAGAGAAGAGAAGAAAAACTAGTTAGAAACCTCCTCCAAACGTGGTTTGTGTTCTTTCTCGATCTAAAGGAAATCAAAAGTCCAGAAAATAACGTTTTTCCATGTATTTATACCAAGTAGGGTTAGACCTAGACGAAATCTCCCTTTCCTTGCAGAAATAGGAAAACTTGCAAACTTAATGCTTTCCATGCGTCGCACTGTGCGTCGCCCAATGCGTCGCACTAATGCTTTTCCCAGTCAGACCACAAAAAACCCAGTCTCTGAACTTTGGAAATTTCTGACAAAAATTTGCACTAATGAGTCGCATAGTGCCTCGCACTAGTGCATTTCTTCAGCAATTGCTTCTTCTTTGAATTTTGACGTCCAAAATTGATCCATTACCGCCAAACACGATCCTGGCTTAATCCCTTGGGCTTTTACTCAGATTTCAAAGCTCCAAATAGCTCGAATTAGTTCCACAACAACTACATAGCTCAGAATCGCTCCTACAAGGCATAAAACACACAATAAGTGCAAAACACTAGCGATTAAAGCTCAAACACAATTAATGTGTAGTGAATTAGAGTTGGATAACCGGCTAAAATACGTAATTATAGCCTACCATCAGGGCCCTGAGGTGATCATCTTCGACCCTGATTTTTTATTGGTACCTGTTATGGATGTCGGCCCAAGTTACTTCCGGGTATTCTATCAATTTCTGTTTCAACTGCTGCAAAGCCAATGATCTTTGGGGTTAAGTCCTTCGGTGAGCATCTGAACGGCACAATCGTCCGCGACCGAAGGAAAATCCATCCATTCCATTTGAAACCTCGAGACGAATTCCTTGAGCATCTCGTTATCTCTTTGCTTTACTTTAAAATGATGTGACTTTCGGGTCTCGACCTTGATGGCCCCGGCGTGTGCCTTTACAAAGGCATCTGCAAGCATAGCAAACGAATCAATAAATTTAGGGGGTAAGTTGTGATACCATATCATAGCTCCTTTTGACAAGGTTTCTCCGATCTTTTTCAGCGGAACAGATTGGATTTCGTCATCTTCTAAGTTGTTCCCCTTGATGGCACACGTGTAGGAGGTCACATGTTCATTTGGATCAGTTGTTCCATTGTAATTCGGAATTTTGAGCATACAAAACTTCTTCGAGATTGGTTTCAGAGCTGCGCTCGAAGGGAAGGGCTTTTGGACAAATTTCTTGGAATCCAGGACCTTCAATATCGGTGGTGCTCCTGGGATTTGATCAACCCTGGAGTTATACGTCTCCATTTTTTTATCGTCGGGTTCGATCTTCTTTTCCCCTGATTCCACCCGCTTCATCAGTTCCTCGAGCATCTATATTATTTCGGGGTTGGCCCGACTTCTGCTTCACCCGGCCTTTTCGAGGTTCATTTATTTCTTCGGGTATTCTCCCGGGATGGTTCGAGCTCAACCCTACTGGGAACATGGCTTTGATTTGTAACCGGGCTATTGCCATCTATTGGGCTTGTAACATTTCGAATATCACCCGCAAATTGTTCCCATCGCCTTCACGTCGTGTGTACCCCTGGCTACTGACCCGACTCCTCTATGAACGCTATTATTTGGGTCATTGGGCAAGTTAGCGTTGATAGCTACATGGGAGTTGGCATCGACTGGGTCTGCGACCGGGACTCCATTGGGCTTAGCAAGGGGAACCTCCTTGCTGGGCACTATATTGTTATTCTCGCCATGGTTGCCAGACTCAGCATCAATGTTCAAGTGAGCAGATTGAAAGTTTGACATTAAAATCTTAAATAACAAGAGTAAAGCAGAGTGTATTATGGAAATTTATATCAAAGTGCCACTATTATCCTTAGCCCCACGGTCGGCGCCAAATTGTTTACCCTAAAAAATGGATAATAATTGAATTTATAGGTGGTTTTAAGGATATGCAGATTAATTCAATACAAATGACTAATAGCATTAGATTAAATAGATAAAAAAACGTAATAAATTACCAAACCAATAGTGAGAGTGATCCCGAACTCAGTAATGGCATAATGAAATGCTTGCCTTCGATCTCGGGCTCACAATTGTTGAGAACTGATGAATAGAAGTAAGGACAGAGAATAATAGTATATTGCATTGACAGTAGGGGAATAGTTAGACTCCCCTTTATATAGTAGGGGAGTTTCACCCTAAGTACAATTCTAAAAATTGGTAAAAATCTTTCTTCTTGCTAATCGCTAATCCATTGCTGATACGAGCCGAGATTTACGCCGTGAAATCCGTTTGGGCACGGGTATCACGTCCCTTTGTTAGTCGTGTACAATCGTCTGGTAACGCTCTCCGAAGTTTTGGGATTCGAATCAGACCTGGGGGGCGTGGGCCCGATACTTTCGAGAGCGGGTGTTTTGTCCGAACCTCGACACAGGGGCTCCTTGCCCTGATTTCGATTCCTTACGGTCACGTCTCTGCTACGTTTGCTTCACTGTCCAATGGGCTCGGTTTCACCCGTATACAAACTTATCAATAATGGAAGAACTAAATGCTATGTAACTCAACACAAAGACTAGAGGAACAAAGAGAAGAAAACAGTAAGGTCAAAATAGCAAACTAGAGAGAAAGAGATAGGGTTTTCATTCATGACTTTTGCCCTTTATAATGCTGAATCTAATAGAATAAATATAGAAGGAAAATAGTCAATTAGCTAGATAGGGTTACTGGAAATAAACTATAAGAGCCACACTAAACTATAAATGCTTGAAACATAATTCATCTGATCTTGCACTCCTTAACATAATAAATGTACTGCTTTGCAGGGGTGGAGGCAGAGCGCAGGATGGGGGTTTGGTCGAACCCAGCAGCTTTTGTTCAAACTATGTATTTGTCTTAAGAAATCCATTAAATATGTACAACTTATTAATTAGAACCCAGTAACTTAAAAGGATTATAATCCCGAACCCATAAGGTTCAAATCCTGGCCCCGCCTCTGCTGCTTTGGGAGCTGAAGGTACCACCATTTGTTACCAAAACAGTACGTAAATACAGCAAGTGGAACTTCAAACACATTCTAAACCCAATTATGTTTAAAAAAATGTGGGATGTTTTTTACCTTCGGCAGAAGAGCAGAAGAAACACTGTCATAAAATCTTATTCTTCGTTACCTTTTTGCATGTATGTTGTGTTGCATTGGAAGAGTAACTTAATGTGACGTCACGATTATAATTCCCAGCATCCACTAAAGGGTCGTGGCGAGACTCATTCATAACATAAAATATCATTCGTGATCATTTGAAAACAATATATTAGATAACCTTATGCACAAAAACCTAATTTCAATATTCACCGCATTTATTTGATGCACATCCAAAGCATATAACAATTTGCACAAACTCGTATCAACATTATCGTATATATCTGATGCACAATAAAGGTTATAACAATATGCACAAAATTCCAAATATCAACATTCACTACATTTTCTGATGCACGGATAAAGCATACGACGATATGCATAAAGGTAAATTGTTTAATATGTAAACCAGCATTTCTAAAATCCTGAGTGCACTACCTTGGAATCCACCGACAAGTGACTCGTGAGGGAGAGTCCATTCCCACACACATGAGACATGAATAACATCATGCTGGTAATGAAAATCGAAAACATGAATCCACATGCTCGATAAAGTTGGAGAAAGGCCTAAGTTTCCATCTAGCTTTAAGAACGATCACATTTGACATTCGAGGACAAATAAATGGCCATAAAAGGGGAAGAATGTACTGCCCCGTAAAATTTTGGCATAAAAGGAATTTTAATATTTGAGTATCTCTATTTAATTATCGTTAAGTTAAGTTGAATTGATTTAGGAAGCCCCACTAGTATAATAAACACTACTATGTGCACAATAACGTGATTAAGATATCACCGAGGCATAAATATGACATGCCCAAAACCCGGTGAGGCAGACCGTTACTCGGTGTCTTAACTTGATCGAGAACCAATGTCACGATCCAAACTTCCATCAGAGCCGTGACGACGCCTAACACTGCTTTCTGGGCAAGCCATCCATTTCGCATTAACAATAAGACTCAAATAACAGAACTTAATAAACTCCACAATGGAATGATCATAAATATCTGAAAGTAGCAATAATAACGCAACTACAACCATCCTAAAGATCCGGTATCAACGAGCACATGAGCACTACATAATCTCAAAATACATGGCCAAATCCTCAATACAAACTATTTGAACAATAGAACAATGATAACAGAAATAAATAAAAGAGAACTTCAAGGTCTGCGAACGACATAACATCTACCTCGTAGTCTCCACAAGCTAGTACCAATGCGAGCTCTAGCAATCACCACGCCCAGGAGTACCTGAATCTGCACATAAAGTGCAGAGTAGTATGATTACAACGGACCGCATGTAATCAATAAGTAACAAACCTAACCTCGGGTTTAAAGCAGTAACGAGCTCGGAAGAAAGTTAGAGTCCAACACTAATAATCAACAACAACTCTTAATATAATAAATACAGTAAAAGTAAATAACTCAAAAGATATCATGTTCAGCTCGTTCATAATTACGAAAAATTAGACGTGCTTTTCAAGTATAACAGTCAAAGCCCAAATCTTTTAGAGAAATCTTCTAACATGTGACTTTATCAAGGAAACTGTGATCTTCCAAACTCCCAACAACAGATAAGACATTTCATTTACCATCTAGCATGAGGAAAAGACATCTCCATGCCTACATGCCAAATATACATGTCAAGTCAATAACACCACAGTGACATCCTCAAGTACACTCACTCTCAGCACACTCATGGTGCCCGACACAAATGCCCTTCACCATCACACACACAACCACACTTAGCACAGTACGGGTGTCTGGCACAAATTCCCCTCACCAATATATATATATATATATATATATATATATATATATATATATATATATATATATATATATATATATATATATATTATGCCTACGCTTACTGTAATATCAGACTCCGGAGGGGCGGATCTTGGCCCAAGTGCTAATCATCAATCAGCATAACCATTGCGGCGTGCAAACTGATCCAAATATATTTTCGTTACGGCGTGTAACTCGATCCAATATAACTCAAAACACGACTCTATGGCCCACATCAGTCATTAACCGCTTAAATCTTAATGGCTCACATCTAATAGAACTCAGGCCATATAATATTACATATAGAAGGCAACAACATCATGTGATATGACAACAAGTAATGTACATTTATAGGTTTGAAATCGTCTTTCTCTTTATTTTTCATAGAAAACGACCAGAGAACCCCCATAAACTTACACTTAAGCTCTCTACAAGGGTTTCAAAGAAGATTAACATCCCGGTATAAAATCAAGAAGCAATAACATTAGAACGATCCCTACGATGTAAGTATCGCTATACCACCTCTCTTTTCCTTTGTAGTTTGAGTTTTGGAAGGTACTTCATAGTTAAGAAAACATCTACTTTTTGTATTTAAGCTTTTAAATATCAAGGAAGATGGATGAATTCGTTTCCTAATAGTTAGAACTCACGGGACGTTGATTAGAAGCCGTGAGTTCGATTTATTTCAATTTTAGTGGACTGTTTTGTAGTCCACTCGCGTTGGCCTATTGTGCTGCTGATTAATGGAGTTTGGAAGGATAAAGGACATGGAGAAATTCCACATGTGGTAGGGTAATAGGCTGGTCGATCGTCGTTGCAAATTCAGGCTTATTGATAACTTGTTGATTGGGTGTATTATGGTATATTTGGGATTTTTGTTGTATTAAAGGTCCCGAATGATAGTTAGGTTGCTTTTCAATTGCTGATTGTATTGCTCTGGTTGTTGTTGTTAGTATATGGCATTGGAGGAGGCCCTTGTTACAGGGTATGTTTTCCAAATTTACATAAACGAGCTACTAGTTTAAGTTGCGGACTTAGCCTTTACTCAGCACTGATTTTGAATCTCCTTATGCTATGGTAGATTGAGTTGGGTTGTTTGAAGAATTGCTTGGAAGGTATTAAGGACTCAATGGAGTTAAGGTATGTTAAGGTTATCCCTTATTTCCTTTTGGCATGATCCATATGATACAAACGAAACGAGCAAACGCGGAACTTTCACAAATGACTCTACTCTTAGAAGTACTAGGAGTGCCTATGTTCTTGATTTCTCATGTGTCCTATTATTGTATCATCTATTAATGGGTCTCAGAAAATACGTAAGTTGATAAAGTTTATTTCATGATATTAACCGAAGGCATATTGATCTTATGACATCCCGAGAGATCTTATTGACTTACTTCTTATGCATTGCATTAATTTATACATGTACATTGACCCATGACCAGATGGTGTTATATATGCGTATATTATATGTATATGGGGTATGGGGAAATCTTATGGCATTATATACGCACCACCACCTAGTCAGCTAGTATACGATAATGATTTTGCCCATTCTGAAATGATATGATGGGATGCCTTCAAAGGCTTGATGATGTTATGTATGCATATACCTATGCATGATATGACAATTAACGCATATGCATGCATGACATTCTAAATGTTTCATGATTCATAGAGCTATTCAGGCTTACAGGTTGATTTTCTTACTCCATGTTTCTTTCATGTCTTTTATATACTGCTTTCATGCCTTACATACTCGGTACTTTAATTGTGCTGACGTCCTTTTTGCCTGGGGATGTTGTGTTTGATGCCCGCAGGTACCGATAGACAGATTGGCAGTCCTCCTTGTAGGCTATCAGCTTAGCGGAAGGTGTTGGTGCACTCCACTTGCTTCGGGGTTGCCTATTTGGTCAGTATGATTTGACATGTATTGATTGGTATGGCGGGGTCCTGTCCCGACCTTTATGACATTTATTTAGTCTTAGAGGCTTGTAGACAGATGTCATGTATATGGATAGTTGTATGGCCTTGTCGCCCTTTGTTTTGAGTGTACAAATCATCATTTCGGCCTTATAGGCCCGTTTGTCACATGTATAAGTTTCTATATCATGTTGGGTCGTCCTATGTCGACTATTCTCATATGTTTTATTCAGGTTATCTCATAACGGCCCTTCTGGCCCATTTACCCATGATGGTGTGATAAGAAAGATACGTTATGTTGGTACTCCATTGATTAAGGCACCGGTTGCTCGTCGCGGCCCTCTGATTTGGGTCGTGACACTATCTCAACTTCCTGAACTACAATCTGAATCCGATAATACCAAAGTCAATTATCGGTGAAACCTATGAACTTTCCACACCTTCAAATTCTCAACTTTCGCCAAATAGAACCAAATAAACCTAGGAACCTCCAAATCTAAATCTAAATGCGGACATACGCCTAAGTCCAAAATTATCATATGAACCTATTGAAACCATCAAAACACCATTCCAAGGATTTTTATATAAAAGCCAAACCTCGGTCAACTCTTACAACTTAAGCGTCCATAAATGACAGTAAGTGTTCCAAATCATCAGAGAACCTTTTCGAAGCCAAACCAATCAACCCCACAAGTCACAAGACAATAAATACACATACGGGAAACATCAAATGGGGAAACGAGGCTCAAATACATAAAATAACCGGCCGAGTCATTACATTGTCCTCCTCTTAAACAAATATTCATCCTCAAATGAGTTTAGAAACATACCTGGGGTGCCAAAACGATGTGGATATATGCTTCGAATATCATGCTCGGTCTCCCAATTCTCCTCCTCGATCGCCTGGCCTCTCCACTGAACATTCACTAATGCAATATCCTTCGACCTCAGCTTCCGAACCTGCCTATCCAAAATGGCTACCGGTTCCTCCTCATAAGTCAAGTTCTCATCCAACTGCACTGAACTGAAATCTAACACATGTAACCGATCCTCAGGATACTTCCTAAGCATGGAAACATGAAACACAGGATGAACTATCCATAAGTTGGGTGGAAAATGAAGCCTGTAAGACACCTCACCTACTCTTTCCAAAACCTCAAATGGACCACTGTACCGATGGCTCAACTTGCCCCTCTTCCAAACCTCATTACACTTTTCATAGGCAAAACTTAGAGAAGAACTCTCTCACCCTCCATGAAAGCTACATTACGAACCCTCCTGTCAGCAAAACTCTTCTGCCTGGACTATACTATACGAAGCCACTCTTGAATCAATTTCACCTTCTCTAAAGCATCAATAACTAGACAGTGCCCAACAACCTAGTCTCCCTAGGCTCAGACCTGCCAATTGAAGAACAACATTACCTCCCAGATATGGCCTCGTACGGAGCCATATGGATACTCGATTAGTAACTGTTGTAGGCAAACTCTGCTAACGGTAGTAACTGATCCTACTGGCCTTCGAAATCAATGACGTATGCTCTTAGAATACCCTCCAAGGTCTAAATGGTGCGCCTCGGATTGCCCATTCGTTTGAGGATGAAATGATGTACTCAACTCAACCTTCATGCCCAGATCACATTGCACCGCCCTCCAAAAATGTGATGTCAACTGAGTGCCTTAATCCGAATTGATAGACACAAGCACACCGTGCTGGCGAACAATCTCTCTAAGATAAATCCGAGCCAACTACTCAGAAGTATAGGAAGTCATGACCGAAATGAAATGTGCAGACTTGGTCAGTCTGTCCACAATGACCAATACAACATTGAATCTCCTCAAGGTCGTTGGAAACCCAACTACAAAATCCATAGTGATACGCTCCCATTTCCACTCCGGTATATCTAACCTCTGAAGAAAACTACCCAGTTTTGATGCTCATACTTGACCTGCTGATAGTTCAAACACCGTGAAACATGCTCAATGATGTCCTTCTTTTAACTTCTCCACCAATAACGCTGCTTCAAATTATGGTACATCTTCGTAGCACCTGGGTGAATAGAACACCGCAAACTATCAGCCTCCTTAAGGATCAACTCCATCAAACCATCCACCTTCCGAACACAGATCTGACCCTAAAGCCTCAACACGCCATCATCGCCAATAGTCACCTCTTTGCTACCACCTTGATGCACCATGTCCCTAAGAACAAACAAGTGGGGATTATCAAAGTGCACGCCTTAATGCGCTCAAACAAAGACGAAATGAACACAACACATGTAAATACCTTGCTGGGCTTCGAGATATCCAACCACACGAACCTGGTTGCCAAAGTCTGAACATCCATAGCTAACTGTCGCTTAACAATCGTAATAAATTCCGAACTCCCCATGCTCTCCACTTTTCTACTCGAGGTGTCAGATACTACATGGGCCTTCGCGGATGATAAAGAATGGTAATATCATATTCCTTGAGCAGCTCCAACTATCTCCGTTGCCTCAAATTCAGGTGTTTCTATTTGAATAGATACTGGAGACTCCAGTGATCCATTTACACCTCATAAGACATGCCATAGAGATAATGCCTCCAAATCTTGAGCGTGTGCACAATAGCAGCTAATGCCAAATCATGCACCAGGTAATTCTTCTCGTGAGGTTTGAGTTTGCGCGATGGTAGGAAACCACCCTACCATCCTGCATTATACACATCCATGACCGTCCCTTGAAGCATCACAATAGACTGCATAAGATCCTGATCCTGAAGGTAAAACCAACATTGGAGCCGTAGTGAATACCGTCTTGAGCTTCTGAAAGATCTCCTCACACTTGTCTGACCACCTAAACGGAGCTCCCTTCTGAGTCAACTGAGTCAATGGGGATGCAATATATGAAAACCCCTCCACAAAGCGGCGATAATACCTAGCTAAGCGTAAGAAACTTCTAAACTCAGTAGTGGTAAAAGAAGTGGTCCAAATCTAAACTGCCTCAATCTTCTTCGGATCCACCTTGATCCCATCACTAGGTACCACGCGACCCAAGAAGCACCAAGCCTAGACAAACTTCACACTTGGAGAACTTAGCATATAGCTTCTTCATGCGCAAAATCTGGAGCACAGTCCTCAGATGTTGGTTGTGCACCTCAAAACTACGGGAGTACACAAAGATATCATCAATGAACACAATAACAAAGGAATCCAAATATGGCTGAAACACACTGTTCTTCAAATGCATGAAGGTTGTTGGGGAATTAGTCAACCCAAAAGACATCACCAAAAATACTGCTCGTAACGAATCCTGAATGCCATTTTGGGAACATTCGAAGCCTTAATCTTCAACTGGTGATACCTCGATCTCAAATCGATCTTCGAGAACACCCTAGCACCTTGAGTTGGTAAAATAGATCATCAATGCGAGGCAATGGATACTTGTTCCTGATGGTAACCTTATTTAACACCTTATTCCACTACCGATAGTCAATACACATCCTCATGGAACCATCCTTCTTCTTCACAATCAACCTCGGTGCACCCCACAGGGATATACCAGGCATGATGAACCCCTTATCCAACAACTCTTGCAACTGTTCTTTCAACTCCTTCAACTCTTTTGGAGCCATGCGATATGGTGGAATAGATATGGGTTGATTGCTGGAACCAAGTCAATACAAAATTCGATATTCTTATTGGGTGATATGCCCGATAGGTCTACTGAAAACACATCTAGAAATTCCCTCAGAGTCGGAACTGACTCAACGGTAGGAATATCAACACTAACATCTCTCACAAAGGCTAAGTACGCCAAACATCCCTTCTCAACCATACGCTGAGCTTTTAGAAATAAAGCCACCCTACTAGAAGTATACCCTAGAGAACACTTCCATTCAAATCTTGGCAACCCTGGCATAGACAACGTTATGGTCTTAGTGTGACAATCAAAAATGGCATGATATAGAGATAACCAGTCCATATCTAGAATCACATCAACATCCACCATACTAAGAAATACAAGATCCACACAGGTCTCATAGCCCCCCAATACTAACCAAACAAGAGTGATACACCCGATCTACCATAATAGGATCACCAATAAGTATGGATACATAAACAGGAATGACAAGAGAACTACGAGGCAAACTTAAATACGATGCAAAGTAAGATGACACATAGGAATATGTAGAACCAGGATCAAATAGAACTGATTCATCCATGTGACAGGATGAAACAATACCTATTATGACCGCATCAGAAGCCTCCACCTCGGTCCTGCCCAAAAGTGCAAAACAACAAGCCTGACCTCCGCCTTACTAAACTCTGCCCCTGGGGCATCCCTTAACGGCCTGAGCTCCCCCTCTAGCTGGTGGAGTTGGTGGTGTAATAGCTGGAACTGGAGTGGCTTTCTAAGAACCCTACTATATTGTGCCTCTACCACGTCTAGGGCAATCCCTCTTGATATGCCTTACCTCTCCACACTCAATACAACCTCGAGTTGATAATGGTTCCTGAATTTGAGGCAGCCTCTGATAACCCAAGTACCCACTAGAAGAACCATGGGCTGAAGTTGCACAATAGGAGCTCGGTGCTTGTAATGCACTCAATGATGACTGAACTAGAGCACCATGAGCGAACATATAAGCTGAAGGAGTTGTCCTGCTAGGATGGCCTCTCTCGGATTGATCCCTACCTCCAAATGAGGTACCACTAAAACTTCCACAATATCGGGGCTTCTTACCCCTGCCTAACATGGCCTCCCCGCTCTGAACCCGAATGCACTCAATGCTACACGCAATATCTAACGCCTAAAGAAATGTAGTACCAGTATCTGCCTCCATGGCCAAGCAATCTTGATACAAAAATTTAGCCCCTCAATGAATGTCCTCACCTTTTCAACCTCGGTGGGGATCAGAAAAGCTGCATGACGGGATAGATCAGTAAATCTAATCTCATACTCGGTCACAGTCATGCGACCCTACTAAAGGTGCTCGAACTGACCCCGTATCTCCTCCATCTGCGTGAGTGGAATAATCTTCTCTAAGAAGAGATGCGAGAAATGACTCCAAGTGAGTGGAAGTGACCCTACTGGCCTGCTATGCTCATATGTTTGACACCACCTCTTGGTTGGCCCCTAAAGCTGAAAAGTAGTAAATGCAACCCATTGGACTCCACCAACCCAAGATTCTATCAAGTCTCCTGACAACCATCTACAAAATCTTGTGCATCTGCTAAAGGATCACCATCATTATGTGGGGGACGCATCTTCCTAAATTGATCAAACATCTTCTGCTCCTTCTCAAACATAACACCGTCCACTACCGGCCTAACAAAAGCTAGGGGAGAATACCCTCAACCTTTACCACCCTAGGGTCTGATAACCAGATGCAACATGCTCAGGAGTGTGCGTAGTGGGAGTCTGTGCCCCTCCCCCGCCTGAGAAGTATCCGGTGCCACAAGAAATACTCGACTCTGTGCTAGACCTCCACAAGACCAAACAAATGAACAAGGGTATCCTGAAGTAGTAGGGTAGCAATAAACGAGCTGGTCCAACTGCATAACCCTGATCAAAAACCTGCTCCTCCACCAGAGCTACTGGTGGCTCCACGGTGGCTTCCCTAGCAGAGGCTCTAAATGTAGTGCGTGCCCAACCTCTGCTTCGACTACGACCTTGCACCGCCCTAGCCTGGGGGCTAGTGCCTATCTAACTACTCCCGATTGATGGGTTCTCACCATCAACGAGAGAATAGAAAGACAATTATTCAAACTTCGTATTAATAAGCCGCACGATAAAGAATGAGAGAAGGGTAATTCCTAACATCCTGTAGCCTCTTGGAGATAAGTACAGATGTCTCAGTACCGATCCACAAAATCTAATAGACCTAATCGTGACTCGGGATACCTACACAACCTAGATATCTAATACCAGCTTGTTACGACCCAAAATCCACCTCAAGGCCGTGATGGCTCCTAGTTGAAGTTGCTAAGCAAGCCAACCCGAAGATATATATATATATATATATATATATATATATATATATATATATATATATATATATATATATATATATATATATATATATATCAATAAAATATGGAAATAGTCTCAAAATAGTGATAATATCTGATAACACCACAAGGAAGGCCTAAACACGGCTAATACAATACGCCCCCAAGACTAGGTGGCACAAGTACATGAGCAAACTATGGAAATGAGATCAAGTCTGTATACATGTAAATCTATCTGAAGTACAATAAGATATGAATATATTGAGGATCATGGACTCGGGATTTTCAAAGTAGATCCATGAAGTGTAACTCACACTAAGTCTCTGTAAGATCTCCTAGCCCAATCGGGAAGCTCTTCTAGGACCAACATGAGGATCTACACAAAAAGATGTGTAGAAGCGTAGTATGAGTACACCACAGCCGGTACCTAGTAAGTATCAAGTCCAACATCGAAGAAGTAGTGGCGAGGCTAGATGCTTCCAAATACTTACTTCACAGATATAATAACAAAATAAGAACTGAAACAATGAATAATATCATGAACATCAGGAGCCACAAATATCAACAGTTGAAAGGTACTAAGCATGCTTTTCTAGTACAGAAATATCCCTATCAATGCTCAGATATAATAATCAAAGACAACATGATCAATTAACTAATCCGGGACTCCCAATTAGCATATAAGGATGTCAAGTATCATTACAATGAAATGAATACCTCAAAATGAGTTAATAATAAGAATGCATGCTCAACCGGTACAAGATCCATGTACCCCGATACACAATACATGCATCACATAACCCGATACAAAATCCATGTATCGTCCCGGTGCAAAATCCCTCATAAATCGATGTCCAATCATCAATCCAATATGTCATAACTGTATTTCAGCCGCACACTTACCCTTGGTGCCGAAATCCTCAGTCCGAATCATGTATCCATCACTTTAAATGCATGTATATGCTCAAGAATTATAAATAAAAGGTGCACGTGGACTTACTTATTATTAGACTGTTATGTGCTCGTGAAATCTATATATGACTATGGGTAATTAAGAAATTTTGCATATCTAGGATAAGTTCTCATGCCTTTACAATTGATCATAAGTCTAGGCATGATTTCTAACATGAATAAGAGAGCAAACGTAGTCACATAAGCCAAATAAATCATGACCAAATGAGCACATAGTCAAACAAAGCATGAAATACTCTAATTTCTATTCTCGGTCATGATATAAACTTGGTGAATGCATATACACTCGCCGCCACTTATATACACCATCCCAATACCTCAAACACATAACAAAAAGTCAAATCCTAGGGGCTTACCTCTTAACAAGGTTAGCCAAGAGACTTACCTCCACCTGATAGCCTCTAATCTCCCAAAATAGCCTTTCATCTCAAATCAACCTCCACACATGCCAAATCTAGCCAAATACAACTCAGTAACATTAAAAAAAGCTATAGGAATCGAACCCAAACAATAAAGATTGAATCTTTAATCAATATAAAAAAATACGCCTACCGGAACACGACAAAATTCACAAATCTCAAATACACACTCGAACACAAGTCCAAATATATAAGTTTCATCCAACTCCAACTCCAATCGGGGTTCAAATCTCCATATTCCACTTTAGAAAAGTTTTGCCAAAACCCTTAATTTTTTCCTCTTAGATTCACAAACCAAAGACCAAAATCAGAGATAAAATCATGAAATAAAAATCAAATCTAAGTCAAGAACACTTTTCCCAATCCAAGTGATAAATATTGCATTAAAATCACCCAAATCAGCGCTTCGAATCTCATAATATGATAAATGAGGCTGAAACCTCGATTAAAAGAGACATTGCCTAGTGATTCCGCTTCTGCGATCCAGATGTCGCATCTGCGATGTCACATCTGAAGAAAATCCCTCGCAGATGCGAAAATTCACTTGAACTACAGCCTTCGCTTATGCGTTCATGACTCCACTTATATGGAGTCACTTCTGCGAATCCCTGAGCACACATGCGTTTTCGATTTTGCGACCAACCTTCTGCATCTGCGTACTCCTCCTGCCCAGATTCCCTCTACTTATGAGACCTAGTATCCGTATCTGCCGACTCACACATGCAAACAAAACCTTGTAGGTGCGAAAGTACTAGAACCAGACCTACCAATTTAACCTTAAATGATCCGAAACACATCCCAAACTCACCTGAGGCCCTTGGGACCCGTCCAAACACACCAACTACTCCCATTACATAACACAGAGCTACTCGAGGTCTCAGAACACACCAAATAACATCAAAAACTATAAATCGCAACTCAATTCAAGCCAAATGAACTAATCCAACTTCCAAAACTCATGTCGAGCCAAGTCTAATTAACTCGGAATAACCTCAATTTTTTCACACAAGTTCTAAATGACATAACAGACCTATCCCAACTCCCGGAACATCAATCTGAATTGATAACCCTAAATTCAACTCTCGGTTAAACCTATAAAATTTCTAAACCTTCAAATTTCTAACTTTCGCCAAATAGATCCAAATCAACCTAGGAAGCTCCAAATCAAAATCCGGACATACGCCTACATCCAAAATCACCATACCAACTATTTGGAACCATCAAAATACCATTCCAAGGTTGTTTACACAAAATTCAAACCTCAGTCAACTCTTACAACCTAAGCTTCCATAAATGACACTAAGTGCTACAAATTACTCCAAATCCAAATCCGGACATACGCCTAAGTCCAAAATCACTATAAAAACCTATTTGAACTATCAAAATACCATTCCAAGGTCGTTACACAAAAGACAAACCTCAGTTAACTCTTACAACCTAAGTTTTCATAAATGACACTAAGTGCTACAAATTACTCCCAAACCTTTCTGAAACCAAACCAACCAACCCTTCAAGTCACAAACATTAAATACACATGCGAGAAACATTAAATGGGGGCTCAAATACACAAAACGGCTGGTCGGATTGTTACACTATGATGACGTTTTGAATCATTAGAAATGCGGAGGATACTTTTGGAGTGATGAGGGCACTGTTAGAGAGTTCAGGCAAATCCTAAAGTGTGTCGGCAAACGCTCGCGTGTGGGAGCGATGGTCAAAGTGCGGACCGCACTGAGGGCCGCAACAGGAAATCTACAGATATGTTGGTCTGACTTCGGAAGCTTATATCTCCCAATCTATGAGAAATTTGGGGATAATCCAATAAATAAAAGTTATAGTTCTTTGATTATAGTTTCTAGAAAATCAAATCTTTCGTTATTTAGACATTTCCAAAGAAAGTTATGATTATTTTATTAAAGGCTAGAACTGTAGCCACTGCTGGATTGCAACCGCACAACATGAATTGTGATTGCACAACTTGAAAGTGCAGTCCGCACTAGGAAAGTGCGGTCCGCACTAGGAAAGTGCGGCCAACATTGTGTGAGATCAGGTTTTTGTATATAAATGGGATTTTTAGATTTGTATTTCATTCATCACCACTTTAGAAACATTGGAGCTTGGTTCTGAAGGTTTTAAACCAAGATCTTTATCTACAAACTTAGGGTAAGTTATTCTAACCTATATTTATGACATCAAACCATCACTAGATTTAACATCAAATCATAGGATTGACTAAGAAAAATTTGGGGTTTTGATCTAAAACTTAAGAGAATGTATTTTGGGGATTTAAGTGATGATTTGGGCTCAATTTCGGACAATAATTATAACCAACTTTTGTTGACTTTTTAGGAATTCATCAAAGATCGAAGCTTTTTGGATTGGGAACACTTTCTATAGCAACGTTTGACTTCCTTGATTGATATTTGGCTAGATTTGAGCTAGTTAGAGGTGATTTCTCAAGGAGGAAATGCAGTTTTGGAGCTTTGGACTAGCCTGGATGAGGCATGTATCTAATCTTTTATAAGGGAATAATCCTTAGGATATGACGTTATTTGTCTAGTTGTAATGTATGTAAAGTGACATGTATGCGTGGTGACGAGCATATATGCGAATGATATATATGAAAAATGACCGGACTAGACTCTAGGCTTCTACTATGTCGTAATTTGATAATGCGCTCTCTATGATACATGTGTGATCCTCTGTATGACTACATGAGCTTATATTTTCATGCTAGAGATTATTTTTAGGATTATTATCTCCAAATTAGCCAAGATGGGCATTTGTGAAATTGTTGCTAAATTGATTTAGCCATGTCTTATATCTCGAGCACACATCCACACTTGATTATTTTCATGTCCTTTTGCACCTTATTAATTAATTGTGAGAATATGTCTCTTGATGATAAATTGTTATCTTGAATTTGTTATGACCATGGCACATATGGATATGTTGAGCGGATTGATTGGGTGTGGCATGAGGTCTCTTCTGTGCATATAGTGCCATTGTGATGATGTATGGAGTATAAGGGTGGCATTCCTGATATTGATGATGTATGGAGTATGTCATTCATTATTTTGATAATTATGTTGTATATGGGTGGTATTCTCGATTATGATGATATTTTTATTGGTAGGGCATGAGTGTCGCGCTCCCTTTTTCTCGCGAAGTCGGGTTTATGACATTTGGTTGGGACAACTCTTTCCTTTTGGAAAAGGGGTTTTGCAATTTTGAGGAGTCGCCACATAATGATTTTAAGGTGCGTTAGGGCACCTATGGGGTTCAACTACAACTATGTTTGGTAACCAAAGATAGGGTAAGGGCTTAAAATTATCCTAAGGGGAATGTGTTAGGCACCCCTCAGGATCCAGTAGTGTGGTTCCCGGCCAGATAGTTTTTTGTGAATTTGTGCAATTAGCAAGTAAACAAATAAGGCTCAAGTAATAGGGGATTTTGGATTTAAATACACAAGTGTTTGAAAAACAATAAAAGCAAGGTTTTGAAAAGAGTTATAATCTAAACATGCTTGTGAATGTAAAAGGAGTCCTAGGTTTGTTTGTAATATGGATCACATCAATGCAATACCCGGTATGGCACTCCTCAAATAGGGGATACACGTGGTATTAGCACACCGGTCATCATATCCATATCTACCCGTCCCACCCTGTGAAGGTATTAAAGCGACGATTGGTCTCGACCTCTATTGCATGCTGTTACCCGTCCCATTCCTATTAGTCCCGGAGGGATTTAGGACTAGTATTCATATAAGAGGGAGGTTTTAGGCTGAGTCTTAGTTTTAAAGGTAAAAAGGCTAAGGCGACATACAAAAACACATAGGACTGCATTTAAAAGGGGATACATGTAAATAATTAGAAGGCTCATGTATACCTCCGTAAATAATGCATATAAACAACACGACTTAAACACAGTTAAGGTCTAAATTTTAAGATCCTAAAGCAGGGTGTTTGAGTCAGAACCAGATTCATTATATAACTCAGAAAAGAAGTCTGAATCAGGCATGTCTGCTGGTTGTAGCAGTTGATAATTAACCAAGGTAGTCCCAATTTTATTTAAGTAATTACCTAGGCTTGCCTAGGCGTGAGCAGGATTCAGTAGTTATTAAAGATTATTAAGACAGTTGGAGATTATTATTATTACCTAAACATGCTGTTCTAGGTGTTCAACACATAGAATTGTTGCTAGTTAATTGCAAAGACTAAGTAAAATTGTTGTATTCCTTTTACGCGTTCATAATTAGACTTAGTGTGCTTAAGCAAATATAAACGAAATCCTAAAGACATGATATCTAACGTGCAGAGATGCAGAAGAATGTATATGCAGAATCCTAAACAGGATTTCTATATGCACGAATACTACAGCGTTTAGAACATGAATACTAGAATATGCAGAGATGACATGCTTGTTAGTGTTGTTTTAGCCTAAAATGGGATCTTTAAGTGTGCATGGCAGTAGGAACATTATTGCAGAAACACTGGTTATTAAAACATTTAACGCATGATTTGCTAAGTGGTATGATAGTGAAATGGACATACTGAAAACAGTAAGTGTAAATCCTAAGGAACATGATCTCTAATGCATGAAATGAGTGCTAAGCATGGATTCTATTACTCAATTAGGAATGTAAACCTAACAACATGCTTTCTACCCCTTTTGATATCATGCATATTTCCTATCCCTTTTCAATAGCCAACCCCATAATATTACAAAATATTACAAACCGTGTGATTGAATTACATAAGAAGAAATGAAAGAAAAACAAGAAGCTACAACTATAGGAAGCCTGATCTTGACTTCCTGTCTGAGTTATGTAATTAATCACTTCAATGCCAATATTATTCCAAAGCCTTTCTTATATCTGTGTATGTTAGAGTTCCCTAAGGACCTCAAAGGATCCCGAGCAGTGCTCACACCCAGATTTGCATAACCAAATAGAATGAGTGCAGTCTGGAAGGGCCAGCTCTTATGTGTCCAAGTTCAGAGGGAGCTCAAGGGTCCTAAGGCAAGGCTCACACAAAAGGGGCAGAACCTAGATTCTAAGAGTAGGTGAGGGTGTTGGACATAGTTTGAAGAGTTTATTTAAAAACTAGGTTGAAAGTAATCAGTAACAGAGGTGATTGAAAGCAATTGTGGTAGTAAACAAAACTCAAACTCCCAAGATGTGATCACACACAGAATCAGTAGTCATACAAAGGGGTCAAGGGGTTTGGGGCACACATGCATTTAACTGTAAACACATAACCCCATTAAGGGTCTTAGGACTAGTTGGACATGCACAGCAATGGCTGATACTGGCATGATCACAGGCTAGTCAGAAAGAACATAATCTCATTGAGGGGATATGGACTTGGGATGGCAAGTGCACAATAAGTGACTGACAGAGCATGCCTTGAAACAAACATAGGGGAGTGCATTAATCTAAAGGGGAAGGGGAGACATTATAGCATGCTAGTAATGCACCTTAACTTAACCCCAAGCGGGAGTAGACCAAAATGAAAGAAGCTGAAACAAATAAGGCAGCATATTTTTGTTGGAGCTTTAAAATTAAACTAGGACATACCTGTCAAAGAAAAAAAGTGCAGAAAGGAAAAGTAAGCAGGATTCCACAGTCTAGCCTTGGCTTTCAGCCGGGTAGACAAAGCAGTAGCACAAGTAGTATAGAGAAAGAAAGAGTTTTGAGTGTGTAAGTGTGTGTTCTGAACTCAATTGTTCGTGTCCTTTTCTAATGAAAACATTGGGGTATTTATAGGTTTAAAAATGATTAGAGAATAAGGTAACAAGTAAGGTTTTATCACAGACATGGAAATAATCACAATCAGAATCAATCAACACAAGTACTTCCATTTAATTAAGGGATTACTGCTTAAACGGGTACTAGCAGGGTTAATTAAGGAAAGAAATCAGTTTGAGACAGGTTGATTCTTGCCATATAAGGGGGTAGTAAAAGTATAAGGTAAATAATTGAGTCTAAGTACAAAATATACTTAATTTTGGGAAAGGATTCAAGGTAAAACATCACAGTAATTAAAGGAAGGGAATCAATCAATTTAAACAAATGAGTAAAATTTAGGGGTTATAAGAAAACCTTGCAATTAAACTGTCACTTAAGGAAAGCGAGATCAATCAAGAAGTAGTCACGATTCTGCACTTCAACATATAAATAGCAAGGAATGAACATGCGTATTAGACATGCAGGGTCAAACATATTGACAAAAGAAGCAACACAAACATATAGTAGTACCATGAGTAGGCTATGATTCAGTAGTAAAAGAAACCTACTCGGAGCACAGTAGTCAACAAATCAAGTGGTCATATAGAATCAGAAGTGAAGAAACCATAGTAACAGGTAAAGGAGATCAACACACAGAAACAAGAAAAGTCTTTAAACTCATAGCCATAAGTGAAGAAAACATTTATAAGGAAATAGGGTTTTGACAGAGCTGAGTTGAAAAGGTTAGAACTCAGAATCAGATAAGTCAAACAAGAAAGAAAAAAAAGATTCAAACACAAAGAACTTAATCGATCCAAACATGCGTATAAAATAAATAAAGAGAGAGTTTCAGAAACCCAAATAGAACCAAAACACTTAGGGTTTTTAGCATGATGAACCAGGTAGCAGAAAACATGGACAAACTGTTTAAACATAGTAAAATCATAAAACACACTGAAAATCGGAGAAAAGTTTAGGAAACTCTAATTTGAAAATGAAGAGTTATTTTGAAAGAAAATCGAAGAACCTTTGAGAAAACACTAAGAAGTTCATAACATGCATAGATCTAAGACAAATCTGAAAGAAAAATTGGAAAGCTCTTAAAGCTAGGGTTTCAGAACCCAGAAAAGTGAGAAAGACTTCGAAAGGTTACGGATCTAGCCGGAAAAGCCATGGATCCGACTTGAACGGTCATGGGTGGCCGGAAAAAGACCAGAGATAGAGGTTGAGCATGGACTGGACCAGATCTCTTCGAGATCTATCCATGGAATCACGAAAACATGTAACCAATAAACATAGTAGACGAGTACACGCCTCAAACCGCCATGGGAGTCCATGGATTAGGTGGAGATTGAAGGGAATTAGGGTAGATTTGGGTGGCGGCGGCTAGGGTTTAGGTGATGTTGCAGAGAGAGTTTGAGAGGACGGGATTCAAGGGCGGCGGGTGGTGAGAAATGGTTTAGGGTAAGGGGTCGTTTAGGGGTTAAAAATGGTAAGGGGCAATGGTGGCCGTTGATCTGAATGATCAACGACCTAGATTAAAAGGGGTAGGTTGGGATCCAGGTTGGTGGGATTTATTTGGGTAAGGTCAGGTTTGAATTAAAATTGGGCTGGGGAATTAGGGTTCAATTTAAGCTAAAATTGAAATACAAATGGGCTGTTATTTAAATAGCCAATTTTCCCCTTTTTAAATTATAAGAAATAGTAAATGGATTCTGAAGATTAATTTACAAAAGCTAAAATGATTTATAACATATAATTAATAATTTAAAAATTGTGACGAGCCAAAGGGCCATCACCTGTTTTCCCACTCGCTCCGTGCTTCCGAGGTCTTGAAAACCTTATTTTTTCTTGCCTCGATTTGCGTGCGCAGTCCGGGCACGTAGCCGAAAATTTTTTAAATTGAAATATGTGAATTCTGAGAAAAATTTGAAGAATTTTGATATTAACATGATTAAAGTTGACTTTGGTCAACATTTTTGGTAAACCGATCCGGGCCCGAGATTGGACGGTCCCGGAAGGTCCATAGAAAAATATGGGACTCGGGCATATGCCCGGAATCGAATTCTGAGGTCCCAAGCCCGAGGAATGAATTTTCGAGTGAAATTGTTTTCTGAAATTAATTAAGCAAAATGGAAAGGAAATTTGATCAAAAGACGGTGGTATCGGGCTCGTATTTTGGTTCCGACGCCCGGTAAAAGTCTTATATATGGTTTAAGCACTTTCTGTAAAGTTTGGTTGAAAACGGACGTCGTTTGACGTGTTTCGGACTTGAAATGGAAATTTGATGTTTGATGAAAACTTGGAAGAAATTATGAATTTTGAGGTTTAATTCGTTGTATATGATGTTATTTTGGCGATTTAATCACACGGGTAAGTCCGTGGGATGTTTTTGAGGTTGTGTGCATGTTTGGTTTGGAGCCCCGAGGGCTCGGGTGAGTTTTGGATAGGCATCGGATTGCACTTTCTCATTTATAAAAATCTGGTATTTTCAGTGCTGGTGTCTTCGCATTTGCGAAGAAACGATCGCAAATGCGATATCGCAAATGCGACCACTCGATCGCAAATGCGAAAAAGGGGAGACTTTGCTTGGGTCGCAAAGGCGACAATATGTTCGCATATGCGAGGGCCGCCCAGTCGCAAATGCGACGTCTTCCTTCGCAAATGCGATAGCCCCATTTTCCCTCTGTGTTCGCAAATGCGGGAAAAGGCTCGCAAATACGAGGTAGGGGTCATCGCAAATGCGGTGTAATTTTCGCAAATGCGAAAATTGCCTCCAGACCCAAGTTCGCAAATGCGAACTAAAATGTTCGCAATTCCCACGCCTGTTTTGTTCGCAAATGCGAACCTATGTTCGCATTTCCCATATCCGAGGCCCAGCAAATTTTATACTTAGTCGAATTTTTATCACTTTTCACCATTCTTTCAAAACCCAAACACCATAGACGATTTTGCAAGAACAATCTTCATTCCAAATCATTTGTAAGTCAATTTTTACTCAATTCTTTCAATCTTTAACATCATTTAACATGTTTTCCACTTAAAATCAAGGATTTTCATGGGTGAAATTGGGGTTTTTGGGTAGAACCTAGGTTTTCTATAAATTGGAGATTTGGACCTCAATTTGAGGTCCGATTATAAAACAAATTACATATTTGAATTCGTGGGGGAATGGGTAACCGGGTTTTGGTTCGAACCTCGGGTTTTGACCACGTGGGCTCGAGGGCGTCTTGGGAATTTTTGAGTAAAACTTTGGGAAATTTGTTTTCATGCATTCAAATTGATTCAATTAGCATTTGTTGATACATTCAAGTAATTTGTGACTAGATTCAAGCGGTTTGGTGGTGAATTCGAGGGGTAAAGCTATACTAGAGGCTTGAGTTGAGTTTGGAGCATTCGAGGTAAGTGTTTGGTTTAACCCTAGCTTGAGGGAATAGGAGTTGAGTCTTGTTGCTAATTGCTATGTGATCGAGTACGATGTATAGGCATGACGACGAGTATCTATACATTAGTGTCTAGCATGACCGTGAGTCCTTATAATGTGATTATCATTAACTGATTGTGAATTTCATGTTTATTGGAGTATTTCTATATGTTGTGAATAACATGTGAATGGTGATATGATAATTTGATTCCTAGGAGCATTGGCTCGAACTGTGATATGAATATTGAAAGTATATGAAATGACTTGATTCATTGAGGAGCGTCGGCTCCAGTTGTAGAAGGAATTGCGAAAGTATAAGTGATAATTGAACCTCTGGAGTGTCTGCTCGAGTTGTGAAAAGAATTGTGAAGTAAAAGTGAGAAAGAGGAGAGATCATTATGTTGCCCTCTTGGCGGGCTATTGTTGGGTTGTGATTCCTCTGCATTGTGTTCTTAACGGATACTAGGGTCGCTTAGGTTAATGTTTCCTTGTGTCGTATGATGACTATAGTTATAGATGGGGTGGTTGGGTGTGGTAGTCGGTTAGATATAGCTGAGGTGGTCAAGTGTGGTAATAGGTTGGTTATAGCTGTGGTGGTTAGATGTTGGAACTAATGTGGTGGTTAGATGTTGGAACTAATGTGGGTATAGTAATTCCCTTGCCGGGATATTTGAGATGATGTTTTGTTCCTTCACTGGAATGTCGTTATATTGTTGTTCGTGACGGAATATGAGATAAGAATTTCTTGGAGCTTGGGCTCCAGTGATATCGTGGAGTAAGAAAAGAAAGAAAGGGAAAGAGTTACTGGTTATTCCCTTGCCGGACGTTTTGTTGATTCTGTTGTTGGTTTTTTCTTTCTCTCCCTTGTCGGGATACTGAGATTATTAAGTTGTTTGTCATGTGTATTCCCTTGTCGGGATTTTCATTATTGTTTATTTACTCTCTTGCGCCGTATTTGTGACTGTGGTTTGGATGAGGAAATATGATCTTGGTGGAGCGGGTTGCACGCCGCAACAATGATATTGAGGATCGGGTTGCACGCCGCAACAATAATATGTGAGGGTCGGGTTCCACACCGCAACAATAATATGTGAGGGTCGGGTTGCGCGTCGCAACAATGATACATGATAAATGATATGGGTCGGGTTGCACACCGCAACAGTGGTATTTGTGGAGCGGGTTGCACGCCGCAACAATGGTAATTATGGAGCGGGTTGCACGCCGCAACAGTTATTTGATGCCCTGTGTTTATATTGGGTATTGATTCCTTGTTTATGGTTGATCTAAGTTGCTTTAGTTTATTACCCTGGGTTACTGTTAAAATTGTATCTCCCCATAGCATGTTTCCCCCTCCCATATTGTTAATTGCTTTGTATTCAATTTTCGCTATATATTTATAACTGCACGGGTTTATGTGGTGTCCAGTCTAGCCTCGTCACTACTTCACCGGGGTTAGGCTAGACACTTACCAGCACATGGGGTCGGTTGTGCTGATGCTACACTTCTGTGCATTTTTGCACAGGTCCAGGTTTCGAGGAGCAGCAGCAGTAGTAGTACGGGAGCAGGATTTCATTTACACGAGACTGAAGTAGCCTTGCAGGCGTCCGTAGGCCCGGCGTCTCTTCCTTATGTTCTCTTTAGACTGTTGCCTCATTGTTTTCGAGACAGACAACTTATATGTTTCTTTCAGACCTTTGTATTTAGTAAATTCGTAGCAGTTCGTGAGTAATGTGACACCAAATCTTGGGTAGATGCTATTGTTGACTATTCCGCGTTTTGATTCAGACTTATAAATTAGACTTTTGCTATTATTATTGTTAAATTCTATATTACTTGTTGATGCTATAGATTGTTAACAGATTTATTTATTAATGAAAGGTAAATAAGTTGGCTTGCCTAGCTACCACGAGTAGGCGCCATCACAATCCCGATGGTGGGAAATCCGGGTCGTGACAAGTTGGTATCAGAGCACTAGGTTACATAGGTCTCACAACTCACGGACAAACTCAGTAGAGTCTGAGGGATCGGTACGGAGAGGTCTGTATTTATCCCCCAGTGGCCACAGAGTTAGGAAAAGTTTCACTTCTATTCTTCCCTGTCGTGCGATTTTGTTCTCTCAATGCTAAATTGAAACCTCCACTCTTGTCCTTTCGTGAATGGCGAGGTCATGTACCGCTTCTTCAGCCGAGCAGAAGCGGACTGGCGATAGATCAGCTACGTCTTCGGAGGCTTTGTGGAGGTAAAGGTATTAGAGGTGGAGGTAGAGATGCGAGAGGTGGAGGTAAATGTATTAGAGGTGGAGATGCAGGTACTAATCTGGTTTGTGGTAGAGAAGCTTCGGTTTTATTTTGCGCCGTATCTGGTCATCACCTTATCACGCTACCTTGGACTGTCATGCCAAGACTGTGACCTTAGCTTTACCAAGTTTGCCTCGTTTAGAGTGGAGAGGGACTCCTGGTCATTCTACCTGCAGTATTATATCGTATGTGAAGGCTCGGCGTATGGCCGAGAAAGGGTGTTTGGTCTACTTGGCGTATGTTCGTGATTCTAGTGCTGAGGTTTCCTTTATTGATTATGTGCCCGTTGTTCGTGAGTTCTGGATGTTCCCTTCAGACCTGCCGGGCATGCCACCCGACAGGGATATTGACTTCTACATTGATTTGGCTCCGGGCACTCAGCCCATTTCTATCCCGCCGTATCGTATGGCCCTGCCTGAGTTGAAGGAGTTAAAAGAACAGTTGCAGGATTTGCTGGAGAAGGTTTCATTAGACCCAGTGTGTCTCTTTGGGGTGCGCCAGTGTTATTTGTCAAGAAGAAGGATGGGTCAATGAGGATGTGTATTGATTACCGGCAATTGAACAAGGTAACGGTCAAGAATAAGTACCCACTGCCGAGGATTGATTATTTGCTCGACCAGCTTCAGGGTGCCAGGGTATTCTCCAAGATTGACTTGCGATCTGGCTACCATCAGTTGAGGATTTGGGCATCCGATGTCCCTATGACAGCCTTCCGCACTCGGTATGGGCATTACGAGTTCCTGGCTATGTCATTTGGGTTGACCAATGCCCCAGCAGCATTTATGGAGTTGATGAACCGATTGTTCAGGCCATATTTGGACATGTTCGTGATAGTCTTTATTGATGATATTTTGGTGTACTCCCGCAGCCAGGAGGAGCACGAGCAGCACCTTAGAGTGGTTCTTTAGACTTTGAGGGATAGTTAGTTATATGCCAAGTTCTCCAAGTGTGAGTTTTGGCTGAGTTCAGTTGCATTCCTGGGTCATGTTGTATCAGCTGAGGGTATTCAGGTGGACCCAAAGAAGATAGAGGCACTCAAGAACTGGCCTAGACCAGCATCAGCTACAGAGATCCGGAGTTTCTTGGGGTTGGCAGGCTACTACAGACGGTTCGTGGAGGGATTTTCATCTATTGCAGCCCCGATGACCAAATTGATCCAAAAGGGTGCCCAGTTCAGATGGTCGGATGAGTGTGAGGCGAGCTTTCAGAAGCTCAAGACAGCTCTGACTACGGCACCGGTGTTGGTTCTGCCCACAGGTTCAGGGCCCTATATTGTTTATTGTGATGCTTCCTGTGTTGGGCTTGGAGCAGTGTTGATGCAGGATGGTAAGGTCATTGCCTACGCTTCGAGGCAGTTGAAAATTCATGAGAAGAACTATCCAGTGCATGATCTGGAGTTGGCAGCCATTGTCCACGCCTTGAAGATTTGGAGGCATTATCTGTATGGCATGGCATGTGAGGTGTTCACGGATCACAAGAGTCTTCAGTATTTGTTCAAGCAAGAGGAGTTGAATTTGAGGCAGAGGAGGAGCTTGGAGTCGTTGAAGGGTTTTGACATCACCATTCTATATCATCCGGGGAAGGCCAATGTGGTGGCCGATGCATTGAGTAGGAAGTCGGCCAGTATGGGCAGCCTTGCTTATATTCCAGTCGGTGAGAGGCCGCTTGCTCTGGATGTTTCTGAGCCCAGTCGTGTGTTAGCTTGCACGATCGCTCGTTCTTCATTATTGGAGCGTATCCGTGATCGGCAGTTTGATGATCCCCATTTGTGTGTCCTTAGAGACACGCTGCAGTGACGAGGTGCCAAACAGGTTACCTTAGATGCGGATGGAGTTTCGAGATTGCAGGGGCGAGTTTGTGTGCCCAATGTGGATGGGCTTCGAGAGTTGATCTTAGAGGAGGCCCATAGTTCCCGGTACTCTATTCATCCGGGCGCCGCGAAGATGTATCAGGATTTGCGGCAGCATTATTGGTGGCGTAGAATGAAGAAGGATATTGTAGCATATGTGGCTCGTTGTTTGAATTGTCAGCAGGTTAAGTACGAGCATCAGAGGCCTGGATGTTTATTTCAGAGGATTGAGCTTCCCGAGTGGAAGTGGGAGCGGATCACTATGGACTTCGTTACTGGACTTCCGCTGATTCAGAAGAAGTTCCATGCGATATGGGTCATTGTTGATAGGCTGACCAAGTCAGCGCATTTCATTCCTGTGGCAGTCTCCTATTCTTCTGAGAGGTTTGCTGAGATCTATATCCGGGAGATTGTTCGCCTTCAAGGTGTGCCCGTGTCTATCATTTCGGATCGGGGTACGTAGTTTACTTCGCGCTTCTGGAGAGCAGTTCATCGAGAGTTGGGCACACAGGTTCAGTTGAGCATAGCATTCCATCCTCAGACGGACGGTCAGTCCGAGCGAACTATTCAGATTTTGGAGGATGTGCTCCGAGCTTGTGTCATTGATTTTGGAGGCTCGTGGGACCAGTTTTTGCCTTTAGCAGAGTTCGCCTACAACAACGGCTACCAGTCGAGCATCCAGATGGCTCCTTATGAGGCCTTATATGGTAGGCGGTGTCGGTCTCCAATTGGATGGTTCGAGCCGGGAGAGGCTCGGTTATTGGGTACAGGCTTAGTTCAGGAGGCCTTAGATAAGGTCAAGATCATTCAGGAGAGGCTTTGTTCAGCTCAGTCTAGGCAGAAGAGTTATGCAGACCGTAAGGTCCGAGATGTAGCTTTTATGGTTGGTGAGCGGGTATTGCTCCGGGTGTCGCCTATGAAGGGCGTGATGAGGTTCGGAAAGAAGGGTAAGCTTAGCGCTAGGTACTTTGGTCCGTTTGAGATTCTCGATCGAGTAGGAGAGGTGGCTTATAGACTTGCATTGCCACCTAGCTTATCAGCCGTGCATCCAGTTTTTCTTGTGTCTATGCTTTGGAGGTATCACGGCTATCCTAGCCATGTGTTAGACTTCAGCACTGTCCAGTTGGATAAGGATTTATCTTATGAGGAGGAGTCGGTAGCTATTCTGGACCGGCAGGTTCGTCAATTGAGATCTAGGAGTTTTCCCTTTGTTCGTGTTCAGTAAAGAGGTCGGCCCCTTGTGGCCTCGACCTGGGAGTCCCAGTCTGACATGCGGAGCCGTTATCCACATCTATTCTCCGACTCAGGTACTTCTTTCTTTTGTCCGTTCGAGGACGAACGGTTGTTTTAGAGGTGGAGGATGTGACGACCCAAAGGGTCATCACCTGTTTCCTCACTCGTTCCGTGCTTCCGAGGCCTTGAAAACCTCATTTTTACTTGCCTCGATTTGCGTGCGCAGTCTGGGCGCGTAGCTGAAAAATTTATATGTTGAAATATGTGAATTCTGAGAAAAAATTGAAGAATTTTTATATTAACATGATTAAAGTTGACTTTGGTCAACATTTTTGGTAAACGGACCCGGACCCGAGATTGGACGGTCCCGAAAGGTCCGTAGAAAAATATGGGACTCGGGCGTATGCCCGGAATCGAATTGCGAGGTCCCAAGCCCGAGGAATAAATTTGTGTGTGAAATTGTTTTATGAAATTAATTAAGGAAAATGGAAAGGAAATTTGATCAAAAGACTGTGGTATCGGGATCGTATTTTAGTTCCGACGCCCGGTACAAGTCATATATATGGTTTAAGCGCTTTCTGTAAAGTTTCGCTGAAAACGGACGTCGTTTGATGTGTTTCGGACTTGAAATGGAAATTTGATGTTTGATGAAAACTTGGAAGAAATTATGAATTTTGAGGTTTAATTCGTTGTATATGATGTTATTTTGGCGATTTGATCGCACAGGTAAGTCCGTGGGATGTTTTTGAGGTTGTGTGCATGTTTGGTTTGGAGCCCCGAGGGCTCGGGTGAGTTTTGCATAGGCATCGGATTGCATTTTCTCATTTTTAAAAATCTGGTATTTTCAGTGCTGGTGTCTTCGCATTTGCGAAGAAACGTTCGCAAATGCGATATCGCAAATGCGACCACTTGATCGCAAATGCGAAAAAGGGGAGACTTTGCTTGGGTCGCAAATGCGACAATATGTTCGCATATGCGAGGGCCGCCCAGTCGCAAATGCGACGTCTTCCTTCGCAAATGTGATAGCCCCATTTTCCCTCTATTTTCGCAAATGCGGGAAAAGGCTCGCAAATGCGAGGTAGGGGTCATCGCAAATGCAATGTAATTTTCGCAAATACGAAAATTGCCTCCAGACCCATGTTCGCAAATGCGAACTAAAATGTTCGCAATTCCCACGCCTGCTTTGTTCGCATTTCCCATATCCGAGGCCCAGCAAATTTTATACTTAGTCGAATTTTATCACTTTTCACCATTCTTTCAAAACCCAAACACCATAGGCGATTTTGCAAGAACAATCTTCATTCCAAATCATTTGTAAGTCAATTTTTACTCAATTCTTTCAATCTTTAACATCATTTAACATGTTTTCTACTTAAAATCAAGGATTTTCATGGGTGAAATTGGGGTTTTTGGTAGAAACTAGGTTTTCTATAAATTGGGGATTTGGACCTCAATTTGAGGTCCGGTTTTAAAACAAATTACATATTTGAATTCGTGAGGAATGGTAACCGGTTTGTTCGAAC
>NC_031999.1:32229609-32264825 GCF_001879085.1 Nicotiana attenuata
TATTTGGACGGTCCGTATTTACAAAACTAAATTATATATTTGAACGTCGGTGGGGAATGGGTAGCCTAGTAGTTTTAGGTTCGAACCTCGTAGTTTCGACCACGTGACGGACCCGGGGGTGTATTTAGGTAAGTTTTTAGGAAAAAACTTGGGAAACTCATTTTTATGCATTCAAATTGATTCATATAATGTTTATTAAAGTAATTGAGCAATTTGTGATTAGATTCGAGCGAATTGGAGGTGGAACCACGAGGTAAAGCAATAGTTGAGGATTAAGTGGATTTCAAGGCTTTGAGGTAAGTGTTTGGTTTAACTCTAGATCGAGGGAATAGGAGTTGAGTCTTGTTGCTAATTGCTATGTGATCGAGTACGATGTATAGGCACGGTGACGAGTATCTATACATTGGTGTCTAGCATGACCGTGAGTCCTTATAATGTGATTATCATGAACTGATTGTGAATTTCATGTTTATTGGAGTATTTCTATATGATTGTGAATAACATGTGAATGGTGATATGATGATTTGATTCCTAGGAGCATTGGCTCGAACTGTGATACGAATATTGAAAGTATATGAAATGACTTGATTCATTGAGGAGCGTCGACTCCAGTTGTAGAACGAATTGCGAAAGTATAAGTGATAATTGAACCTCTGGAGCATCTGCTCGAGTTGTGAAAAGAATTGTGAAGTAAAAGTGAGAAAGTGGAGAGATCATTATGTTGCCTTCTTGGCGGGCTATTGTTGGGTTGTGATTCCTCTGCATTGTGTTCTTAACGGATACTAGGGTCGCTTAGGTTAATGTTTCCTTGTATCGTATGATGACTATAGTTATAGATGGGGTGGTTGGGTGTGGTAGTCGGTTAGATATAGCTGAGGTGGTCAAGTTTGGTAATAGGTTGGTTATAGCTGTGGTGGTTAGATGTTGGAACTAATGTGGTGGTTAAATGTTGGACTAATGTGGGTATAGTAACTCCCTTGCCGGGATATTTGAGAGGATGTTTTGTTCCCTCACTGAAGTTTCGTTATATTGTTGTTCGTGACGGAGTATGAGATAAGAATTTCTTGGAGCTTGGGCTCCAGTAATATCGTGGAGTAAGAAAAGAAAGAAAGGGAAAGAGTTACTGGTTATTCCCTTGCCAGCCGTTTTGTTGATTCTGTTGTTGGTTTTTTTTCTCACCCTTGCCGGGATACTGAGATTATTAAGTTGTTTGTCATGTGTATTCCCTTGCCAGGATTTTCATTATTGTTTATTTACTCTCTTGCCCCGTATTTGTGACTATGGTTTGGATGAGGAAATATGATCTTGGTGGAGCGGGTTGCACGCCGCAACAATGATATTGAGGATCGGGTTGCACGCCGCAACAATAATATGTGAGGGTCGGGTTGCACGCCGCAACAATAATATGTGAGGGTCGGGTTGCGCGCCACAACAATGATACATGATAAATGATATGGGTCGGGTTGCACGCCGCAATAGTGGTATTTGTGGAGCGGGTTGCACGCCACAACAATGGTAATTATGGAGCGGGTTGCACGCCGCAACAGTTATTTGATGCCCTGTGTTTATATTGAGTATTGATTCCTTGTTTATAGTGGATCTAAGCTGCTTTAGTTTATTACCCTGGGTTACTGTTAATATTGTATCTCCCCATAGCATGTTTCCCCCTCCCATATTGTTAATTGCTTTGTATTCGATTTTCGCTATATATTTATAACTGCACAGGTTTATGTGGTGTCCAGTCTAGCCTCGTCACTACTTCGCCGGGGTTAGGCTAGACACTTACCAGCACATGGGGTCGGTTGTGCTGACGCTACACTTCTGTGCATTTTTGCATAGGTCCGGGTTTTGAGGAGCAGCAGCAGTAGTAGTACGGGAGCAGGATTTCATTTACACGAGACTGAGGTGGCCTTGCAGGCGTCCGCAGGCCCGGCGTCTCTTCCTTATGTTCTCTTTAGACTGTTGCCTCATTGTTTTCGAGACAGACAGCTTATATGTTTCTTTCAGACCTTTGTATTTAGTGAATTCGTAGCAGTTCGTGAGTAATGTGACACCAAATCTTGGGTAGAGGCTATTGTTGACTATTCCGCGTTTTGATTCAGACTTATAATTAGACTTCCGCTATTATTATTATTAAATTCCATATTACTTGTTGATGCTATAGATTGTTAACAGATTTATTTATTAATGAAAGGTAAATAAGTTGGCTTGCCTAGCTACCACGAGTAGGCGCCATCACGATCCCGATGGTGGGAAATCCGGATCGTGACAAAAATACAGGACCCCATTTTATAAATATAAAACCTAATTAAACCTTGAAAGGGCAAATATTGCAATTATATGCAATTTAGCTTTAAAAATACGAAATAAAATTGTAAAAATTACCTCAATCATATTTTGGCATAAATATAAAAATCCAATAGATGAATTACAAAAATAATAATTTGGGAAATAATTATTGGGGATTTTATGGATGAAAAGGGGAAATAAATCAATTTAAAAACCCTTAAAAATTATGGAAAAAATAATAAAAATGCTTGGACATGCTTATATATGCTATTTTGAAAGTATTTTTGCATATTGAAAATATATAGGAAAAAATTGGGTATCAACAATGAGGACTTTGTCGTGTTCCTATTGTTACGCACTAGGCTCTATACCGTGCAGTGTGTGGATATGAATCTATCCCCCTAGGGTCTCCCTCTCATATTTTTCTCTTGATGGCGTACACGCGGATTGTGGTACTCTAATTGATGTGATGATGAGTGGGGTATAAAGGTGGCATTTCTTGTTGATGATGAGTGGAGTATAAGGGTGGCATTCTTTGTTGATGATGAGTAGCGTATCAGGGTGGAATTCTTGATTATGCAAGTGAATTCTTTATGCTTTTTCATACATTTTACATATTTTCACGTTGCATCTAACATGCCGCCCTATGCCTCTATTATTATTTGACGATTCTATTGTCAAGATGTATTTACCCGTGTTGAGTTGATATCTCGTGTTTTGCTGAGTTGATGGTAGTTCATTCTGATTGATGTAAAAAGAGAGTTATCATCATGAATTGATGTGTTGGAATCATGTAAAGTTCTCATAATTATGGCATTTGGAAAGTAATACGGTAGTGGATCATTGCTATGTCCAAACTTTATGTTCATGTAGGAGTATTTGAGCACACACTCTACTTGGTGCATGTCCCTTTGTGTGCAGAGTTGGTGCAAGTGGTATTTGCTTGATCTATTTAATTGGAAAGCTTATTTATTACCCCTACCCCAATCGTACACCTTTATTGTTGAAATCTTTTATTCTGTGACTGTCTTTCTATATATTTCTTTATATTATACATGTTATTGAGATGCACATGTTATTTAAAGTGAGTATCTTTTGACTTAAACCTCATCACTACTTCCTTTCTGTTTATATGAACTTCAACTAGATGTTGTATTTATTCTTCATACTAGCCTTGTATATCTAAATTATAGTGGCTTGTGACTTGTTCTCACAACCCAAATTTTCCTACGTCTTAGGGACTAGGTCATCCTAACATTAACTGAAATAGCAACAATGTTTAACTAACATCTAAAAATTTTAAAATAGAAATCTCTTTACAAATTTACAAATCCCAAAACCGGTAGTACAAGTCATAAGCTCTATAAAATTTGCTAGAAACCTCTAAATACAACTGTTTTGAAATAAGGATAAAACAACGTAAAAAAAACAGCATTAGAAGGTGACTCTGAAGCGTGTGAATGCAGCAGCAGGTTTACCTTGAATCTCCACAGCAAAAATTCACACAGCTAGCTAACGATCGACTAACATAGAAATACTTGGATCTGCCCAAAAATGTGCAGAAGCGTAGTACGAGTACACCACAGTGGTACCCAGTAAGTGTCAAGACTAACCTCAGTGGAGTATTGACGAGGGATAGTTAAGACACCTACTGGTCTAAATAACCTGGACAATGTATATGCATATAACTAATAGAGTACGATACCTCTACAAAACTACGCATAATGATAACTATCGCGCCCCCTTTTTTCCTCCTCACGAAGAACATCCGGGTTTCGACATTTCATGGGGGAATTGACTCATTTCCTTTTGGGAATTGGGTATTTGAAGAGTCGCCACCTAACGGATTATGGTGCGTTAGGCACCTAGAGCGATTGACTCTTAGACTAGTTTGCATTACCAGAGATTTAGGATAAGGGCTCAAAATAACCTTGAGGGAAACGTGTTAGGCACCCCTCTCGGTCCACAACGGTGGGTCCCGGCCGAACTTGTACTTATGAATTAGTCCTTAACAAATAAATAGTTGAAACGCATGATTGCAAATAAAGCATGCCGGACATTGTATGACTCAAGTAATAAGACAAAGGCTTTGAACAAGTTGTGTACATATAAAAGAGTAAAGCTTTAAACAAAGGGAATTTTGGAAGGTGGGGTCCTAGGTTGGTTAGCCTACAGGATCACCCCACGCAATGCCCAGTAACCACTCCTCAATGAGGGGATACACGTGACATTAACGCGTGGTCATCATATCCATATCTACCCATTCCCACCCCTTAGCGGTTATTTAAGCTAGTGTTGTTTAGCGATCTCTATGCGTGCTGTTACACGTCCCTTCTTATTGGTCCTGGAGGAAATTAGGACCTCTACCTATAGGCAGTTCTAGACAGACCCCCTAAGGTTTAAAGGGGAAAATACTAAGGCGACAAGAAAGAACACATAGGACTTTAGCAAATAAAAGCAGGAAGGAGAAAATGAGAGGCTCAGGTTTACCTCCACAGATAATGCATGTAAGCAGCACGACTCAAACACAAACTAGGGCAGTATTATTAAACGCGATCCTAAGACATGATGTCTAGGTGAGTATTAGAACACAAGAGACATGCAGATTTTTTTTACGAGCTCAGAAGCAGGGGTCCTAATCAGTTTGCCTACTAATTTTAAGTCGGTTAACCATTAAGTAGTAAACACAAAGAGGCAATTCCTAGTTTTACAAGAGTTGATTACCTAAGGCTTGCCTAGGCGAAGGATAGCGTACAATAGTTACCACGATTATTGAGAAAATTTAAAAGTTGTTTTACCTAAAGCATGCTGTTCTAAGTGTTGCGAAGAGATACATGGATTATGACCAGTTTTACTTAAATAGGATAATTAGACGTGAGACAGTTTTATGTCCTTTTTCATGCATCAGTAGTTTAACTAGGTGTGACTGAGTGAGTATGGACGATATCCTAAAATAGGGTATCTAATGTGTACATATAAATGCAGAATGATTTCAGGATATGTAGAATCCCTAGAGCATGATTTTTGAATGCACAGAGAGTTATAACATTGTAAGGCCCTGAAAAATTTCGCGAAGTAATTTAGGATTTCGTGCTGCCAGGTAGGCTAATTATAATATTTTATGTGCTATTAACATGATGGGTATCAATTGGATTTGGTAAATAGGTGTATAAGTCTTATAATGTGAAATGTGGGGGGAAAAGAGCTCGAATAATGAAATGTGGCCTAGTGCCAAGTATGACGTGATAATTTGTAGCCCCAAGTACCGATGAACTAATATATGTGAAACAAAAATTGAAGTGAGATGATTAATGGAAAAGGGTAATGTCTTGGTAAGACAGCTTAGCCGATCGGGCCGTGATCGGACGCCATGCTACACACATGGTGGTATTGTGCTGATATTGAAATCGGAAAGTAAGAATAAAATTGTGATTGAGGTATACGTCTCAAATGAGACGGCTTAGCCGATCGGGCCGAGATCGGACACCATGCCGCACATATGGTGAAATTGTGCTAATATTAAAACTGAAAAATGACAATGAAATTGTGATTGAGGTACATGTCTCAAATGTGGCAACCTAGCTGATCGGGTCGTGATCGGACTTCGCGCAAATAAGCGGTGGTATTGTGAATGATGATGAAAAGTATTAAAAGCCGCAACCTAGAGGTATGGGAATTATGTGAATGTTATATGATCCTTTGATTTGATGATGTGGTGATTGTGTATAGCATTTGATTGATCTTTATGATTTTGTTCTTGTATGATAGTTCTTTCTATTGAGACGGTGTTTATGATTTCTTTATTCTTGTATGATAGTTCTTTCTATTGAGACGGTGTTTATGATTTCTTTGTTCTTGTATGATAGTTCTTTCTATTGAGATGGTGTTTAGTTATACATACTAGTGCTATTTGACGGCACAAACGTCCCTTTTGCCGGGGGCGCTACATCTTTGAATGGATGTAGGTGGTTCCATAGCAGGCAGTTCTGGTCGCAGCTAGTGATGCATCTTCCTTTCAGCGGGCTTGGTGAGCCCCACTTCATTTCTGGGTCCTGTATCGTTGTTTATCATGTACTTTGTATTTTGAGGTATAGCTGGAGCCTTGTTGCCAGCATTTCCATATAACTCTTCAGTTGTATTTAGAGGCTCCGTAGACAGGTTGTGGTTGGTGTTTGATATTGGAAATTAAATTAGAAGTATTGGTATTTGGCAAATATATTTTTCATCATCATAACTATAAAAATTGTAATATTTTGGACATTATGGTTGAAACTGCTAATGGAAATAAAAAGGAGGTTGTTAATGAAATATTTACAAGGTATGATTAATGGAGTTCATTTCCTCTTTATTCAAAGACGAATTTGGGTAGTATGAAACCTAAAAGGCTTGCTTAGACGGGTTTAGTCAGTTGAGCACCGGTCACGCTCCTCGGATTTTGGGGCGTGAAAAACTTGGTATCAGATCCTAAGGTTTTATAGTGTCCTAGGATGTCTCGGAGCGGTGTCTAGTAGAGTCCTTCTTATCGGTGTGTTGTCGACCACATCTATAAGTTGGAAGCTATTCGGACATTTAGAAATTTCACCCTTCTTTGATACTCCAGATCGTGCATTAGAGCTCAAGATAGGGAGCTAATTTCCTCGCTATGTATTATTCCCAAGATGAGTAATCTTGATAACATAATCCACGACTTTGATGCAGTAAGGAGGGAATGACCCCAGCATTGAGTCTGAGGGAGATTGCCCAAGAGTTTGTTAGGAGAATGTAACGAACCATGGAGGGATTGGTAAAACTTGTTGCTAAGGGGAGTACTCTTGTTCCTATTTATGTCACTGCACCACCAGATCATGTAGTATATCAGTATATTACCAATGTATGTTACAGATGTGGAGTCAGGGTGCATCAGTTAAGGCACTACCCCATCAATCTAGAGTTACCAAGTAAGTGACCCATTAGTACATCATTCTGAACGCCACATACTTTTCCTTATTATATACGTACACCTGTATTGGTAGCCTGCATAGATATGGTCTTAACAAGAATCTAAATCACAAAACATTGCATGCACCTACCCTTTGAACGAGATGTATTATTCGTAAATCCACTCTATCGCAAATTCTCTTATTTACACCCCTTTTTTGTGGAATTAAGTTATACAATTATGTCCTTGAATTGAGTTATAACTCTAGGATTGATACTTCCCGCTGGCTTTTCCTAAATTCTCAACAAGGGACTATTCCCGATGAATTCCTTGCAGAAACTTTTTATTTAAATGGACAACATCTACTCGCTTATTCCTATACATGCACCATCGTAAAGTTTACCTATGTGGTGTCAACTTCCATGTAAAGCATCACAGTGTTGCAATCCTTCTCGAGTCACTCTTTTTCTCACTGGTGTATATGGCTTCTATGATTTGAATAGTAACTCTACCCTCTTGCGAGTATCATCATAAAACCTTTTCACTGTCTAGTAACATGAGAGCATATCCCACCTCCTATCATATGTGTACATGTCAAATAAAGTGGTCGCTTGTCTGTATAAAATTTCTGAGAAATTTGAGATTTTTTCGAATCTATCATAGGAAGATCTTTTGTTTGCCCATCTCAGTATGACTTTCATGTCCACTAAGATCATTCCTCAGTAAGATGCTCACTTTGTTCCTAGTATTGTGGTTGCCCGTGACGTGGTTGTGTATTGCAGTCTACGAGTTGATATAGTAGAAGCATGTCCAGCTCGTGTCACATGTTTATCTTCTCTTTATACCTCCACCACATGCGTTAATTGTGTTCCTTAGTCAATGAATTCATTGGGCTAGTTTCCCAACACTTGTTCGATAACCATGAGAGAACGTATCCTTCTATGTGTCTGTGTCATTGTAACACTTCCTTTCTCATAAGGACCATTAATAGGCTCTCCTTCAAGACCAAATGCACCTTTAGGGGTTACTATAGCACAACACCTACTTCTCATGTTGTCCTGTCTTTCATTAGCATCTGGGTACTTCTCAAGTCAAAATCCATGGAGAACTCATCATGAACATCTGTAGACCTTCTATGATTATTTTATACTGTCTCATTGGGTTCGGTTGTCTTTACACACTTGACTTGTAGAATCATTGACTATGTCATTATCATGTGCGGGGAGTTTTGCTATCCTTGGTATTCCACCTCCCTGGGTCGATAGAAATTTTATTTGTCTTTCTCCCCGAAGCATCATGTTAACCGTTAGAACCCCTCTAACCTATAGATGAGTTCATCCCAATATTAAGATGTCCTAGCTATGTGGATTCACTCGTGAAAGGTTGAGGTTAGATGCTTTCGGATTTTTGTGTATATCATGAGTATATCGATTTGAAAGACAAGTTGTCGTATATCTAGTTATCTCATATGGGGTCAATTATCGGGAAAGGTTAAGATGTTTGAAATATGATAATCTCATAAGTGTCCAACTTCTTTTCATCCTAATGGGCTTGTGGCGTAGATTCCTTGTGTTAGTTAACGTTAGGAGTGTAATTCAAATTCATGTATTTTGAAACCCATATCGCATTCAAGGTGCCAGAGCATTCCCATTCTTGATAAACGGATTTTCCCTACACTCCAGGAGATGACTGGGTCACGTACTTTAATATTCCTCCTTAATGATTCCTATTGCCAATGTACTAGTTACCCCTATGCCTCATTTGTCTAATAATTGATGTCGTCACAATGATTAACGATGTCAGTGTTGTTAGTAGTAATCTTCGTGCCTCTTAGCATATAACCTCATGAAATACTCTGCTCAGCACATTAATGGATTTTTGAATAATTCCAGCATGATCTTGATCTCCATTGCTCCTCATTGTATTAAATATATTGGGTATTGAAGGTTCAAGCATGTCTAAGAGGGAGCATCCCCGTGTGATCACATATATTCGATAGGTAATTTTATGGTTAGTTTATGATAGCACATCTTAGATTAACTGTTGAAGGTCATCAAGGGTTTAGTGTGAGTGTTCGCCTAGAGATTTAGAGTTTAGGAGGGTGCACATGTTATTCTCAATATTTTCCCCTGAAGATGTTATGTGAGTTGATAATGAAGGTTGCATAAGTGTATTTCACATTAGGCCGCACTAGGAGTATGAAGTTTCCCCATAGTTGTTCCCCATATATTTTGTGTTTTCGCGTGTCTATCTCTAAGAAGGTAGTTGGATATCCTTTATGTATCATTCTGGTGGAAATTATTGAAGGTGAAGTTAATGGATAGTTAGCTTATGTGAGGTATCTAGCTGTCATCCTTGTTAGATAAGTTTGGAGGTTGGGGTTGTTTCCGTGAATGTGTTATGGCAAAACCTGTAAGTATAAGAGGCCACATTGAAGGCCGAGAGTGTGATGGAAATAAGGTATTTGCTCTTGATTGTATAGCAATTGGTTTTGACTTGAAAGGTACCTTCTGGGTATTATAATTTAGAAATGTGCAGTTCATGTCCAGGTATCTTTATGAAAATGTAGTTCTTGTAATGGTGAGATTAGTATTGTTGATATATACATTGTGTTACTTTGTCTCGTTGTGGAGGTGTTGTTAGGATGGTTTTGGTGATTCGCTGGCAAGTGGATAGTCCTAGTTACAAAGGAGACTCCACCGAAATTTCTGAAAAATTTGGGAGTTAGTCAAAATTTAGGGACTTGAGGTAGGTGAGAAAAGAGATATACTATGTTAAGCGTTTAGGGCGGACTCTACTCCTCATTCGAGGACGAAAGATCCTAAGGGGGGGAGAATGTAAGGCCCCGAAAAATTTCGCTAAGTAATTTAGGATTTCGTGGTGCCAGGTAGGCTAATTATAATATTTTATGTGCTATTAACATGATAGGCATCAATTGGATTTGGTAAATAGGTGTATAAGTCTTATAATGTGTAATGTGGGGTCTAATGGGAGGCCTAAGTCCAAGTCAAATTGGAAAATTTCATAATAGGTTAAAATTCCAAATGAGTTTGCACAAGTCCACACTTTGGACGAGCATATCTAAATATATATAAGGTTTTATGTGGTAAACAACCTATCAGATTAAAGGTCTTCGAGTCTAGTTTCTAACGCTTCAAACCGTTCGTCATTTGGATATTCCTACACAAAGTTATGATCAAATTACCAAAGGCTGGATTTGCGACCAATTTTGCGATCGCAAAACGACTATGCGGACCGCATATGCGTCGCATAATGAAGCAGTGTCGGGCAAAACATTATGATGTCGCATGTTGATTATGCTGTAGCATAATCGATTATACTGTCGAATATGCAATCGCATAATGATTATGCTGCAAGAATGTTGCCCACATTTCGATTATGCTATGGCATAATTGCACCACATAATTAACTTTGGGGGTCATTTTTAAAAAATTTCATATACGAACCCACTTTGATAAATAAACTTTTGGGGCTTCATTTGGGACTATTTTGCACTAAATCTAGAGAGAGATGAGAGCATTTTAGAGAGAGAAAGAGGGAACCTAGCCTCCTAATCATCAATCCTGCACAAACCCTCAAGAATCAAGTATGCTAATCTCTAGCTCACTATTTTCTGTGTAAGTCCTACTTATAATATTCCATATATGAGATTATGAGTTCAAAAATATATTGTGGGGTTAGAAATAGGCCATGCATGTGACACTAAGCTATAGTATGTGGGATTAATGAACTATTTTGGGTAGTTCTTGATGAAATTGGATGAGGGAAGAAGGAATTTCCATTGTAGAACCTTGTAGTCTATTTCACATGATTAGGTGTTTGACGAAATTCCTAAGAGAGTTACACCATGGGAAATCTTTCTAAATTATTAATTGATTTCCGCTTTCAAGTCAAGTTTAAATTGAGATTGTTATGCAAAACTAGGTGAAATCCTCTATGTATAAAGATGTTTGAAATAAATCAAATGAATTTGGGAAAATAGAGTGTGGCCAACGTGCCAAGAACTTGAATTATAATTCCGCATGGTGATGCCTATGACATGAGAAAATATGAAATAGATTATTAAATGAGCCTTGACTCTGCTTTCCATAAATGACTTCAATAATAAAGTGCCCTAAAGGCTTTGTACACAATATATGCCCATAAGTGGCTGCTCGAGATAATGTTTTGCCTTATATGCACATCCAATGTGATCCGAGTTGTTACATACTTCAATGTTGAAATTGTATATTGTCATGATTGGAAAAGAGTAATTCAAGAATAATTGGTGTAATTACTTGTTTATACCTTTGATGTGTGTTTCTATTGTGGTTTGGTGTGTCCCCTCCTTTTGGGAAGAATCCTTTGTGTTTAAAGTTCCATTGCTTTTGCTAACAAACTTGAGGTGTATGATTTCTGAAATATTGTATATGCCCATGATTCATGGTTCCTCTCATGTGTACTTGATATCTTGGATTGAATGGCTTTTTGTTGAAATTGATATTGATGTGAAATGTGGGGGGAAAAGAGCTCGAATTATGAAATGTGGCCTAGTGCCAAGTATGATGTGATAATTGTGGCCCCAAGTGTCGATAAACTAATATATGTGAAACAAAAATTGAAGTGAGATGATTAATGGAAAAGGGTAACGTCTTGGTAAGATGGCTTAGCCGATCGGGCCGTGATTGGACGCCATGCTACACACATGGTGGTATTGTGCTGATATTGAAATAGGAAAGTGAGAATAAAATTGTGATTGAGGTATACGTCTCAAATGATAGGGCTTAGCCGATCGGGCCCAGATCATATGCCATGCCGCACACATGGTGGTATTGTGCTAATATTAAAACTGGAAAGTGACAATGAAATTATGATTGAGGTACATGTCTCAAATGAGGCAACCTAGCCGATCGGGTCGTGATTGGACTCCGCGCAAATAAGCGGTGGTATTGTGAATGATGATGAAAATTATTAAAGCCGCAACCTAGAGGTATGGGAATTATGTGAAAGTTATATGATCCTTTGATTTGATGATGTGGTGATTGTTTATAGCATTTGATTGATCTTTATGATTTCTTTGTTCTTGTATGATAGTTCTTTCTATTGAGATGGTGTATATGATTTCTTTGTTCTTGTATGATAGTTCTTTCTATTGAGATGGTGTTTAGTCATACATACTAGTGCTATTCGACGGCACTAACGTCTCTTTTGCCGGGGGCGCTACATCTATATATGGATGTAGGTGGTTCCATAGCAAGCAGTGCTGGTTGCAGCTAGTGATGCATCTTCCTCTCAGCGGACTTGGTGAGCCCCACTTCATTTCGGGGTCCTGTATCGTTGTTTATCATGTACTTTGTATTTTGAGGTATAGCCGGAGTCTTGTTGCCGGCATTTCCATATTACTCTTCGGTTGTATTTAGAGGCTTCGTAGACAGGTTGTGGGTGGTGTTTGATATTTGAAATTAAATTAGAAGTATTGGTATTTGGCAAATATGTTTTTCATCATCATAACTATAAAAATTTTAATATTTTGGACATTATGGTTGAAACTGCTAATGGAAATAAAATGGAGGTTGTTAATGAAATATTTACAAGGTATGATTAATGGAGTTCATTTCCACTTTATTCAACGACGAATTTGGGTAGTATGAAACCTAACAGGCTTGCTCAGTCGAGTTTACTCGGTTGAGCGCCAGTCGCGCTCCTCGGATTTTGGGGAGTGACAAGCATTGTTAAGCATGATTCCCAGATGCGTAGGAGTAACAGTTTTGTGTTAATCTTGTTATTTTAGCCTAGAAGCAGGTTTTCTAAGTGATAAATTACGTCAAATAAGATGCTGAAGCAGTAAACCTAAAACATGATATCTAATGCATGACATGCTTTGAATGTGTTGGTCCTAGACATAGATTTTAATGCGCATATGGGAAATGTAAACCTAAGGCATGGTTTCTACCCATTGATATTGATAGCATATATAACTACCCTCCCCTTTTCACTAGCCAACCCTAATATTCGTTTACAAAGAATATTACAAACCAACATTGAAATGAATTACATAGATAAAGAAAAATAAGAAGCTACACTATGGGGAGCCTGAAAACAAGCCCAGATTTCCAGAACCTCAAATGCCAAGATTATTTCATAGCCTTTCACATATCCTGGTGTGTCATAGTTCCCTAAGGACCTCAAGGGATCCCGGACAGTGCTCACACCCAGATTTTACAATTATAACTGAGTAGGTGCAGTGTGGAAGACCCAACTCCAATGCATCAGAGTTCAGAGAGATCTCATAGGGATCCCTAAGCAGTCACACATTGGAGGGGTAGAACATAAGGACTTAAGAGTAGAGTGAGAGTGCTTGACATAGTTTTGAAAAGGTTTTAGCAGGAATGTAGTGTAAACAAAAGACTTAGTAGAAATAGTTTTATAAAAACAACAGAGACCGTTTTGAAAAGAGAGTAGAGTAACAAGCAACAGTCCAAACACAGTCCCCCAAATAGGTTCATACATAATCAAGGAACGTAGAACCAAGGCAGATTTAGAAACCACAAACAAGGTAATGGGATTTGGGACATATAGATCACACAGGTGAACACATAGTTGCAGGAGCGCTTAAGTACAGAATCATCAATATGCTAAGGGGTTAAAGAACTTCAGAATTAACACAAACTCAAGTAACTTAAGGACAACCAACTACTTTGCACAGAAAGGTTCATGCTAGAAATCATAGGAACATAAGTAAAGAAGAGCCACATTGGGGTATACTAGAAATGGGACAACACTTCATGAACATGCTGAGTCTAAGGGATGGGACACATTCAGAAACATGCTGATAAAGCGATGAAGTAAGCATATTAGTTGCAAATTGAACAACAAAACCATAAGTGAAAACAGACTAGAAACAGGATGAATTGCAGCAATAAAAGAAACATGTTGTTTTGAAACCTTGAATTGAAGTCAGGACATACTAGTATAGAAGGTAGTAAACAGAAAGTGAGCAGCAAGAGAGTAGAGTAATCAGCCTTAGCTTGCAGCTAGCGGACTTAGAACAATAGCAAGTAACCATAGAAAGAGAGTAGAAGAGTTTTTTGTGCAAGAGAGAGTTTTTTTTTGAACCAATATGTTTTGTCTTGTGTTGGTGAAAGATCATGGTATTTATAGTTTGAAAACAGGCAGAAAATAAGTCAAAAATCGAAGTTCAGCCATAATTATGGAACCATGTACTAATTAGAATCAAATCAATGCAAGTACTCCTTTAATTAAGGGGCAATTAACCAACGGTAATGGGCAGAAAAATGTTTAAGGAAAGAAATCAAGTAAGGATTAAGTATGAAATAGACAATTAGGGGTTAATACACAAGGGTTTAATTAAGGAAACAGTTAGTAAAGAATCAGCAAATAACACGGTTAACCCAAATAAGGTAAGAAAACTAAATAAGGTTGCTAAATATGGAAATAATCGAGAACCGGCATATAGCAAATCACTGAATCAAGGACTCGAAAAAATACTGAATTAAGGAGATGTCACGCCGCAAATTCGAGGGGCATGACCGGTGCCCGACCGGGTAGCCCCAGCCAAGCGAACCTGGATGCCTTTCCTAACCCACATGTCACCCCATGTATTCCTTACTCAATATTCCAAGAATTAGCCGTATAGTTAAGTTAGAACATCCTTTTTCAAAACATACATGCGTACTTAATAGTTTATGCGATTACAAGTTCTTTGCCCAACATATGAACATAGCCTTACACAAGCTCTAAACCCACATCTACTGTCTACGGAGCCTCTAATAGTACAACAGGATAATATAGTATTTGCCGGTAACAAGGCCCCGGCTATACCTTACACAAAATCAAAATAAGACTCCGAAAAGAAGTGACCTGAACCACGCAGGGCCCCGAGGGGAAAGGGGCTCACCAAGAAGCTGATGGAGCACGAAGGGGAGCTACGATCGGTGGACTGGAGTACCTACTACGGATCCACCTACAATCATAACACGAATGTAGCGTCCCCGGCAAAAGGGACGTCAGTACATTTGAATTGTACTGGTATGTATAACAAACTTTACCCAGAGTAACCTCAAACCATACACGAATAACAACAATAGAGGGAAACAACAATTGAATACACACAAGGAAAAACAATCAAGGCAAACAAGTTGACAATCTCTCCTTTTCCCCATCATCTTTTCCACATTTTCAATTTCACAATGTTCTCATGTTTCATTTCAATAGTGATATCGATCACTTTCCTCCTTATTACCTCGGCCACCCTTATTACCTCGGCCACCCTTATCACCACAACCCACACCTTATTACTTCGTGTTGCGGCGCGCAACCCGATCCTACCGAACAATCACAATTCATAAACCAATAGCAACAACAACAACAACAACAACAATTTACAAGGAGAACAACAACAAGTTTCAGGAGATACAACTACAAATCCCAATAACAACAGCCACACATCTCAAAGAACTACAACACAACTCACACAGAGTTTATATGACTATCAATGCCATTTCCATCTTTTTCGACAGCCCGTTGTACCATTTAAATGACAGCAATAATTTTCCACAGCTAGCCACACAGGGTGTTACCACAATTATTTCAATATCACCAATTTTTCGATTCCTTTCCATCATTTATTCTACGGTTCTTACCACATAACACATTCGCAATTACAACTTGGTTTATTGCCATTTACTTACACAACCATATCGGACGTCTTAACCAACAACGTTTAAGGCACAACATTGACATGAATTCACAAATGGTTTACACAAGAAAGCACATACTACTCACAAGAGTTCAACTTCTCAACTAATCCATGAAGATATCACATACCAAGTATTTGGACACCAAGCATGGAGATTTTACAAAGGTTAAAGTTAGCCATACATACCTGGAGTTGAATCCCTTTTTAATTTCTACTTCCAATTCACCGAAAATCTAGCAACGGCAATATATTGCACAAATTAATACTCGTAACTTAGAATTCAAGGTTCAAAACCACTACCCGAACATACTTAGGTTATCAATCCCTTCTTTGCATAAGTCTTTGCTCCCACCCAATTACCCCCACTAGGTTTTAGGTTGTAATAAACACGCATGCACAATTCTTGCCATTATTTCCAAGAACCAATGCATGAGACTCCCCCCCCACCCCCTTAATTTAAACCTGAAATTCAATGAAAGGGTTTAGAGATTTTACCTGCAAGAGAAAGGGGATGAAGATAAGTTTGAGATTTCCCGGCCTGGATAGCTTTGAAGAATCAAATTTTGGAGGAGATTTCTTTCTCTCTCAAGACCCTCTCTTCCTCTCTCTTATTTTGTGTAGAAGATCGTTAAAGAATGAAGGGTTGGGTGTTTTATTACAAAAAGGGGTCGGGTTTTAAAATTTAGAAAAAAATAGAAACCGAGCAAGATCTGCGGTCGCATTCTGCGATCGCAGAGTTGAAATGTGGTCCGCAGATTGGACCGCAGAATTTCCCCCAAAACTCTGAGGATTCTGTTTGGGTCTGTGACAGGAATGCGGTCCACATTCATGTTCTGCGGTCGCATAGTGCACCGCAGAACTGACATTCACAAAATTCAAAGGAGAATATGCGACGACTATGCGGTCCGCATATTTGTTATGCGATCGCATAATAGACCGCATTTTCAACATTAATTTTGACAACTCTACTGTTCCACTCTGCGGTAGAAATGCGGCCCGCATATCAATTATGCGGTCCATTTTGGACCGCATCTTGACCTCAAGTTTTAACCAAACCACTGCTTCACTATGCGGTAGGAATGCGGTCCGCATACCGGATCTGCGACCGCATAATAGCATTTTCTGGAAAAATTGATTTCTTTTGATTTTTACAAGCTTAGATCAATACCAAGGCTCCGTACCGCGGCGAGCATTCTACACATTCCTAACACGTGTTCGGAGCCGACACCACAAGATTCTGGTTTATGAGCCAAAAATTTTACGGGGCCTCACAGGAGAATAACATTGGTTCCCATGAATTAACAAATAAGCCAAGCTAAACAGGGAGAATCGAAGGTCTAAAGTAAAATTTTCAAATCAAGCCAAGAAACAGGAACTCAGAATCAATCAAAGAGAGAATCATAAGTCAATGTTTTAGCATATAAATAGAGTAAGACAAGAACAAACCAGAGATCGACACATAACTCTAGCAAACATAAAGATTAAACAACACTGATAGAAAGAGGCAAGTCTTGAACAGTCAAGACGAACACAAACATATAGAGTTGATGTAAGTTACGCTAAGAAACTCAGTGGAAACATATTCGAGGCAAGATAGTCAGAGAAACTCAAACGAGAACCGGCCAATCATGCTGATACACAGAACCAAACAAAAAAACCTAGAAAAATTAGGGCTTTCAACATAGACGAGTTGAAGATGTAGTAAAATCATAGAATCAGTCAAAACATGCAAGAAATATAAGTTTAAACACAAAGAAGCAATTAAACAAGGTTTTAAAAAGAAGTTCTCAAACCATATTTTTAGAAGAAGGTGAAAAACACTTAAAATCAACGATTCTTGTAAAGAATCTCAAGGACAATGTAAAACATTAAAGAAACTAACTCAAATCGTCCTAAATCTGTACAGATCTAGGAGGTATAGAAAAGAAATTAGGGTTTCAAAAGAAACCCGTATAGAAATGAAGGAACCTGTCTAGAATCCCAAGGATCATAACAAATATAGCATGATTTTGCTTGAAATCACACTGGAGTAGCCAAGAACAGACAGGTGATGAACCCTATATGCAAGTCGGCAGGGCCCTGGGCCCTTGAAGACCTTAGAGAAGGCAAGCATGGCACGAGAGAGGCCATTGGAGACTTAGGAGACGATGAGAGGTCACCGGAGATGGCCGGAGATGGGAGGTCGGCGATTGAAGGGCTAGGGTTGGGTTAAGAGTGTACTGAGAGTAGAGGAAATTTTAGGGCGGCGGTATATGGAAAATGATTAGGGTTAGAGGTTGTTTAGAATTAAAAATGGAAAGAACCAACAAGGGCCGTAGATCTAAAAGATCAACGGCCAGGATCTGATGGGGCCTTGGGTCGGGTATTTTGATCTGAAATTGGGTTGGGGTATTGGGTTTAATTGAGGCTATAATTGAAATATGATTTGGCTAAGTTTTAAATAGCCAATTTAACACTATACAATTTATAATAAATGATAAATGATTTCTAAAAAAATAATTTCGTGTGCTAAAAATGTTTGAAATAGATATTTAACATTTAAAAAATATAGAAGATCATTTTATGCATATAAAACGTAATTGTACATTAATAGGGCTAATATTGCAATTATATGCAAATTGGCTTAAAAAATATAAGTGCGATTATAAAAACAAAGCACAAAAATTATCTAAGCAATATTTTGGCATAAATATAGGATTTAGATGGTTAAAGTATCACAACAATAATTTGAAGGATAATTATTGGAAATTTTATAAATAAAAAGGAAGAAATAAATCAATTTAAAACGTTCAAAATTATAGAAAAATTATAAAGAGCTTGTGCACGCTTATATATGCATATATATGTTATTTTGAAACTATTTATGCATACTAAAAAATATATAGGGAATAATTGGGTATCAACAGCTGCCCCTCTTTATCCGGGAAGGATGAAAGAGTTTTCGGGTAAAGAAATGATGGCCAATTTTGACCGAGCGAAATGGTTTGAGAGATTAGGCCGCACCCTGGCTTCTGAGCTGCCTACATATCCCTAGTTTTACAGGAATCAAGCCATGTGTAGTTCTCGATTCATCTGCGGAATACGCTGATCAAATTATTGCAAGAATGGACACGCGATGCGGAAGCGGCTATGGCGAGCAGTTAAGGCTCATGACAGTCGGAGGAACCGGAGCGAGATTGATCCTGCTAGGATAGTGGTTGCTTGCTGGTTACCTGCAGATAAAAGATGTTGCAAACATGTACTTGTGCGGAGATTTAAACATGATGCAAATTCCCTTTGGACCATGAAAGTTGTCTTTGGACGGTTAAAGATGACGTCCTCAGACCATGACGTTCTGGGCCATGAATTGTTCAGTGAGGGATTTGCAGGCCATGAAATATTGCTCTCGGGCCATGAAGATGGTGCCTCCAAACCATAACGCCTTTGAATGATGATATCAAAATTTGAGAGAGATCCTCAGGCCATGGCATGGTGTCTTCCGGCAATGAGGATGATGCCTTTAGACTATGACGCCTTCGGATAGATTGATGATATTTTAGCCCATGATATGCAATAATATGATGTTAATAAGACAAGGCTTAGTATTGTGAAATGGAGGGCAGAGCTTAGCCAGACACAAGAGCAAATAGATAGTGCTGGAAATAGAGCAATATTTGTGCGAAAAGGGACAGTACTTAGTCCTCATGCAAATATGGAGGCGAGGATTAATCATCATGCAAATATGGAAGCAGGGATTAGCCTCATACGAGTATGGAGACAGGGATTAGCCTCATGCAGATAGGGAGAGGCAAGGATTAGCCTCATGTAAGTATGGAGTCAGGGATTAGACTCATGTAGATCGGGAGAGACAAGGATTAGCCTTATGAAAGTATGGAGGCAAGGATTAGCCTTGTGCAAGTAGGGGAGGCAAGGATTAGCCTCGTGCAAGTAGGGAGGCAGCGATTAGCCTCATACAAGTAAGGAGTCAAGGATTAGACTCATGCAAATAGGGAGAGGCAAGGATTAGCCTCATGCAAGTATGGAGGAAAGGATTAGCCTCGTGCAAGTAGGGGAGGAAAGGATTAGCCTCATGCAAGTATGGAGTCAAGGATTAGACTCATGCAAATAGGGAGGCAGGGATTAGCCTCATGCAAGTAGGAGGCAGGGATTAGCCTCACGCAAATAGGGAGGCAGGGATTAGCCTCATGCAAGTAAGGAGTCAAGGATTAGACTCATGCAAATAGGGAGTCAGGGATTAGCCTCATGCAAGTAGGGAGGCAGGGGTTAGCGTCATGCAGATAGGGAGGCAGGGATTGGCCTCGTGCAAGTAGGGAGGCAGGGATTCGCCTCGGGCAAGTAAGGAGTCAAGGATTAGACTCATGCAAATAGGGAGGCAGGGATTAGCCTCATGCAATTAGGGAGGCAGGGATTAGCCTCATGCAGGATATGAGGAGGCAAGGATTAGCTTCATACAGGTAGGGGAAAAGGATTAGCCTCATGCAGGATATGGGGTGGCAAGGATTAGCCTCATGCAGGTAGGGGAGGCAAGGATTAGCCTCATGCAAATAGGGTGGCAGGGATTAGCCTCATGCAGGATATGGGGAGGCAAGGATTAGCCTCATGCAGGTAAGGGAGGCAAGGATTAGCCTCATGCAAATAGGGAGGCAGGGATTAACCTCATGCAAATAGGGAGGCAGGGATTTGCCTCATGCAAGATATGGAGGCAGGGATTAGCCTCATGAAAATAGGGAGGCAAGGATTAGCCTCATGCAATCGGAGAGGCAAGGATTAGCGTCATGCAGGTATGCGGGACAGGGCTTAGTCCTATGCAAAGAGCGAGTAGCAAATAAGAGTAGCATATGTCTTAACTGGAGATATATTCGGTGTCTGATTGCCTGATTGATAGTGATCTTGTTACGTGTATATGTTCGTGGATGCTATTGCTACGTCAAATGTACCTGCGTTCAAAGAAAAAATGTAAGTTTTGTGAGAGGGGAGGTCGGTTCATGCTTCTATCCGCTGGCCTTGCTTTGCTCCGTTCTGGGGCCCTTTTGAGTTCCTGGGTAACTTGACTGTTACGGAAATAGAGTTTTCGAAAATATGCAATTATTGATGAATAATAGAGTTATTTAGAAACATATTGAAATATCAAGTAATTTAGATGAACTAGTTACTGTAACACATTTCAGAGAGACTGCAACTTTCTCATGTTAGAATTTTGAGGGTCCTCCTCAAAATTCTGCCCAGTTTGGTAGATGATCTTTCGGCTGCTTGCGAGGAACGAGTCTTGTTGGACCTCCTTCGGAATTTTGAGAATCCTTCTCAAAAATTTGCCCCTGTTTTTTAACTGATTTCTGACTGTCTGACACATGGCAGCGTCGGCTGAACTTGCTCCGAAATTTTGAGGGTCCTCCTCAAAATTCTGCCCTAGTCTCTGATCATGGGGGGGAAATAGAAATTTTATTATGATATGACCGAACCCATAAGGCTGCCTACGTATCCCCTCTTAAATGGGAATCAGGTCAAGCGTAGTTCAATTACATCAGATGAGGAACTGTAATCTAAGCATAGTATCTCTTGACTGCGTCTGTATTGATTGGTTTCGGCCAGATTACTCCATCCATTTTTGCAAGTATGAGTGCTCCTCCTGTCAGCACCCTGCGAACCATGTACGGGCCTTGCCAATTGGGAGATACTTTCCCTTTGGCTTCATCTTGATGTGGGAAGATCTTCTTCAGCACCAGCTGTCCTGGTGCAAATTGCCTTGGTTTGATCCTTTTTGTTGAAAGCTCTGGACATTCTGTTCTGATAATGTTGTCCATGACACACTACGTTCTTCCTCTTTCCATTGATAAGTGCCAATTGTTCATAGCGACTCCTTATCCATTCTGCATTGCTGAGTTCAGCTTCCTGTATGATTCTTAAAGAAGGAATCTCTACCTCGGCTAGGATGACAGCTTCAGTACCGTAAACCAGCATGTAGGGAGTTGCTCCGGTTGATGTGCAAACTGTAGTGCGGTATCCCAACAGAGAAAAAGGTAACTTCTCGTGCCATATGTCGATGCCCCCTTTTTCTAAAGCGAAATCGGGTTTGCGACATTTGGGAAGACAACTCTATTCCCGTTTGGGAATTGGGTTTTTGGAATTGAAGAGTCGCCACCTAATGATTAAGTGCATTAGGACACTAAGGGTTTTGAATTTGAAAACCAGAGTTCGGGTAAGGGCTAGAAATTATCTCGAGGGGAAGGTGTTAGGCACCCCTCAAGATCCACTAGTGTGGTTCCCGGTCATGCTATGTTGTGACTTTAATGTAAACAAGTATACAAACAAATTTACACATAAGGGTTACAAACAAGCATGTTGGAATCTATAATTTGTTTGAGGGAGAGTCTAAGTGCAAGAATAGTCAAGACATTGAATGACAAAGAAGAAAAAGCTTAGAGAAGAATAAAGGAATAATGCAGTGAAAAAAATTAAAGGGGATTTGGCAATTGAAAAGACAGAATATTATTGATACATAAACAAAGTAACATAAGGAAAGGGTCCTAGTTTATAAATCACATGGATCAATCCACACAACACCGGTAACCAATCGTACGATAGTGTTTATCGTGTGATCATCATCTCATGTCTACCCTTCCCACCCCGTTAAGGTATGTATCGCTACCTTACATCGTGCTATTACCCGTCCCACCTATCAGTCTTGGAGCTTTAGTCTACTAATCCTTAAAGGAGGAAGCTTGGCTTTTCAGAGGTTTAAAATGATAAAATTCTAAGGCGACAATCAAAAAAACACATAATACACTTAATGAGGAGATAAAGCAATTAAAGGCTCAAGTGGCCTCCTCATTTAGAGAAACGAATTGTTTTAGCACGTTCTTACACATACTGTTTAGGTCCTTGATTAAAATTAGCGTAGGAAGAAGTTGATCTACCACATATTTTGCAGATAGGGAGTCCGAATTAGTCCTGCTTAGATTAAGTTGCAGAAAAACTGAAGATTGATTAATTATCTAACTATCTATCTGCGTTAAACAGGTTTATATGCATGATACCTATTAGTTCAAAGACGGGGAAGAACGAACTGATTGCCAAAAAATAAATATTTAAGTTACAGTATCGTAAGTTCTGCGAGCACTTTAAACAAATACTACTGATTTTTAAAGATGGAGTGGGCAATTTCAGATTTTAATCGATTGACTCCTATAGGCATGCTTTCTAGGTGTACGAATCTTGTTATGCAGAGATCTTCTAAGCAGGTCATTGATATGATTGGTTTATTTTAGGCCCTATAAGTGGAATTGCCTAATGACAGATGCACGTGCAAAAATGCAGGAAAAATCCTATTAGCATATTATCTTCGTGATGTGCAGAATTTTAGCAGTGATTTATTGACATGTATATATTGCGAAGTGTAGAAAACCTATGAGCATGGTATCTATGTGAAGAATGCAGCATTTTAAAGTATTAATCCTATAGACATTCTTTCTATGTGAAATTGCATAATTGAGAGAATATACACCCTATAGCATGGTATCTACGTAAAAAGCAGAATTGAGAAAATATACACCCTATAGGCAGGTGTCTACGTGAAAATTCAGAATTGAAGAAAATATACACCCTTATAGGCATGGTATCTACGTGAAAAATGCAGAATTGAGACAATATACACCCTATAGGCATGGTATCTACCCCTTTGGCATGCATTCTATCCCATCCCTTTTCACTATACCCCAGTAGTTATTACAAGGTACATTACAAAGCTTATGACAGACCAAGTGAATCAAAAGAATAAATGAAAATACATCAGTGATTACATCTACATCTAATCATCCTAATCCAGACTCAAAGTCTAATAATATGAGATAAACCAACTTCCAGGATCGGAATTTTCAAAGCCTTTCTCTTATTTGGGATGTGTCAAAGTTACAAGGAACTTCAAGAGTTCCAGGCAGTGCTTACACCCCAAATATTATTGCAGAACATATTATAGTGCAGTGTGGAAGGGCCAGCCCTCAAGTGTCCAAGTTCAAAGGGAACTGAAGGTCCCAAGGCAAGGCTCACAAGAGGGGGCAGGACTTAAGGGCTTAGGAGTAAGTGTAAGTGCAATGAAAAGGAATTAAGGGGGGAGCTAGGGCAGGCTGGTGGTCATGCCTAGCACCTGGGCTGCTGGCACACCCCTGACCAGCTTGTCAACTTAAAAATTAGAGAGTTAGGACCCTTTGAGGGTCAGGTTCAACCATGGACAGCAATTTAGAGGTTGCTAGGCTATACCTTAACTCTATACACATAAGGGAATGAGGGTATGGATTCATTGCAATAACAGATAGCCAAACATAAGTAATCATTTTAAAAACTGAACTCTATAAAGCAGTAAATTAGGCATGGGCATAAAAGCTTCTAAGTAAACACATTGGATTTTGATGCTTGAATCAAAAGTAGGACATACCAGTTCAGAAGAGCAAGTAGGAAGAAATAGTAGATTTAGGGAAGCCAAATTGCAATCAAGAAGCAAGAGTGTAAGTTTTAGAAGAGAGTTGTGATGATTAAAATCGTGTGTGTGTTAATGAAAGAGCAGGGTATTTATAATTGCAAACAGGTGTAGCAAATAAGGTAAGAATCACAGTTGAGTAATAATTAAGGAACTATGTACCAATTAAAATCAATCACCCTATAGACTTCCTTTAATTAAGGAGTCCAAATTCAAACAGTAATGGGCAGAAGTTATTTAAGGAAGGAAATCAAGTAAATACCTCGTGCAAGGTAGACAAATAAGGGTAAATACATGGTGGTACTTGATTTGTAAAACAAGGACAGGAAATCAGTAAAATAACCAGTAAAGAATCCCATTGAAAGCCTTGCTCGAGTCAGAAAAGAGGTAAAAGGAAAGTTTTAATTTAGAGAAAAATCAGTAACAATCAAATAAGCAACATTAAAGGAATTCAGAATCAATTAACAGTTGGCAAGACCTTTTGAAAGAGAAGCTCTCGTATAAAACACATAGACATGTCAAGCAAGAGGGTTTCAAAATCACAAACGCAGAAAAAGGTTCAAATTCAATTCATAAACTCGAAGTGAGTCTGAGAGTTCAAGGTTTCAAAGTAGAACCCTTGTCCAAACATAAAATCAAATTTAGCCAAAGAAAACCCCCCAAATCCTAGGGTTTTTAAACTCGAATTTGATACAGTGATGAAGAGGCAAACTATCGAGATGAGCTCAGAGACCTTTTCTGAGTCTCATGAGAAGCATACAAGCACAATAGCAAGTAGAACATAGGAACCAGTACAGGAAACAAGTTTCAAGAAAGCTTGAAAATTAAATGAGTTCAGGTAGTGTAAACATAAAGAAATAGTCGATGAAACACATCAAGAAAGAATCCAGGCGAAGTCTGGTAAAGGCAAACAAAGGATCAAAACTCAGTAGGAAAATACAGTAGAGGAACACATAAGATAGACATGAGAGAGCATGGTGAAAAACCAGTATGAGATAGAACGGAGCATAATAAAATAAATTTCATAACAAGGCAAATATAAGAACACACGAAAGGCATGTGAGTGAGAAAAGAGCCAGTAAGAACACAGCAGGGAACGATTCACACCAAGAAAAGAGAAGAAGAAGAGTCAGAAACATTTTAAGGACTTTCCAAAAACTCTAATCGAAAAGAAGTGCTTTTTGATAGAAAATCGAAAAAAAAAGGTTTAAGAAACTTAAGCAACAATGCAAACATGTAACAGATCTAAAATAATCGGAGAGAACCTCGATATTTAGGGTTCCAGATGAACCCTAGAGATGAGAAAGGCTTCGAAAATACCCGATCTAAGTCGGATAATGTCATAAACAGGCTCAAAAGACCAAGAGCCACCGGAGCAAGGCCGGAATCTTCGAATCAGTGAAGGCCTGGGTGAAGACCCTCGAGGTCTGGCCTCGATCCTTCGAACAACATGCATGCAAGAGCCATAGGAGGTGGGTATAGGCTGTCCATGGCCTGAGAAGCCATGGACGCCGGTGAAAACATGGTGGAACAAGGTAGGGGAGGCTAGGGTTCCGGGAAGCCTTGAGAGAATTTGGGAGTTTAAGGGCGGCTGAAGGAGGAAAATGAATTAGGGTTAGGGGTCGTCTGTGAATTAAAAAGGAAATATTCAATCTGAGTCGTTGATCTTCTAGATCAACGCCTGAGATTAAAAGGGGGGATCCGGTCGGTTTAAAATTTGGGCTGGTTGCGATTGGGCTCAATTGTGGTTAAAATTGAAATTGCAAAGGGGTTATAATTGAAATGGACGAGGCTAAATGTTAAACAGCCATTTCTTCCCTTTTTATTTTAAAAATAGTTAAAATAATTTCCAAAACCAGTTAAAAGCACTAAATTGATTAATAATCATATAAATATTAATGAAAAGTACTGGGAGCAATTTTGTAATTGCAAATTACTGTTAATCGGAAAATAGGCTATAATTGCAATTATAGCATTTTAGCCTTTAAAATACCAAATAAATTTTACAAAAATGTGCAAAAAAATCACATTAATTATATCTTGGTGTAAATATGAAATAAAAATAAATTACTCATCAAAAAAAATGATAGTCCGGAAATAATTATTGAGTTTTGTATTATTAAAATAGACAACAAATTGATTTTAAAAACCTTTAAAATAAGAGAAAGATACCAAAACTCTTGGGCATGCTTGTATATGCATATACATACTATTTTGAGAACATCTTGAGTATATAAAATACATAGGGAAAAATTGGGTATCAACAGCTGCCCCTATTTACCCGGGAAGGATGAAAGAGTTGTCGGGTAAAGATATGATGACCAATTTTTGACCGAGAGAGACGACTTGCAAAGGTTTTGACCGAGCTCTGGTTTCTGAGCTGCCTACATATCCCTGGTTTTATAGGAATCAGGTCATATGTAGTTCGGGGTACATCGACGGAGTATGCCGATGGAGGTTTTTGAAGAGACGGACGCAATATTTATGTTAGGAAGGGTGGTAAGGGACTGATGGGTTGCGAGAACCGGAGCGAGATCGCTCCTGCTGTAATGGCCGTTGCCAGCTGATGTACCTGCAATTGAGTAATACAAACATATCGTGCAGAATTTAAACGTGATGCAAGTTCCTGTTGGACCATGAATGCTGTCTTTGGACGGTTAGGATGACGTCCTCAGACCATGACGTCCTGGGCCGTGAAGCGCATAATAAAGGATTCGCAGGCTATGAAATGATGTTCTTGGGCTATGATGATGGTGCCTCCGAACCATGATGCCTTTGAATAATGATGTGCAGAATATAAAGCGGGATCCTCGGGCCATGGCATAGCGTTCTCGAGCTATGAAAATGGTGCCTCCGAACAATGACACCCTTGGACGGTTTGGCGGTATTTCAGCCCATGAAATGCAAGATTTGGCGGTATTTCAGCGGATGTAGAGCATAAATATAAATGGCGATCTTTCAGCCGACATAGGGATTTAAATAAAGTTGGCGATATTTTAGCCATGCAGGATTAAATAAAGTTGGTGATATTTCAGCCGGCAAAGATTTAAATATAAATAGCGATCTTTCAGCCGATATAGAGATTTAAATGAAGTTGGCGATATTTCAGCCATTCAGGATTTAAATAAAACTGGCGATCTTTCAGCCGACATAAAAATTTAAATATAAATGGCAATCTTTAAGCCGATATAGATATTTAAATGAAGTTGGCGATATTTCAGCCATGCTGGATTTAAATAAAACTGGCGATCCTTCAGCCGACGTAAAGACTTAAATATAAGTGGCGATCTTTCAGCCGATATAGAGATTTAAATGAAGTTGGCGATATTTTAGCCATGCAGGATGGAGACAGTGCTTAGTCTTGGAAGGCAGAAAGGTAGCCTCATGCAATGCAAGAAAATGCAGGATGGAGACATTGCTTAGTCTCGGAAGGCAGAAAGGTAGCCTTATGCAATGCAAGAAAATGCAGGATGGAGACAGTGCTTAGTCTCGGAAGGCAAAAAGGTAGCCTTATGCAATGCAAGAAAAATGTAGGTTGGAGACAATGCTTAGTCTCGGAAGGCAGAAAGGTAGCCTTATGCAATGCAAGAAAATGCAGGATGGAGACAGTGCTTAGTCTCGGAAGGCAAAAAGGTAGCCTTATTCCAAGAAAAGTGCAGGATGGATACAATGCTTAGTCTCGGAAGGCAGAAAGGTAGCCTTATGCAATGCAAGAAAATGCAGGATGGAGACAGTGCTTAGTCTCGGAAGGCAGAAAGGTAGCCTTATACAATGTAAGAAAATGCAGGATGGAGACAGTGCTTAGTCTCGAAAGGCAGAAAGGTAGCCTTATGCAATGCAAGAAAATGCAGGATGGAGACAATGCTTAGTCTCGGAAGGCAGAAAAGTAGCCTTATGCAATGCAAGACAATGCAGATGGAGACAATGCTTAGTCTCGGAAGGCAGAAAGGCAGCCTTATGCAATGCAGAAATAAAGGTGAAGAGTAACGAAATCTCTTAGCGGATAGATGATAGCTAATAGTTGATTGTCCTTATGGTTGCTGGGGATGTTGCGTGCGAGTAGCGCTTGAAAATGGGTGATGATTCTGAGAATTGTATTCCTGAAAAGTGTGAGTTTGTAATCGTATCCGATGATTCTATATTTTTGGGGTGCCTGCATTCAAAGAAAGATTGTGAGTTTTGTCAAGGGGGGAAGGTTAGTTTGTCTTCCCGTTGACTGCGCTCGTCCTACTCGGCTCGTTTTCGTTGGGGTAGCATCGCTAAACAAAGCAATTTGATAGTAGCCATGCATGATTTAGTAAAATATGATAAAAATATGATGTAAATACAAAATAGATAACAAACAGAACGATTTTCTTTTTAGAAGAACCTACGACTGTGACGTGGTTCAAGATATTGCAACCTCTTTTGCTTCGGAATTTTGAGGGTCCTCCTCAAAATTCTGCCCCAGTTTACTGGGCTGGTGCCTCTGACGGCTGCGTGCGACGAATGACTGAAAATCAACTTCGGAATTTTGAGGGTCCTCGTCAAAATTCTGCCCCAGTTTCCAATGTCGGGGGAAATGAAAATTTTGTTGAATTGTGACCGAACCCATAGGGCTGCCTACGTATCCCCTCTTGAACGGGAATCAGGTCAGGCGTAGTTCAAATAAATCATATAGGAAAGCATAAAGATTACACATAGTAGCGCTTGACTGCATCTGAGTTGATTGGCTTTGGCCAGACTTCTCCATCCATTTCTGCGAGTATGAGGGCTCCTCCGGTTAGAACCCGGTGAACCATGTACGGACCTTGCCAATTAGGAGAGAACTTTCCTTTGGCTTCGTCTTGGTGCAGAAAAATCTCTTCAGTACTAAATGCCCTGGCGCGAACTATCTTGGCCTGACTCTCTTGTTGAAGGCTCTGGTCATTCTATTCTGATAAAGCTGACCATGGCAAACTTCATTCAATCTTTTCCCGTCTATAAGGGCTAATTGCTCATAGCGACTCTTTACCCATTCTGCATCTTCAAGTTCTGCTTCCTGTATAATTCTCAGGGAAGGAATCTCTACTTCGGCTGGGATGACTGCCTCAGTACCGTAAACCAACATATAAGGAGTCGCCCCAGTTGATGTGCGAACGGTGGTACGGTATCCCAATAGAGCAAATGATAGCTTCTCATGCCACAGCTTGTGTTTTTCTATCATTTTCCTTAGTATCTTTTTGATGTTCTTGTTGGCTGCTTCTACAGCTCCATTCATCTGAGGTCTGTAGGCTGTAGAATTCTTGTGCTTGATCTTGAAGGTTTCACACATTGCTTTCATCAGGTCGCCGTTGAGATTGGAACCATTATCAGTGATGATTGACTCTGGGATGCCGAATCGGCAAATGATATGATCGCGGACAAAGTATACCATGATCTTCTTGGTCGCTGCCTTATACGATGCTGCTTCAACCCATTTGGTGAAGTAATCAATTGCCACTAGAATGAACCTATGCCCGTTTGATGCGGCAGGCTCGATAGGTCCGATGACATCCATTCCCCAAGAGGCGAACGACCATGGTGAGCTTGTTGCTTTGAGCTCGTTAGGAGGCACCTTTATCATGTCTGCATGGATTTGGCAACGATGACATTTCCGAACATACTGGATGCAGTCTGTCTCCATAGTCATCCAGAAATAACCAGCTCGGAGTATTTTCTTGGATAAGATAAAACCATTCATATGCGGACCACAAGTCCCTGCATGAACTTCTTCCAACAACCTGGATGCTTCCTTTGCTTCGACACATCTTAGTAGTCCCAAATCGGGAGTCCTCCTGTACAGGATTCCTCCGCTGTGGAAGAAGTGATTGGATAACCTCCGTAGTGTACGATTTTGAGTAGTGTTTGCATGTTCTGGATACTCTCCTGTTGAGAGATACTTCTTAATGTCATGAAACCATGGTTTTCCATCTGCTTCTTCCTCGACATGAGCACAGTAGGTGGGTTGATCCTGGATTTTTACTGGGATGGGATCAATGAAGTTCTTATCCGGATGTTGAATCATGGATGATAGAGTGGCCAATGCATCGGCGAACTCATTCTGTACTCCGGGAACATGCCGGAATTCTGTCTTTGTAATCCTCTTCCTCAATTCTTGTACGTGATGCAAATATGGGAGTATCTTGGAGTTCTTGGTTGCCCATTCTTCCCGAACCTGATGTATGAGCAAGTCGGAATCCCCAATCACTAGTAACTCCTGAACGTTCATGTCAATGGCCATTTTGAGCCCCAAGATGCAGGCTTCGTATTCGGCCATATTGTTGGTGCATGGGAACCTGAGTTTGGCGGATACCGGGTAATGCTGACCTATTTCTGATACTAGAACTGCTCCTATGCCAACACCTTTAAAGTTTGCGGCTCCGTCGAAAAACATTCTCCAGCCGTCATAGGATTCTGCAAGGTCTTCTCCTATGAAAGAAACCTCCTCGTCGGAAAAATACGTCTTTAGAGGATCGTATTCTCCATCCACGGGATTTTCGACAAGATGATCTGCCAGTGCTTGTCTTTTGATCGCTTTCTGGGTCACGTAGACGATATCAAACTCACTCAGCAGGATTTGCCATTTGGCTAGCTTGCCCATGGGCATGGGATTCTGAAAGATGTACTTCAGTGGATCCATCCTTGATATGAGATAACTAGTATAGGCACAAAAATAATGCCTCAACTTCTGAGCTACCCAAGTCAGAGCACAACAGGTGCGTTCGAACAGGGAATACCGGGCCTCGTACGGGGTGAACTTCTTGCTGAGATAGTAGATGGCTTGCTCCTTTCTCCCCGTTTCATCATGTTGTCCTAAAACACAGTCGAACGCTCCATCCAGTACTGCAAGGTAGAGCAATAGCGGTCTACCTGGTTCGGGCAGGACCAGGACTGGCGGCGTTGACAGGTATTCCTTGATTCTGTCGAAGGCCTTTTGACAATCATCAGTACATTTAGTGGCGGCATCCTTCTTCAACATCTTAAAGATTGGTTCACAAATGACAGTGGACTGGGCTATGAACCGGCCGATGTAGTTGAGTCATCCCAAGAAACTCATAACTTCTTTCTTGTTCTTTGGAGGTGGTAATTCTTGAATGGCTTTAACCTTTGACGGATCCAGTTCTATTCCTCATCGACTTACGATGAACCCAAGCAGTTTTCCGACTGGAACCCCGAATGCACACTTGGCGGGATTCAGTTTCAAGTTGTATCTTCTCAATCTGTTGAAGAACTTTCTTAAATCCTCCATGTGGTCAGTGGCTTTCTTGGATTTAATGATGACATCATCTACATACACCTCGATCTCTCTGTGTATCATGTCATGGAAAATAGTAGTCATGGCCCTCATGTAGGTGGCCCCAGTATTCTTTAATCCAAACGGCATCATCTTGTAACAATACATTCCCCATGGCGTAATGAAAGCCGTTTTCTCCGCGTCTTCTTCGTCCATCCATATTTGATGGTACCCAGCAAAACAATCGATGAATGACTGCAGCTCGTGCTTGGCACAGTTGTCAATCAGGATGTGTATGTTCGGGAAGGGGAAGTCATCTTTCGGACTGGCCCTATTGAGGTCCCGGTAGTCGACACAGACTCTGACCATCCCGTGCTTCTTTGGCACTAGCACAATGTTGGCTAACCATGTCGGGTACAACACTACCCTGAGGACCTTGGCTTTGACTTGCTTGGTGACTTCTTCCTTGATTTTCAGACTCATTTCTGGCTTGAACTTTCTGAGCTTCTGCTTTACCAGCGGACACATCGGATCTGTTGGCAGTTTGTGAGCTACAATAGATGTACCGAGACCGGTCATATCGTCCTATGACCAGGCAAATATGTCCTCATATTCTTTTAAGAACTCCGTGTACTCTTCCTTTTCTGAAGGTGACATGTGAACACTGATGCGCGTTTCCTTGACATTCTCTGTATCCCCCAGGTTGACGACCTCGGTTTCGTCCAGATTAGACTTAGGTCTATTCTCAAAGTCTTCAACCTATTTAATGACCTCTTATGTTATCTCATCCTCTTCTGAGTCTATATCTGTTTGTTGCGTTATCTCGTCGCATGTCACATTCATCGGTTCATCAAGATAAGTAATAGTAATGCTGTGTAAAAGTAAAATAAATGACAGAGAAAAATAATAAGAGCGAGACATATATAAGAAACTGAAATGCTTTGATAAATTCCATAATTCTTTTGAACATCGGAGCTTTTTTCAAAATTTAAAGATAATACTGAATGGAAATCAACTAGCGAAAAGTAAAAGATAACGCATAATGCTTTGTTCAGCCTTGCTACCCCGAAGCTCTCCGGGTCTTGGTGGTTCTGATAGACCAATTATTGAGGTGCTCCCCTCGGCTCACCGCCTGTATAGAAGGGCCTTCCTCCCCTTCCTCCTCGAGAATGACGTGATAGTCCATATCGTCATCTTCCAAAAATAGGTTCTTCATTGCGGCCAATGTTTCATCTTCCTCTGACCCATATAAGATGTCTGCCGGCTGGAAAGTCTGCTCCAGGCGGGGTATCGGGTCCTCTAGCGGATAGTAAGGGCCACGCCATGGTGGCGACCAGTTCCTGAATTTTTGCCAAGTGTATCCATACCCTAACCCGAAAGTGGTGCCATGCTTCTTCAGTTTGATAGGCTTGGTGATTCCCTGGAGGTTCTTGCCGAGCCCTTTGCCAGGTTAATGCCCGCTCCAGTTTAGTATACTCTCTATCTTGTTATCCCACCACTTATCTTTGTCCACGGCGTTGACTCGCTCAATCTGGTGGTAGGTTTCTCCTCCTAGTTTCCTTCTTCCTTCAATTGCTGGGATGGTTTGACGATTGTATATGGGGTTACTCCCGTCACCATGAATAATCACCTCTTGGTGATTCCACTCGAACTTCACTGCCTGGTGCAGGGTTGAGGCTACGGCTCCAGCGGCGTGGATCCAAGGTCGTCCTAGTAGTAAGTTGTAGGATGCTGGGATGTCTATTACTTGAAAATCAACATCGAACCAAGTTGGCCCCATTTGCAGACATAAATTGATCTCCCCAATAGTTGACCTTTGGGAGCCATCAAAAGCTTTGACGTTGATAGCCCCATCCTTGATTTCATGCAGACTCTTCCCTAATGTTCTGAGGGTCACCAGTGGACAAATGTTGAGGCTGGACCCTCCGTCAATCAAAGTCCTGGTGATGAAATAGTCCTCGCATTGCATAGTGATGTGCAACGCTTTGTTGTGGCCTAAACCTTCAGGGGGCAACTCATCCTCGTGGAAAGTGATTTTATGACTCTCCAATACCTGCCCGACCATGTTTGCCATCTCTCCTCCAGTTATATTGCTGGGTACGTATGCCTCGCTCAGTATCTTCATCAGGGCGTTCTTGTGTGTCTCGGAGCTTTGCAGTAGAGCTAGAATGGAGATCTGTGCTGGTGTTTTTTTTTATTGGTCGACAATTGAGTATTTTGTTGCCTGTATCTTCCGCCAGAGATCATCGGGCCCAGTTTTAATAGGCCGTCCAGAGGCCTGCTTACTTGATTCAACTAAGTGCTCAGGAGTACAAATTCGGCCACTCCTGGTCATACCCTGTGCTGCAATTGCTTCTCCAGACCTAGTCTTTCCTTTCCTTCTTGCCTTGGCGGTGTAATCCCAAGGAATGGCCTGTGTATGGAATGGCGTTACAGCTGACATTGCCACAGGAATGGGCACTCTCGTTTGGGAGGCAACACAGCAACTTCGAATGGTGCAGGTGCTTTTGGAGACCCAAACTCCACCTTAATTGGCTCTGCAGTCTTTATGGAGGACGATGTTTCAAAATCGAGAGGCACGGACATGTTTACTTCAGCATCCCCAGAGGGTTGGATCTGGACTACGATTGGATTTAGTATGACTGTTGGTTTCTTGGGCTCGTCACCTTCGGCAATTAATCCAATTGACCCTTTGGGGTCCCAATCATCTTCTACTTTGATCATATGCACACCACCACCCTTATGATCAGGCAAAGGATTGTTGCGAACATTAGGAGCAGGTTCCTTGGCCACGATGATTTTTGTTGTCAATTAGAGCTTGGATTTTGTCTTTCAGAGATCGGCACTCGTCAATGGTATGCCCTTTCATGCCAGAATGGTATGCATAGGTTTTATTTGGATTGACCCATTGGGAAGGATTTTCTGGAGTTATGACAGGGATTGGGGTGACGTAACCGGCTGCTTTGAGTCTTTCATATAGTTGGTCGATTGGCTCGGCGATGGCGGTGTATTGCTTGGGGGGGGTCTACAGTCGAAGTTAGGGCGTGGCCTGGGGAAGTTTTGGCGGGCAGGAGGTGATTGGTAGTGAGCGTTATAGGCTTGGTAGACGGGTGCAGTTTGGGAATACCTTGGTGAGGTAGGTTGATATGTGGGGGAGGGGGATGATTGGTAAGCAGGAATTTGGTAAGAGGGCGGAGGAGCTTGGTAATTGGGGATAGGCTGGTATGTGAGAGGGGGTACCGGCTAGGCTTGGTATTTTACTGGGGACTTGGTTCTTTGTGCAACCATCACGGCACTCACGTCCTTTTTCTTGGACGCGCCACCAGATTGTAGGGCTTTGTTGGTAGCCTGCAGTGCTTCAAAATTAGTGACCATACCGCTCTTAATGCCTTCCTCAATCCTTTCTCCTAGCTTGATGATATCGGAGAATTTCTGGCCCTCTATCAACATTAACCTCTCATAATACTGCGGATCTTGAGCTCGGACGAATAATCGATTCATCTGTCTTCTCTAAGCCGGCCTGACCTTAGCAGCCTCGGATCTCCATCGAGTAGCATACTCGCGGAATGTCTCGATGGGGTTTCCG
>NC_031999.1:32271475-32314478 GCF_001879085.1 Nicotiana attenuata
TAGCGAGTTCTGAAAGCGGTCTTGGGAATATCCTGCTCCCTAATCTTCAATTGGTGATACCCGGACCGTAGATCAATTTTGGAGAAGATCCTTGCACCTTGCGATTGGTCGAACAAATCATCTATTCGAGGCAGAGGATACTTATTCTTGATGGTGACTTTGTTGGGCTGCCGATAATCTATACACATCCGGAGCGACCCATCCTTCTTCCTGACAAAGAGAATCGGAGCACCCCACGGCGACACACTCGGCCGTATGAACCCCTTTTTTAATAAATTCTTCAGCTGCTCCTTTAACTCCCTTAGCTCTGCTGGAGCCATTCTGTATGGTGGAATAGATATTGGCTTTGCATCTGGCAATACGTCAATCCCGAAATCAATCTCCCTATCTGGCGGAATCCCTGGAAGCTCGTCCGGAAACACTTCGAGAAACTCATTCACGACTGGCACGGACTCGGGGGTGGACACTTCTGAAGTGGTGTCCGCCACCCGGACCAAATGATAGATACACCCCTTTTTAATCATCTTTGAAGCCTTGAGGTAGGAAATAAACCTGCCCTTCGGCACCACATCATTCCCTTTCCACTCGATAACCGGCTCATTAGGGAACTCGAGTCTCATGACTCTCATTCGGCAGTCAAGTTTAGCAAAGCACGTATACAGCCAGTCCATCCCCATAATCACATCAAAATCCACCATTCCAGGCTCGATAAGATCGGCCGTGGTAACGCGACCACATACCGTGACAACATAATTCTTATAAACCCGCGCGGCTGTAATAGAATCACCAACCGGGGTCGATACAAAGAACGGCTCATGAAGCTATTCGGGTTCTATCCCAAAGCTTGAAGCAATGAATGGGGTGACATAAGACAAAGAGGATCCCGGATCAATAAGAGCATAACAATCAATGGCCTGAACAGACAAGATACCTGTAACCACATCTAGAGAAGCCTCTGCACTCTGACAACCACTCAAAGCATAGAACCGGCTGGGTCCACCTCTACCACGGGCTCCACCCCTAACTGTACCACGTCCTGCTGGGGCTGGAGGACGCTCAGATGATGTGGCGACTGAAGAACCGGGCGACTGAGCAGATCCCCTACCCATGCCCGACTGGGGGCACGACAGTCTCGCTGAATATGACCTCTCACCCCGCATCTGAAACACACCGGGATATCCAAGTAGCAAGTCTCTGTATGAAATTTCCCACACTTGGTGCATAGAGCCCTCCCCTGCTGCTGTGGTCTCCCTCCTGAACGACCGGACTGATGGGGTCTCCTACTGTCTGAGCCTGGTCTCATGCGGCTGTTCTGCTGATAACTGCGCAGAGATGATGGTGCACTCGCTGAGGACTGAGCATATGACTGAGACGGCCCTGACGACCCTCTCCCCTGAGTTGATCTCCCTGAGTGACCTACTGATCGGGCCCTGTTGCTATTCTCCCTTTCCGCCCGAATCTTCAACTTCCTAGCCTCTGTGGCCTAAGCGAATCCCACAATCTTTCCATAGTTCATATCCGAGTGTAAGGCCGCTGTAGCAGCCTCATTTACTACCAAGGGACTAAGGCCCTGAACAAATCTCCAAACTCTAGCTGCCATGGTCGACACTAACTGTGGAGCATACTTGGACAATCTCACGAACTCCATGTGCTACTCCCAAACACTCATACTGCCCTGCTTAGGGTCTCAAACTCCGTGGCACGGGCTGCTATTGTCTCAGCTGGCATGAACTGGTCCATGAACGCATCTACAAACTCATCCCATCTGGCCGGAGATCCTCCCTCCCCACGGGAGTCCTCCCACATCTCGAACCATCAATACGCTGCTCCCCTCAACCTGTATGATGCCAATTCAACTCCCTCTGTCTCTGAAGCTTTCATCACTCGGAGGGTCTTATACATTTCATCAAGAAATTCTTGCGGATCGGCCTCTGGGTCTGTGCCTGAGAACTCTAGAGGGGCCAACCGCAAAAACTGGTTAACTCTGGAGCTGGTAGAATCTCCCTGTCCGCTAGAGGATGTAGGGACATCCTGAGATCTCTGGGCCTGAGCAGCCACTAACTAGGTCAACATGCAGATGGCTCCCCCAAGGTCCATATCAGAAACCTCGGGACCAGGAGCTGGAATGGTTCCAGATTCAGGAATATCGGCGGGAGGGATGTTGGCACCCGCTGCCGCTGCAGGATCAGGAACATGCTGGTCTGGGACAGACGGGCCGGGTAGGTTCAAGGCTGGGGAGTCACTCTCACCCACGGCATCAGGTACATGATTCATAGCCTCACTCGGGGTGGCATTGGCCCCAAGGCCGAGTCTAGCTCTCTTCTTAGGTGCCATTACTGAAAAAGTTCGGAACAACGCACGAGTTAGATATAGATACTTTCACATTTCACTTCACCGCACGATACAGAATAACAAGGAAGTGGGAAATTTCCTAAATGTCCATGGAGCCCCCCACTTATAGATGTGGTCAACTTCACACCGATAAGTAGGGCTCTACTAGACACGACTTCGAGACATCCTAGGACTCCTTAAAACCTTAGGCTCTGATACCAAGTTTGTCATGCCCCAAATTCGAGGGACATGACCAGCGCCCGACCGGGTAGCCCCAGCCAAGCGAACCTGGATGCCTTTCCTAACCCACATGTTACCCCACGTTTTCCTTACTCAATTATTCCAAGAATTTGCCAAATAATTAATTCAGAACACTTTTTAATTTACAAAACACATACGTACTTACATAATAGTAATGAAATCACCAACTCGTTACCAATGTATGAAAACACGGATCTACACAAGTTTCTAACCCACATCTACTGTCTACGGAGCCTCTAATAGTACAATAGGATAATACAGTATTTGCCGGTAACAAGGCTCCGGCTATACCTTACACAAAATCAACTAAAGCTCCGGAAACAATGTGGCCTGAACCACGCAGGGCCCCGAGAGGAAAGGGGCTCACCAAAAAGCTAATGGATGACGAAGGGGAGCTACGATCGGTGGACTGGAGTACCTGCTACGGATCCACCTACAATCATAACACGAATGTAGCGCCCCCGGCAAAAGGGACGTCAGTACATTTGAATTGTACTGGTATGTACGAACAAACTTTGCTCCAAGTAAACTCGAACCATAAGCAAGTAAGCAGCAGTAATAAAAGTGACAATCAAATCCACAAGGAGGGAACAATTAAGACAACAGGTATACAATCTCTCCTCCATAAACAAGCATGTAATTGTAATGGAAATAACAATCAAATCCACAAAGGAAGAGCAATTCAACAAGTTTACAATCTCTCATGTTTTCCCCTTCCACATTTCCACATCAATAATTTCACAATTTGTTCATAGTTCATTTCAATAGCGATTTCGATCGCTTTCCAACCTTATTACCTCGGCCACCCTTATTACCTCGGCCACCTTTATCACCACAACCCACACCTTATTTCTTCGTGTTGTGGCGCGCAACCCGATCCCACCGAACAATCACAATTCACAAATAACACAACAACAACAACAATTCACAAAGAATAACAACAACAATCCTCAAGAAACAACAACAATGACCCTCAAGGAAAAACAACAACAATTTACAAAGATTAACAATAACCATCCTCAAGAAACAACAACCATGACCCTCAAGGAACAACAACAACAATTTACATGAACTTCCATAGCCATCAATACCATTTCCATGTATTACACTACTCATATGCATTAATAGGTCACAACGATAATTTCCCACGACAAACCACATATGTTACTACCACGGTCATTCCGATCACGTCAATTCCCATTTCCTTCCATTACTTGTTTCACAGTTCTTACCACATAGTACACTCACAATCGCAAACTTGGTTTATTTCTAATTACTTGCATCAATATAGAGAAGGCACAACCACAATCACTCAACCCTACCAATCACATGAATTTCACAAACAAATCACGTAGAAATCACATACCAAGCACTCAAACACCCAAACAAGGCGATTTTACAAGTTCAAAGTTAGCCATACATACCTGGAGCCGAGTTCCCTTTTAACTTCTATTTCCAAATCACCAAATGGTCTGGCAACGTCAATCTAGTGCACAAGTTAACGCGTATGACTTAGAAAAGAAGTTCACAATTTCTACTCCAACTTATTTAGGTTACCATCCCATCTTTGCACCATCTTTTACTCCTACCCAATTACTCTCACTATGTTTTAGGTTATAGAATGACATGCATGTATCAGTTCAACCACTATTTTCAAAGACCAATGCATGAGACCCCCCCCCCCTTAGTTTAAACCAGAATTTTAGTGAAAAGGGTTAGGGTTGTTACCTGCAAGAAAAGGGGGATGAAAATAAGCTTGAAATTTCCCGGGCCGGATGGTTTTGAAGAATCAAATTTTGGAGAAGATGACTTCCTCTCTCAAGACCCTCTCTTCCTCTCTCTTATTTTGTGCAGAAGATCGTTAAAAATGAGGGGCTGGGGGTGTTTATTAAAAAGGGGGGTCGGGTATAAAATTTAGAAAATACAAGCCCGAGCAAGATCTGCAGTCGCATTCTGCGATCGCAGAACTGAAATGCGGTCCGCAGATTGGACCGCAGATTGGACCGCATAATTGCTCCCAAAACTCTGATGATTCTGTTTGGGTCTGCGAAAGGAATGCGGTCCGCATTCCTGTTATGCAGTTGCATTGTGCACCGCAGAACTGACCTTCACAAATCCTTGAGGAACTTATGCGATGATTATGCGGTCCGCATATTGGTTATGCGATCGCATAATAGACCGCATTTTCAACATTAATTTTGAAAACTCTTCTGTTCCACTCTGCAGTAGAAATGCGGTCCGCATATCAATTATGCGGTCGCATTTTTGACTGCATCTTGATCTCAAGTTTAACCAAATCACAGCTTCACTATGCGGTAGGAATGCGGTCCGCATACCAGATCTACGACCGCATTGTTGACCGCATAATGGCATTTTTCTGGGAAACTGATTCTTTTGATTTTTTTTTCAAGCTTAGATCAATACCAAAGGTCCGAACCGCGGCGAGCTTGCGAGCCACAAAGAATTCTACGCATTCCTAACACATATTCGGAGTTGACACCACAAGATACTAGGTTTTGAGCCAAAAATTTTACGGGGCCTCATAATGATCTTCTTCTAGCCATCCTGGATAGTATGAAATGTAGCCGGCATTATATCTGTCAGGCTCTATGGAATCCCTTTCCAGGATGATCTTGTTGTTCCACATGTGTTGAGCTTAACATTTGTATGGGCTATCGTCATCTTAGAAATCAGCCCTGAAATGACTCATCTTCTCGACCTTTGGTACGACTTGCTTCCTCCCTGCCTGCCTCATGACTCGGAGAGGGACATAGGGATAAATTCCCCTCAGACCAATGAGTATAAGGAATGGAGCGTCGTGAGAGCGGATGATGAACTCTCCAGTGGGGAACCATTCGAACATCCATTGCACCTTGTCTTCTTTCAAGTTTTCAAACAACTCTACCCATCCTCGAGCATCCACCCGGCTGAGCAAACATGTCAGGCATATAGTTCATTCTCTTGGGATGGTGAAAGGCTATATGATCATTCCACGGCCTGCGCGGAAGCTCTTGACGGTATCGACCCTTTTGGAGATGTTCTATAAGCCAGAGTTGGAGTAGTAAGTTGCAACCCTCAAAATGACTGGCTCCTCACTGACAGTTCTCCAAAGCTCGGTAGATCTCAGCAACAATCATGGGCACTATGCTAAATGGCTGCCCTCCAATCCCTTCCATCAATGTCTTGGTGACCATGGCTAGTCTGGTGTGGATCCTAGCCTTCTTCATAGGAAACACTATCATTCCCAAGAAGCAGAACATAAAGACGAAAACCCTCCTGTGGATATGCCCCAATGATGTGAGGGCGAATTCATCTGGATAGGTGCGGTAGGATTTGCTATGGCCGTGCCTCTCATACAGGTAGTTGAAAGAAATATAGGAATCCTTCAAACAAGTCAAGTCTGAATTTTTCTTCAACCCCATCATTTTGAAGAAACCCTTACCCTTGCGGTTTTCTGGCATGAGAAAACCCGGAGTCTCCCAAGGAATACCGGCTAAACCTCCTATTTCCTCGAGCAGAGGGGTCATTTCAAGGTCCCCAAATCGAAATAGTGATCTATCACTGTCCCAGAATAAGGTCGCAACCTCTATGATTTTGTTGTCCGGCTGAATTTCCAAAAAAGAGGGTAAGTTTCCCAAATACTTGCGGACGAGAGTCCGGTCACTAGAATGAAGGTCCTCCCACCAACTTAGCAACCTCGGGTGAATATTGGTTACCATGTCGAATCTGGGGATTTCGTGCCTCATTTTCTGCAAAACAAAGTATTAGTCCCTCACCCCCGCCGAACTCGACTATTTAAATCAATAATTTACATAAACAGCATTTAGTCCTCCAAATAAATGCACAGAATATGGTGTTGTCCGTTTGGGTCCCAGGGGAACCCAGTGGACTTTGGATAAGCCTATCTTAAAGAGTCATTATCTGGACAACATAACTGACTCGACTAGGTTTGACAATGATGCATGTACAGTTAAATAGAATAAGGTTTCTATGGGGTGCTAGACCGGTACCCTTGAGTGGACAACTCAAGAGGGAAAGGCACGGAACCGTCGACTGCACCGCTGATTGACTAGTTTTACCGCAAATATGCCTTTTCCAGATTTAGGGGGTAATAATATTGGAAGAGCGCAACAACTCATCAAGCGTTGCTATGGTATTTGTTTGGCACGAGTGGAATATGATGTTGAAGATGCAATTACAAGAATGAAACAAATTGTCACGTATTTTCACGTTAATAATGATTACAATAATTGCTCAGAAATTACAACGGTATTGAAGGAAAGCAGTAAATGAAAGCGTTAAAGAAAATGAAACAAAAAGACAAGTTAGTTTCGAATAAAGGTATTAAACAAAGCAATAAAGAAAACAATAAAGTCACATATAACATGAAGTGGTAAAAGCCTAAAGAATCCCCAGCAGAGTCGCCATGCTGTCGACGCCCCCTTTTTCTAAAGCGAAATCTGGTTTACGACATTTGGGAAAAGACAACTCTATTCCCATTTGGGAATTAGGTTTTTTGGAATTGAAGAGCGCCACCTAATGATTAAGTGCATTAGGACACTAAGGGTTTTGAATTTGAAAACCAGAGTTCGGGTAAGGGCTAGAAATTATCTCGAGGGGAAGGTGTTAGGCACCCCTCAAGATCCACTAGTGTGGTTCCCGGCCATGCTATGTTGGGACTTTAATGTAAACAAGTATACAAATAAATTTACACATAAGGTTTACAAACAAGCATTTTGGAATCTATAATTTGTTTGAGGGAGAGTCTAAGTGCAAGAATTAGTCAAGACATTGAATAAACAAAGAAGAAAAAGTTAGAAGGAAAAGGAATAATGCAGTGAAAAAATTAAAGGGGAGTTTTGGGTAATTGAAAAGACAGAATTTATTGATACTACACCAAGTAACATAACGAAAGGGGTCCTAGGTTTATAAATCACATGGATCATCCACACAACACCGGTAACCAATCGTACGCATAGTGTTATCGTGTGATCATCATCTCCATGTCTACCCTTCCCACCCCGTTAAGGTATTAATCGCGGAATGGTATCGCTACCTACAGCGTGCTATTACCTGTCCCACCTATCAGTCCTGGAGGCTCTTAGGACTACTAATCCTAAAGGGAGGAAGCTTGGCTTTTCAGAGGCTTAAAAGGATAAAATTCTAAGGCGACAATCAAAAACACATAATACACTTAACGGGGAGATAAAGCAATTAAAGGCTCGAGTAGGCCTCCTCATTTAGAGAAATGAATATTTTAGCACGTCTTACACATACTGTTTAGGTCCTTGATAAAAATTAGCGTAGAAAGAATGGATCTACCACATATTTTCCAGATAGTGAGTCCGAATTAGTCCTGCTTAGATGTAGGTGCAGAAAAACTGACGATTGATTAATTATCTAACTATCTATCTGCGTTAAACAGGGTCTATATGCATGATATCTATTAGTTCAAAGACGGGGGAAGAACGAACTGATTGCAAAAAAAATATTTAAGTTACAGTATCGTAAGTTCTCTGAGCACTTTAAACGAATTACTACTGATTTTAAAGATGAGTGGGCAATTTCAGATTTTAATCGATTACTCCTATAGGCACGCTTTCTAGGTGTTACGAATCTTGTTATGCAAAGATCTTCTAAGTAGGTCATTGATATGATTGGTTTATTTTAGGCCCTATAAGTGGAATTGACTAATGACAGATGCACGTGCAAAAATGCAAGAAAAATCCTATAGGCATATTATCTACGTGATGTGCAGAATTTTAGCAATGATTTATTGACATGGTATATATTGCGAAGTGCAGAAAACCTATGAGCATGGTATCTATGTGAAGAATGCAGCATTTTAAAGTATTAATCCTATAGACATGTTTTCTATGTGAAAATGCAGAATTGAGAGAATATACACGCTATAGGCATGGTATCTACGTGAAAATGCAGAATTGACAAAGTATACACCCTATAGGTATGGTATCTAGGTGAAAATGCAGAATTGAGAAACTATACACCCTATAGGCATGGTATCTATGTGAAAATGCAGAATTGAGAAAATATACACCCTATAGGCATGGTATCTACGTGAAAAATGCAGAATTGAGACAATATACACCCTATAGGCATGGTATCTACCCCTTTGGCATGCATTCTATCCCATCCCTTTTCACTATACCCCAGTAGTTATTACAAGGTACATTACAAAGCTTATGACAGACCAAGTGAATCAAAAGAATAAATGAAAATACATCAGTGATTACATCTACTCTAATCAGCCTAATCCAGACTCAAAGTCTAATAATATGAGATAAACCAACTTCCAGGATCGGATTTTTCAAAGCCTTTCTCTTATTTGGGATGTGTCAAAGTTCCAAGGAACTTCAAGAGTTCCAGGCAGTGCTTACACCCCAAATATTATTGCAGAACAGATTATAGTGCAGTGTGGAAGGGCCAGCGCTCAAGTGTCCAAGTTTAAAGGGAACTCAAGATCCCAAGGCAAGGCTCACAAGAGGGGGGCAGGACTTAAGGGCTTAGGAGTAAGTGTAAGTGCAATGAAAAGGAATTAAGGGGGGAGCCAGGGCACGCTGGTGGTCATGCCTAGCACCTGGGCTGCTGGCACACCCCTGACCATCTTGTCAGCTTAAAAATTAGAGAGTTAGGACCCTTTGAGGGTCAGGTACATCCATGGACAACAATTTAGAGGCTGCCAGGCTATACCTTAACTCTATACACATAAGGGAATGGGGGTATGGATTCATTGAAATAACAAATAGCCAAACATAAGTAATCATTTTAAAACTGAACTCTATAAAGCAGTTAATTAGGCATGGGCATAAAAGCTTGTAAGTAAACACATTGGATTTTGATGCTTGAATCAAAAGTAGGACATACGAGATCAGAAGAGCAATTAGGAAGAAACAGTAGATTTAGAGAAGCCAAATTGCAATCAAGAAGCAAGAGTGTAAGTTTTAGAAGAGAGTTGTGATGATTAAAATCGTGTGTGTGTTAATGAAAGAGCAGGGTATTTATAATTGTAAACAGGTGTAGCAAATAAGGCAAGAATCATAGTTTAGTAATAATTAAGGATCTATGTACCAATTAAAATCAATCAGCCTATAGACTTCCTTTAATTAAGGAGTCCAAATTCAAACGGAAATGGGCAGAAGTTACTTAAGGAAGGAAATCAAGTAAATACCTCATGCAAGGTAGACAAATAAGGGTAAATACATGGTGGTACTTGGTTTGTAAAACAAGGAAAGGGAATCAGTAAAATAACCAGTAAAGAATCCCATTGAAAGCCTTGCTCGAGTCAGAAAAGAGGTAAAAGGAAAGTTTTCATTTAGGGAAAAATCAGTAACAATCAAATAAGCAACATTAATGGAATTCAGAATCAATTAACAGTTGGCAAGACCTTTGAAAGAGAAGCTCTCGTATAAAACACATAGACATGTCAAGCAAGAGGGTTTCAAAATCACAAACGCAGAAAAAGGTTCAAATTCAATTCATAAACTCAAAGTGAGTCTCAGAGTCAAGGTTTCAAAGTAGAACTCTTGTCCAAGCATAAAACCAAATTTAGCCAAAGAAAACCCCCCAAATCCATGGTTTTTAAACTCAAATTTGATACAGAGATGAAGAGGCAAACTGTCGAGATGAGCTCAGAGACCTTTTCAGAGTCTCATAAGAAGCATACAAGCACAATAGCAAGTAGAACATAGGAACCAGTACAGGAAACAAGTTTCAAGAAAGCTTGAAAATTAAATAAGTTCAGGTAGTGTAAACTTAAAGAAACAGTCGATGAAACACATCTAGAAAGAATCCAGGCGAAGTCCGGTAAAGGCAAACAAAGGATCAAAACTCAGTAGGAAAATACAGTAGAGGAACACATAAGATAGACATGAGAGAGCATGGTGAAAAACCAGTATGAGATAGAACGGAGCATAATAAAATAAATTTCATCACAAGGCAAATATAAGAACACACGAAAGGCATGTGAGTCAGAAAAGAGCCAGCAAGAACATAGCAGGGATCGATTCACACCAAGAAAAGAGAAGAAGAAGAGTCAGAAACATTTTAAGGACTTTCCAGAAACCCTAATCGAAAAGAAGTGCTTTTTGAAAGAAAATCAAAAAAACAGGTTTATGAAACTAAAGCAACAGGTCAAACATGTAACAGATCTAAAATAATCGGAGAGAACCTCGATATTTACGGTTCCAGATGAACCCTAGAGATCAGAAAGGCTTCGAAAATACCCGATCTAAGTCGGATAATATGATAAACAGGCTCAAGAGACCAAGAGCCAACGGAGCAAGGCCGGAGATGGCCGGAATCTTCGAATCAGTGAAGGCCTGGGTGAAGACCCTCGAGGTTTGGCCTCGATCCTTCGAACAACAGGCATGCAGGAGCCAAAGGAGGTGGGTATAGGCTGTCCATGGCCTGAGAAGCCATGGACGCCGGTGAAAACATGGTGGAACAAGGTAGGGGAGGCTAGGGTTCCGGGGAGCCTTGAGAGAATTTGGAACTTCAAGGGCGGCTGAAGGAGGAAAATGAATTAGGGTTAGGGGTCGTCTGTGAATTAAAAAGGAAATAATCAATCTGAGCCGTTGATCTTCTAGATCAACGGCTGAGATTAAAAGGGGGGATCCGGTCGGTTTTTTATGGATTGGGTCGGTTTAAAATTTGGGTTGGTTGCGATTGGGCTCAATTGTGGTTAAAATTGAAATTGCAAAGGGGTTATAATTGAAATGGACGAGGCTAAATGTTAAACATCCATTTCTTCCCTTTTTATTTTAAAAATAGTTAAAATAATTTCCAAAACCATTTAAAAGCACTAAATTGATTAATAATCATATAAATATTAATTAAAAGTACTGGGAGCAATTTTGTAATTGCAAAATACTGTTAATCGGAAAATAGGCTATAATTGCAATTATAGCAATTTAGCCTTTAAAATACCAAATAAAATTTATAAAAATGTGGAAAAAATCACATTAATTATATCTTGGTGTAATATGAAATAAAAATAAATTATTCATCAAAAAAAATGATAGTCCGGAAATAATTATTGAGTTTTTTACTATTAAAATAGACAACAAATTGATTTTAAAAACCTTTAAAATAAGGGAAAGATACCAAAACTCTTGGGCATGCTTATATATGCATGTACATACTATTTTGAGAACATCTTGAGTATATAAAATACATAGGGAAAAATTGGGTATCAACACCATAGTTTGTGGTTTCCTACCATCTTCCTTAGTATTTTCTTAATGTTTTTGTTGGCGGCTTCTACGGCTCCATCATCTGAGGTCTGTAGGATGTGGAATTCTTGTGCTTGATTTTGAAAGTTTCACACATAGCTTTCATCATGTCACTGTTGATGTTGGCGGCATTATCAGTAACAATAGAATCAGGAACTCCGAATCGGCAAACAATACAGTGTTTGACAAAGTCTGCGATGACTTTCTTGGTTACAGCTTTGTAAGATGCAGCCTCTACCCATTTTGTGAAGTAAATAATGGCTACCAGAATTAACCTGTGTCCGTTTGAAGCAGTGGGCTCAATCAGACCAATGATATCCATTCCCCAGGCGACAAATGGCCAAGGTGAGCTCGTTGCATTGAGCTCGTTTGGCGGCACCTTTATCATATGGGCATGCACATGGCACTGAAAGCACTTGCGGACATACTGGATACAATCTGTCTCCATGGTTATCAAAAAGTAGCCGGCCCTAAGTATCTTTTTAGCCAAGACGAAACCATTCATGTGCGGGCCACAGGTCCCAGCATGTATCTCCTCAAGTAGCTTCGAAGCTTCTTTTGCGTCGACACATCTTAGCAATCCTAAATAGGGAGTTCTCCTATACAGCTTTCCTCCGCTGTGGAAGAAGTGATTGGATAATCTTCGAAGTGTGCGCTTCTTGTGTGATTTGCATGCTCTGGATATTCTCCCTTTGACAAATATTCCTGGATGTCATGGAACCAAGGCTTTCTATTTGTTTCTTCTTCAACATGAGTGCAATATGTCAGTTGATTATGGATCCCTACAGGAATGGGATCAATATAATTCTTATCTGGATGTTTTATCATAGATGACAAGGTGGCCAATGCGTCGGCAAACTCGTTCTGAATTCAGGGCACATGTCGGAATTCTATCTTCGTGAACCTCTTTTTCAATTCCTGCACATGGTGCAGATATGGCAATATCTTGGACTTCTTGGTGGCCCACTCACCTTGTACCTGATGCGCAAGCAAATCTGAATCACCGATTACCAGCAACTCCTGAATGTTCATGTCGACTGCCATATTGAGCCCCAGTATGCAGGCTTCATACTCTGCCATGTTGTTAGTGCAGGAAAATCTAAGCCCCTGTTTGGCCATACATTTTCCCAAATTTAATTTGAAATTTATTTTCAAATCCCATGTTTGGCCATAAATTTGACCCACATTTTGGCGAAAACTCAAATCACATATTTGAAATCTCAAATTCAGCTAATAAGCTGAATTTGGGCCAAATTTCCAAAACTTGGGAATTATATACATGTTTTCCCAAAATAAAGTTGAAAAATTTGTTTTGAAATCGTATGTCCAAACACATTTTCATCTTCAAACCAAACTTCACCCAAATCAGATTTTTCAAAATAAATTTGGGATCTACGGCCAAACGCTAGCTAAGTTTAGCTGATACGGGATAATGTTGACCTTTTTCTGATACCAAAACTGCTCCAATACCCACTCCTTTGAAATTTGCAGCTCCATCAAAGAACATCCTCCAACCGTCGTATGCTTCAGTAATGTCTTCTCCTACGAATGATATTTCTTCATCAGGAAAATATGTTTTCAAGGGTTCGTATGCTCCTCCCACCGAATTTTCAGTAAGGTGATCTGCCAATGCTTGTCCTTTGACCGCCCTTTGAGTTACGTAAACGATATCGAACTCACTTAATAGTATCTGTCATTTGGCCAATTTTCCGATCGGCATGGGTTTCTGAAATATATACTTCAAAGGGTCCATCCTGGATATGAGGTATGTAGTGTATGCACAGAAATAATGCCTCAATTTCTGAGTTGTCTAGGTCAAAGCACAGCAAGTGCGTTCCAACAGAGAGTGTCGTGTTTCGTAAGGTGTGAACTTCTTACTCAGGTAGTATATGGCTTGCTCCTTTCTCCCTGTCTCATCATGTTGTCCCAGCACACACCCGAAGGCTCCATCTAATACGGATAGATAGAGCAGCAAAGGTCGTCCTAGCTCTGGCGGGACCAGGACTGGTGGTATGGACAGGTACTCCTTGATTTTGTCAAAAGCCTTCTGACAATCCTCGGTCGAGCTTGTCTCGGCATCTTTCCTCAGCATCTTGAAGATGGGTTCACATATGACTGTGGGTTGTGCTATGAAGCGACTGATAAAATTGAGACATCCTAGGAAGCTCATCACGTCCTTTTTGCTCCTAGGCAGCGGTAACTCCTGAATAGCCTTGACTTTAGATGGATCTAGCTCGATCCCTCGACGGCTGACAATGAACCCCAATAACTTTCCTGCGGGAACCCCGAATGCACATTTGGCGGGGTTTAGTTTCAAGTTGTACCTCCTAAGTCTGTCGAAGAATTTTCTCAAGTCTGCTATCTGGTCTGCGGCCCTCTTGGATTTTATGATGACGTCGTCCATGTATACCTCTATCTCCTTGTGTATCATATCATGGAAGATGGTTGTCATGGATCTCATGTAGGTAGCCCCAACATTCTTTAGACGAAATGGAATCATCTTGTAACAGCATACCCCCCATAGTGTAATAAAGGTTGTTTTCAACGTATCCTCTTCGTCCATCCAAATCTGGTGATAAATCGCGAAGCAATCTACAAAATATTACAGTTCATGCTTGGCGCAATTATCGATCAGGATGTGTATGTTTGGCAGTGGAAAATCTTCCTTGGGACTTGCTTTGTTTAGATCCCGATAGTTGACAGACACTCTGACTTTCCCATCCTTTTTCAGAACTGGCACAATGTTGGCTAACCAGGTTGGGTACTCAACTACCCTGAGAACTTTGGCTTTGATCTGCTTGGTAACTTCTTCCTTGATTTTCAGGCTTATATCTGGTTTGAACTTTCTGAGTTTCTGCTTTACTGGCGGGCACACTGGATTGGTAGGTAACTTGTGAGCCACTATGGACGTGCTCAAACCTGTCATGTCATCACATGACCATGCGAAGATGTCCTCATATTCTTTTAGGAAACGGATGTATTCTTCCTTCTATGTTGGTGATAAGTGAATGATGATGCGAGTCTCTTTGACGGTCCCGGCGTTCCCCAAATTTACTGCTTCGGTTTTTTCCAGGTTGGACTTAGGCTTATTCTCAAAGTTTTCCACCTCCCTGACAACTTCCTCAGTTATCTCGTCCTCTTCATCCGAATCACTATCCTCATGTTGTGTTGCCTCATTACATGTCACAGTCACCGGTTCATCAGGAAAAGTAATAATAACGCCGTAGAAAGAAAAGTGTAGAAAATAGTAATGAATAATAAAGAGCAAATGCATTTGATTAGAATTAAACAACATTCAGACAAACACGACTCAGTGAATCGAGCATTTATTTTGAAACAAAACAAGTCTTTAAAACAAAGTTACTAAAAAATTTAAATGCCTAGAATGGCTATAGAAATAAAATCTGCCAAGCTACCCAAGCTAGTTTCCGAGAACAGCTCCTTTTTTCACAGCCTGAATAGTGATGCCTTCTTCCTCCTCCTCCACAATTATCGCACTGCAGTCCATGTCTTCATCTTCCAAGAATAAATTCTTCAACCCCGCTAGTGCTTCCTCTTCTATAGTCCCCTATATGGTATCAGCTTGGCGAAAAGCTTGTTCCTGACGTGGCACTAGTCGCTCAAGAGGTTAGTATGGTCTACGCCATGGAGGTGACCAATCATTATACTCTTCCCATGTGTATTGATATCCGAGCCCGAAGGTAGTACCATGACCCTTCAACTATATCAGCTTAGTGATGCCTTGGAGATTCTTCCCAAGCCCTTTGCCGGGTTCATGCCCAGACCATGCTAGTATGCTTTCTATCTTACTGCTCCACCATTTTTCCTTCTCAACGGCGTTGACGCGTTCAATGTGATGATAGGTTTCCCCTCCTAGCCTTCTCCTATTTCCAATGACCGGGATGGTTTGACTAGTGTAAATGGGATTACTCCCATCTCCGTGAATGATCACTTCCTGATGATTCCATTCGAATTTCACGGCCTGATGTAGTATGGAAGGTACAGCTCCAGCGGCATGGATCCATGGTCGGCCCAAAAGAAGATTATATGAGGCTGGTATGTCGAGCACCTGAAATTCGGCGTCGAACCAAGTTGGCCCCATCTGCAAGCAAAGGTTGATTACTCCGATCGTGGCCCTTTGAGACCCATCCAGATCCTTTGTCTAATATTTTCAGAGTGTCCAATGGACAAATATTGAGGCTCGAACCTCCGTCAACCAAAACCCTAGCGATGAAGTAGTCTTCACATTGCACCGTAATATGCAGTGCCCTGTTGTGATTCAGACCCTCAGGTGGAAACTCATCCTTGTGGAAAGTGATTATGTGACTTTCTAATACCTGTCCTACCATATTAGACATCTCTCCACTGGTGATGTTATTGGGCACATAGGCTTCGTTCAGCACTTTCATCAAAGCATTTTTTGTGCCTCTGAATTTTGCAATAGTGACAAGATGGATATCTGAGCTAGGGTTTTGTTCAAATGATCAATAACGGAATACTCCTTTGCTTGTAATTTCCTCCAGAGGTCGTCTGGCCCTGTTTCAATGACGGGTTGCTTGGCAGTGGCATCTCTACTTGGTCCTCCCAGGTGCTCAGGGGTATAGATTCTCCCGGCCCGAGTCATTCCTTATGCGATATCGGATTCCTCCATCTTTGCCTTTCCTTTGCGTCTAGCTTCAGCAACATAGTCCCAAGGTATTGCTTTTGAGTGGAAAGGAGGTGTAGTTGCTACGGTCACTGTGAACGGTGTGACCACTTCTGCTTCAGACGGAACTGGGGTGGTCGAGGGTGGAGCCACTTTCACCTCGAATGGAACTGATGCGGCGACATCAACCTCGACTGGTGACTGAGCCTGTACCATAATAGGGGTAAGTGTGACTGAATGTTTGAAGTCATCACCTTCCCAAATGAGCCCAATCGACCCTTCAGGGTCCCATTCTTCATTCGTCTCTATCACATGTATTCCACCACCTCTGTGATCAGGGAGAGGTTTGTTGCAAACATTGGGTGCGGCTTGTTTTGCCTGTATAACTTTGTTGTCAATCAATGTCTGGATCTTGTCTTTCAATGCTCGACATTCGTCGGTGGTATGCCCCTTCATACTAGAATGGTATGCACAAGTTTTATTAAGATTGACCCACTAGGATGGATTCTCTAATGCCACAGTGTGGATAGGAGTAACATAGCCCGCAGCTTTCAACCTCTCATACAATTGGTCGATGGGCTCAGCAATGGCGGTGTATTATTTGGGTGGCTTGCGATCAAAATTGGGTCTTGGTCTTGGATAATTCTGGCAGGTTGGAGGTGACAGGAAATAGGATGGTTGGGAGTTATATATATGATAGATGGTAGCTGGTTGGGAATATTTGGGAGATGATGGCTGATATGTGGGTGGTGGTGCTTGGTATGTGGATGGAGGTGTTTGATCTGTAGGTGGAACGATTCGATAGGTAAGTGGAGATTTCGGGCCCTGAGCCACCATTACTGCTCCAACGTCTTTCTTCTTTGATATGCCGCCTAATTGAAATGCCTTATTTTTGGCCTATAATGCCTCAAAATTTGTTACCATCCCGCTCTTGATCCTTTCTTCAATTCTCTCCCCAAGTTTGATAATATCAGAGAATTTGTGATTTTCAATGACCATCAACCTTTAATAATATTGCGGATCCTATGCTCTGACGAAGAACTTGTTCATCTGCTCTTCGTCCAAAGATGGCCTGACTTTGGTCGCTTCCGACCTCCAGCGGGTAGCATACTCGCGAAAAGTCTCAGTGGGTTTCTTCTTGAGATTCTGGATGTAGAAGACATCACGTGCATTCTCTGTGTTGAACCTGAATCGGTCCATGAAATCTGATGCCATACCTACCCAATTGGTCCATTCATGGGATCCTGGCTAATGTACCAGGACAAAGCATCACCAGTAAGACTCCTCATGAAGAGTTTCATTCGGATTTTTTCGTCCTTTCCAACTCCAACAAGCTTGTCGCAATAGGTCCTTAGATGGACATTAGGATCGCCTGCGCCGTCAAACATCTCTAATTTGGGAGGTTTGTACCCTTTCGGCAGTTCTACATCTTGCTATATGCATAGGTCTTCATAGTTCAACCTTCTATTCCTTTGCCGCCTTCGACACCCTGAACCCGGCTTGTCAATTTCTTGAGTTCTTCAACCAAGATTTTAATGAGTTGGTCTTTCTCTGAGGATTCTGGTGGATAGGAACTGGGTTGAGTAGAGTGAGGTATGGTCCCCACATATATGGGGTTTTTCTGATGAGTGTCAGGGACTTGGGTGTAGTGATGGTCGTTGGTTGAGTTTTAAGGGTCGGGGACGGGTTATGGTGTGTTTTGGGGAGTGTGGTAAATGGCGGTTGGTGGGTACTGGATTCACTGATGTGGGTGTTGTGGTGGGGCTGGTATTGGTAAGGGATTGAGATTTTGAGGTGGGGTTGTGTATTGCTGTGGTGTATGAGGGTTTTGCGGATGTTGGGTTGGTGTGTTTTGGAGAGGTGCCGGGTTCTTTGATTTTTGCTGATTGATGTCGGGGATATTCAGGGTGAGTGATAAATTCGCCAAGTTGTGAACCTGCTCTAGCTCTCCTTGTAGCTCCAGTATCTTTTGTTCCAATCTTAGAACTAGATCATTTGGTGCCGGCGTACTCCGACCGTCTAAAGTTTCTGTGTTCTCAACATTCTCCTTTCGAATACCACTTAAGTCATCCAGCTTTGCTTTTCCTTTGCCTTTTGTATTGCTTGGAGGAGGAGGAGGTGGAGGGCCTCTAGATCTAGTATGATACGCTGATGATTCCAGTATGAGTAAACCAACCTAAGGGGATGGGAATAATCAAAAATAAAGAAAAATAACAACAAAAAAAAGGTAACAAGTCAGTGGGTATTTTATAATGTTGCAGTATTTAAACACATATTGCGGGAATATAAATTTGCGTCCTAATTTGGGAGCCTCGTTGCGCCCGAGGTAGGCTTAGCGACAAATAGATTTGGTGAACTTAGATGCCAACAAATGCCTCATTTCATAACATAAAAATAGACGAATCCCAAAATGATACTAGGATAATAGAAAAGATAAGTTACTACTGGCACTTGGCCTTATTACATTTTAGGAAAGCGAGCAAATCTAGCTTATTTGGTCCCAGAACGACCTTCCCCAGATTCGATCTTTCTGACTCCATTGTACAGGTTCCCCAGCTCGCGCAGTCCCAGCAGCAGGTAGGCTCTGGCCAAATGTCCTCCTTCAGCTCTTTCAGCGTTCTGGCAATCTTCGATCCTCTTTATGACTTTACCTTCCAGCTCCACTATTCCTCGCTCAAGATATTCCAACTTCCTGTTGGAGGTGATTGCCATTTCTTTCCATTCCTCAATCAATCTCACATTCCCTCATGTATTTCCTGGTGCTCATTCTCAAAGTCGTGGACCCTCTTGCGCAGCCTGTTGTACTTGACTTGAGCTTCGGATTCTTTATCTATGATCCTGTTCCCTCGCCTGGCTCCTGGCATCACCATTCCTTTTAGATTGTCTTCTATCCAGGCCGGGTAGAGAGGTTCGCACCCTGCATGATACCTGTCGGGCTCAATGGTGTTATTTTCCATAATGATTTTGCAGTGCCACATATGCTGGGCTTGGCACTTGTAAGGGACGTCGTCGTCTTGAAAGTCTGCCTTAAAATGACTCATCTTGGCAACCCTTGGTACAACCTGTTTCCTGCCTGCTTGCCTCATAACTCGGATAGGGACATAAGGGTATATCCCTCTCAACCCAATCAGCACCAGGTGTGGGGCGTCTCTAAACCTGATGATGAACTCGTCTGTCGGGAACCATTCAACCATCCATTGCACTTGCTCCTCAGTCAGATTGTCGAAAAATTCCACCCACTCTTTGGCACTCTCCGGCTGAGCAAACCTGTCCGGAATGTAGGTCATCCGCTTAGGGTGATGGAAGACGATATGGTCATTCTAAGCCCTTCGCGAAAATTCTTGGCGATACTGGCCCTTTTGAAGATGTTCTAGTAACCACAGCTGCAGCAACAGGTTACAACCCTCAAAATGCTGGACCCCTCTTTGACAGCGCTCCAGAGCCCTGTAGATGTCAGCTATGATCATGGGGACTATGGTGTATGTCTGCCCATTGATCCCTTCCATCAAAGTCTTGGCGACCATGGCCAACCTAGTGTGGATTCTTTCCTTTTTCATTGGGAACACTATCAGGCCCAAGAAGCATACAATGAACACAAATACTCTGCGGTGGATATGGCCCAGAGAAGTGAGAGAGATCTCGTCATGGTAAGTACGAAAAGACTTGCTATGGTCGTACCTCTCATACAGATACTCAAAGGGTATGCAAGATTCCTTCAGGCATCTCAAGTCAGCATTCTTCTTCAACCCCATCATCTTTAAGAACCCTTTGCCAGTGCGGTTTTCCGGCACCAATAGCCCGGGGCTATCCCAAGTCAAACCCGTAAGCCCTCCGATTTCCTCTAGGAGTGGTGTCATTTCTATGCCGCCAAAACGAAACACCGCCCTTTCACTATCCCAGAATAAAGTGGCAGCCTCGATCAACCTCTTGTTTGGCTCAATGTCTAGCAAGGAAGTCAAGTTACCCAGGTACTTTCTTACATGTTTTTTGTCACTTGAGGAAAGGTCCTCCCACCAATCTAACAGCAATGGCGGGATGTTGCTAACCATACCGAATCTGGGGACCTCGTGCCTCATTTTCTGCAAAACAAAAGGGTTAGTCCTTTATCCCCCACCAGACTCGACTATTTATACAATCATGATTAGCATATTGGCATTTAGTTCTCCAAATCAATGCACAGAACGTGGTTGTGTCCGTTGGGATTATGGAAACCCCGATGGACTTTGGATAAGGCTCGTCTTAAAGGATCATTATGTGGACAACATAATTGATCTAACTAGGTTTGACCATGATGCATGCACAATTTTGACCAGAGTAAGGTTACTATAGGGTTTTAGACTAGTACCCTCAAGCGGAAAACTTGAGGGGGAAAGGCACGGAATCGTCGACTGCACCGCTGATCGACTAGTTTTACCGCAAATAAGCCTTTCCAAATTTAAGGGTAATAAATAGGAAGAGCGCAACCACTCATCAAGCGTTGCTATAGGATTTGATACGCACGAGTGGAATATGATGTGGAGCATGATTTATGCAGCAATTAATAACATGTAGTCAAGTATTTGCACGTAGAAAAATAAATGCGGTATTTAAATAATTGAAAGACACTTACGGAAAAGAAAACAAAGAGACACGTCAGTTTCGGAGATAAAGAATCATAAATGCTTAAAAGAAAATGGACAGTTAAATTAAAATAAAGGGAAAGGGTACGGGATAAAGCATGCTCGGACTAATTCATAAAAAAAAAATAAGTTCGTTATGGTAAGAACCTAAATATATCCCCAGCAGAGTCGCCATGTTGTCGCGCCCCCTTTTTCCCTACTCGCGGAGAAAGTCCGGGTTTCGACATTCCATGGGGGAATCAACTCATTTCCTTTTGGGATTCGGCTATTTGAAGAGTCTCCACCTAACGAATTACGGTGCGTTAGGTCACCTAGAGCAATTAACTCTTAGACTAGTTTGCATTACCAGAGATTTAGGGTAAGGGCTCCAAATAACCTTGAGGGGAAGGTGTTAGGCACCCCTCTCGGTCCACAACGGTGGGTCCCGGTCGACCTTATACTTATGAATTAGTCCTTTAACAAATAAGAAGTTGAAACACATAATTGCAAATAAAGCATGTTGGACATTATATGACTCAAATAATAAGACAAGGGCTTTGAACAAGTTGTGTACAATATGTAAAAAGGTAAAGTTTTAGACAAAGGGAATTTGGGAAGGAGGGGTCCTAGGTTGATTAGCCTACAGGATCACCCACGCAATGCCCGGTAAACACTCCTCAATGAGGGGCTACACGTGACATTAACGCGTCGTCATTATATCCATATCTACCCATTCCCACCCCTTAGCGGTTATTTAAGCGAGTGTTGTTTAACGATCTCTATGCGTGCTATTACCCGTCCCTTCTTATTGGTCCTGGAGGAAATTAGGACCTCTACCTATAGGCAGTTCTAGACAGACCCCCTAAGGTTTAAAAGGAGAAAATACTAGGCGACAGGAAAGAACAAATAGGACTTCGGCAAATAAAGGCATGAAAGAAGCAATTAAAGGCTCAGGTTTACCTCCACAGATAATACATGTAAACAGCACGACTCAAACACAAACAAGGGCAGTATTGTTAAACGGGATCCTAAGACATGATGTCTAGGTGAGTATTAGAACACAAGAGACATGCAGATTTATTTTATGAGCTTAGAAGAAGGGGTCCTAATCAGTTTGCCTACTGATTTTAAGCCTGTTAACCATTAAGCAGTAAACACAAAGAGGCAGTTCCCAGTTTTATAAGAGTTGATTACCTAAGGCTTGCCTAGGCGTGGGATAGCATACAACAGTTACCGGGATTATTAGAACAGTTTAAAAGTTGTTTTACCTCAAGCATGTTGTTCTACGTGTTGCAAAGATATACAGGGATTATGACCAGTTTTACTTAAACAGGAAAATCAAACGTGAGACTGTTTTATGTCCTTTTCCATGCATCAGTAGTTTAACTAGGTGTGACTGAGCGAGTATGAACGAAATCCTAAAACAGGGTATCTAACATGGACATATAAAATGCAGAATGATTTCAGGATATGCAGAATTCCTAGAGCATGATTTCTAAATGCACAGAGAGTTACAGCATTGTTAAGCATGATTTCAAGATGCGTAGGAGTAACAGTTTTGTGTTAATGCAGTTATTTACCCTAGAAGCAGGGTTTCTAAGTGATAAATAAGGTCAAATGAGATGCTGAAGCAATAAACCTAAAACATGATATCTAATGCATGACATGCTTTGAATGTGTTGGTCCTAGACGTGGATTCTAATGCGCATATAGAAAATGTAAACCTAAGGCATGGTTTCTACCCATTGATATTGATAACATATATAACTACCCTCCCCTTTTCACTAGCCAGCCCCAATATTTGTTTACAAAGAATATTACAAACCAACATTGAAATGAATTACATTAATAAATAAAGAAAAATAAGAAGTTACACTATAGGGATCCTGCAAGTAGGCCCAGATTTCCAAAACCACAACTGCACGGATTGTTTCATAGCCGTTCTCAATATCCGGGTGTATTAGAGTTCCCTCAGGACCTCAAGGGATCCCGGGCAGTGCTCACACCCAGATTTCACAACCATATTTCAGTAAGTGCAGTGCGGAAGGGCCAGCTCTAATGCATCAGAGTTCAGAGGGATCTCATAGGGATCCCTAAGCAGTCACACATTAGAGGGGCAGAACTTAGGGACCTAAGAATAGAGTGAGAGTGCTTGACATAGTTTTGAAAAAGTTTAAGTAGGAAAACAATTTGAAAAGAGACTTGCAAATAGTTTTTGTAAAATAACGGAGGAGTTATTCAATAAGACAGTTTTGAAAAGACTAGAGCAATCATTAAACAACAGACCAACCTCAAAACCAAAACAAATTCAACATCACACATAGAACAAAGCACTAAGACAGGTTTAGCACCACAAGCCTTCACACAGGGGTCAATGGGAATTTAGGGACAGGTAAAGCAAATAATGGTAGACACATAGCGGGCAGAAGTCTTTGGAATTGATACAGATATGCTCAGAAACACTGATTAGACATATTCACAGAAGCAACAATGCTTAAGGGGTTCAGTATAGGATTAACATAACTTAAAATCAGTCAAAGAATCATACAAGTTTAGGAGTGCAAACTACTTTACAAGGAGATTCGTACCAGAAACCAGATAGAGCAAGATCACATGGAGACAGACCACATAGAGGGGGGTAACATTTTCATTCTGATCCTAAGGAAGGGGAGTACATAACGTGCTAATAATGTAAATATATCAACAACAGGTTTCACAGCAAAACCATAAGTAAAAGCAGACTAGAAATAGGATGAATTGAAGTAATAAAAGGACCATATTGTTTTTAAAACTTGAATTGAAATCAGAACATACTAGTAAAGAAGGTAGTAAACACAAAGTGAGGAGCAAGAGAGTAGAGTGATCACCTTGGCTTACAGCCGGCTGACTTAGAACAATAGCAAGTAACCAGAGAATAGAGAGTAGAAGAGTGTTTTTTGTGTGGGAGAGATTTTTTGAACCAATGTGTTCGTGTGTTGTGTTAGTTAAAGAGCAGGGTATTCATAGTTTGAAAACAAGCAGAAAATAAGGCAAGAATCAAAGTTCGGCAATAATTATGGAACCATGTACAAGTTAGAATCAAATCAATGCAAGTACTCCCTTAATTAAGGGGTAATTAACCGACGGTAATGGGCAGAAAATGTTTAAGGAAAGAAATCAAGTAAGGCATTAGGTATAAAATAGACAATTAGAGGTAAATACACAAGGGTTTAATTAAGGAAACAGTTAGTGAATAATCAGCAATAACACGGTTAACCCAAATAAGGTAAGAAAACTAAATAAGGTTGCAGAATATGGAAATAATCAAGAATCAGCATATAGCAAATCAGTGAATCAAGGACTTGAAATAATACTGAATTAAGGAGAATAACATAGGTTCCCATGAATAAACAAATAGGCCAAGTTTAAATAGGGAGAATCGAAGGCCTAAAGGAAAGTTTTCAAATCAAGCCAAGAAACAAGGAACTCAGAATCAACCAAAGAGAGAGTCATGAGTCAATGTTTTAGCATATAAATAGAGTAAGACAAGAATAACCAGAGATCGACACATAACTCTAGCAAACATGAAGGTTGAACATCACTGATAGAAAGAGGCGAGTCTTGAACAGTCAAGATGAACACAAGCATATAGAGTTGATGTAAGTTACGCTAAGAAACTCAGTAGAAACATATTCTAGGCAAGATAGTCACAGAAACTCAAAAACGAGAACCGGTCAGTCATGCTGATACACAGAACCAAACGAAGAACCCTAGAAAATTAGGGCTTTCAACATAGACGAGTTAAAGATGTAGTAAAATCATAGAATCAGTCAAAATATGCAAGAAATAGAAGTTTAAACACAAAGAATCAGTTAAACAAGGTTTTAAAAAGAAGTTCCGAAACCCTATTTTTAGAAAAAGGTGAAAAACACCTGAAATCAACGATTCTTATAAAGAATCACAAGGACAGTGTAAAACATTAAAGGAACAAACTCAAATCGTCCTAAATCTGTACAGATCTAGGAGGTATAGTAAAGAAGTAAGGGTTTCAAAAGAAACCCATATAGAGATGAAGGAACCTATCTAGAATCCCAAGGATTGTAACAAATATAGCATGATTTTGCTAAAATCACACTGGAGTAGCCAAGAACAGACAGGTGATGAACCCTAGATGCAAGTCGGCATGGCCCTGGGCCCTTGAAGACCTTAGAGAAGGCAAGCATGGCACGAGATAGGCCATTGGTGGCTTAGGAGACGATGAGAGGTCACCGGAGATGACGGGAGATGGGAGGTCGGCGGTTGAAGGGCTAGGGTTAGGTTGAGAGTGTACAGAGAGTAGAGAGAATTTTAGGGCGGCGTTATATGGAAAATGATTAGGGTTGATCTAAAAGATCAACAGCCAAGATCTGATGGGGCCTTAGGTCGGGTAGGTGTAATTAGGGCCTGGGTCGGGTAGGTGTAATTAGGGCCCGGGTCGGGTATTTTAATCCGAAATTGGGCTGGGGTATTGGGTTTAATTGAGGCTATAATTGAAATGCAATTTGGCTAAGTTTTAAATAGCCAATTAACCCTATATAATTTATAATAAATAATAGATGATTTCTGAAAAAATAATTTCGTGTACTAATATGATTTAAAAGAGATATTTAACATTTTAAAAATATAGAAGATCATTTTATGCATATAAAACGTAATTGTACATTAATAAGGCTAATATTGCAATTATACGCAAATTGGCCTAAAAAAATGTAAATGCAATTGTAAAAAATGCACAAAAATATCTATGCAATATTTTGGCATAAATATAGGATTTAGATGGTTAACTTATCACAACAATAATTTGAAGCATAATTATTGGAAATTTTATAAATAATAAAAAAAGGAAGAAATAAATCAATTTAAACCTTTAAAATTACAGAAAAATTATAAAGACCTTGTGCATGCTTATATATGCATATATATGCTATTATGAAAGCATTTATGAATATTTAAAAAAATATAGGGAAAAATTGGGTATCAACAGTACCGGCACAACATATAGCCCCAGTTCAGCCCGAGGAGAGGGCAGTAGCTTCAGAGGAGGAGAAGAAGAGGCTTGAGAGGTTCCAGAAACATCAGCCTCCTACGTTCAGTGGACTAGCATCAGAGCATGCACTGGGATTTCTAGAGGGGTGTCACCGTATTCTCCGCACCATATGTATAGCAGGATCGAGCGTGGTTTCCTTCACCACCTTTTAGCTTCGAGGAGCTGCCTATGAGTGGTGGCGTGCTTATGAGTTAGACAGCCCGGACGAGGCAGCTTCCCTGACTTGGACTCAGTTTTCAGATATGTTCACGAGGGAGTATGTTCTCAGAGCCTCAGGGACGCATGGCGCACGGAGTTTGAGCGCTTGCGCCAGGGTACTATGACTGTCTCAAAGAATGCTGTCCGTTACACCGATCTGGCTAGACAAGTACCAGCCTTAGTTTCCACTGTTCGCGAGAGGGTTTGCCGGTTCATTGAGGGGCTTATTCCCAGCATCAGGTCCAGCATGGCTCAGGAGTTTGGAGATAGACATCTCTTATCATCAGGTGGTGAGCATTGCTAGGAGAGTAGAGGGTATGCATGCTCGGGACCGAGAGGAGAGGAAGGCCAAGAGGTCTCTGGAGTCGGGCCATTATTCTGGTACCCGTGCCCCAGCTTCAGCTCGTCATGGTAGGGGTTATATGAGTCGCCCCATTCATTCAGCTCTTCCAGCAGCTAGTGGTATTCCAGCTACTCCTAGACCTCAGGAGACTTATTATGCACCTCCAGTATCTAGTGTGCCTCCTGCACCGGGTGCTTCCAGTGGTCAGTCTAGCAGACCTAGCCTGAGCCAGTCACAGCCGCCACGACCTCCCAGGGCTTATTTTGAGTGTGGCGACACACGCCATATGGTGAGGGATTGCCCTAGGCTTGGGAGGGGTGTAGCAACACAGACTTCTCAGCCACAGCGTGTTCCGTAGAGTTCTCAGGCTATGATTACAGCACCAGTTGCTACCCCACCTACCCCGCCAGCTAGAGGTGGAGGTCGGGGAGGCAAAGGTCGCCCTAGAGGGGGGAGGCCAGGCCAGATACTATGTCCTTCCTGCCCATACTGAGGTTGTTGCCTCCGATTCTATCATCACAGGTATTATCCTGGTCTTTCATAGAGATGCATCGGTTTTATTCGATCCAGGCTCCACTTATTCATATGTGTCCTCCTATTTTTCCCCGCATTTGGGCGTATCTCAGGATTCTTTGAGTTCTCATGTTTATGTCTCTACTCCTGTTGGAGATTCTCTTATTGTGGACCGCGTTTATCGGTCGTGTTTGATTGCTCTTAGTGGTTTGGGACCAGAGCCGATTTATTATTGCTCAGCATGGTAGACTTTGATGTTATTCTGGGCATGAACTGGTTGTCGCCCCATTATGTTATTCTTGATTGTCACGCGAAAACCGTGACGCTAGCCATGCTAGGTGTACTGCGAGTAGAGTGGAGGGGTACCTTAGATCATACTTCCAGAAGAGTTATTTCATTCCTTAAGGCTCAGCGTATGGTTGGGAAGGGGTGTGACGCGTATCTAGCTTATGTGAGAGATGTTAGTATTGATACCCCTACAGTATATTCAGTCCCAGTAGTACGGTATTTCTCTGATGCGTTTCCAGCTGATCTTCCGGCATGCCACCCGATAGAGACATTGATTTTGGCATTGACCTGTTGCCGGGCACTCAACCCTTTTCTATTCCTCCGTACCGTATGGCTCATCCTGAGTTGAAGGAATTGAAAGAGCAGTTACAGGAATTGCTTGATAAGGGTTTCATTCGGCCCTGTGTATCACCTTGGGGTGCTCCTGTCTTATTTGTGAAGAAGAAGGATGGTTCTATGCGTATGTGTATTGATTATCGCCAGTTGAACAAGGTTACAGTGAAGAACCGTTATCCTTTGCCTCGTATTGATGACCTATTTGATCAGTTACAGGGTGCTCGTGTGTTTTCTAAGATTGACTTGCGTTCAGGCTATCATCAGTTGAAGATTCGGGAGCCAGATATCCCGAAGACTGCCTTCAGGACTCGGTATGGTCATTATGAGTTCCTTGTTATGTCATTTAGGCTGACCAATGCCCCAGCAGCCTTTATGCATTTGATGCACAGTGTATTCCAGCCATATCTTGACTTATTCACCATTGTCTTTATTGATGACATTCTGGTATATTCCCGGAGTCGGGAAGATCATGAGCAGCACCTGAGGACAGTGCTTCAGACTTTGAGAAAAAAGAAATTATATGCTAAGTTCTCGAAATGTTAGTTTTGGTTGGATTCCGTGGCATTCTTGGGTCACGTGGTATCTAGTGAGGGGATAAGGGTGGATCTGAAGAAAATGGAAGAAGTGCAGAGTTGGCCTAGACCATCCTCAGCTACAGAGATCCATAGTTTTCTTGGCTTGGCGGGTTATTACCGTCGATTTGTTGAGGGATTTTCATCCATTGCAACACCTATGACCAGACTGACCCAGAAGGGTGCTCCGTTCCAGTGGACGGAAGAGTGTGAGGAGAGCTTTCAAAAGCTCAAGAAAGCATTGACTACAGCCCTAGTTTTGATATTGCCTACAGGTTTGGGGTCTTATGCTGTCTATTGCGATGCCTCGAGGATTGGCCTTAGAGCAGTATTGATGCAGGATGGTAGGGTGATTGCCTAGGCATCCAGACAGTTGAAGGTTCATAAGAAGAACTATCCTGTCCACGATCTTGAGTTAGCTGCTATTGTTCACGCCTTGAAGATGTGGCGTCATTATTTGTACGGGGTGCCTTGTGAGATTTATTCTGATCACCGGAGTTTGCAGCATCTGTTCAAGCAGAAGGACCTTAATTTGCATCAGAGGAGGTGGTTAGAGTTGCTGAAGGACTATGATATCACTATTTTGTATCACCCGGGCAAGGCCAATGTAGTGGCCGATGCTTTGAGTCGACGGGCGGAGAGTTTGGGGAGTTTGGCTTATTTACCAGCAGCGGTGAGGCCCATGGCGATGGATGTTCAGGCCTTAGCCAGCCAGTTTGTGAGATTGGATCTTTCGGAGCCCAGTCGGGTCCTTGCTTGTGTGGTTTCTCGGTCTTACTTGTTTGATCGTATCCGGGAGCGCCAGTTTGATGACCCTCATTTGCTTGTCCTCAAGGACAAGGTTCTGCAAGGTGATGCTAGATATGTGACCATTGGTGGCGACGGGGTATTGAGGATACAGGGTCGGGTTTGTGTACCCAATATTGATGGGCTTCGGGACTTGATTCTAGAGGAGGCCCATAGTTTCCGGTATTCCATCCATCCGGGTGCTGCGAAGATGTATCAGGATTTGAGGCAGCACTATTGGTGGAGGCGGATGAAGAAGGATATAGTTGGGTTTGTAGCTCGGTGCCTCAATTATCAGCAGGTAAAGTATGTGCACCAGAGGCCGGGTGGATTGCTTCAGCAGATAGAGATTCCGGAGTGGAAGTGGGAGCGGATCACCATGGACTTTGTAGTTGGAATCCCACGAACTTCGAGGAAGTTCGATGCCATTTGGGTGATTGTGGATCGGCTGACCAAGTCCGCGCACTTCATTCCTATGTGTACCACCTATTCTTCGGAGCAGTTGGCGGAGATCTATATCCGGGAGATTGTCCATCTGCATGGTATTCCAGTTTCCATTATTTTAGATAGAGGTACTCAGTTCGCATCACGGTTCTGGAGGGTCGTACAGCATTAGTTGGGTACTCGGGTAGAGTTGAGCACAGCATTTCACCCCCAGACGGGCGGACAGTCCGAGCGCACTATTCAGATTCTTGAGGATATGCTCCGTGCGTGTGTGATAGAGTTTGGAGGTTCTTGGGATCAGTTCTTGCCACTGGCTGAGTTTGCTTACAACAATAGCTATTAGTCCAGCATTCAGATGGCACCGTATGGGCCTTGTATAGTAGGCGGTGTAGGTCCCCGGTGGGTTGGTTCGAGCCGGGCGAGGCTAGATTATTAGGCACGGACTTGGTACAGGATGCTTTGGAGAAAGTTAAGGTGATTCAGGATAGACTCCGTACAGCCCAGTCCAGACAGAAGAGTTATGCGGACCGGAAGGTTCGTGATGTTTCCTATATGATTGGGAGCGGGTCTTGCTACGGGTTTCGCCTATGAAGGGTGTTATGAGAATTGGGAAGGAAGGGAAATTGAGTCCGAGGTTTATTGGCCCTTTTGAGATATTGCGGCATGTTGGGGCGGTTGCTTATGAGCTTGCCTTACCTCCCAGCTTGGCAAGAGTTCATCCGGTATTTCATGTTTTGATGCTCTGGAGGTATCACGGTGATCCGTCACACGTGTTGGATTTTAGTTCAGTCCAGTTGGACAAGGATCTATCTTATGTTGAGGAGCTAGTGGCGATATTGGACAGGCAGGTTTGAAAGTTGAGGTCAAAGAACATTGCATCAGTTAGTGGCGGGTCAGCCGGTCGAGGAGGCCACTTGGGAGATCGAGCAGGATATACGCAGCTGTTACCCTCATCTTTTCACTACTTCAGGTATGTCTTTATGCTCGTTCGAGGACGAACGAATGTTTTAAGAGGGAGAGGATGTAACGACCCGGCCGGTCGTTTTAAGAATTAACGCCCCGATTCCCTATTAACTGCCTTCCCCGTGTTTGTATCTGCTATTGTGAGTTGCCGGGAGGATTTATTTGGAGTTTCGGAGAGTTTTGGGACACTTAGTCCCTAAATGAGAGTTTAAGTTTTAAAATTTGGACCGTAGTCGGAGCAGTGTGAAGATGGCCTCAGAATGGAATTATGTCGGTTCCGTTAGCTCCGTTTGGTGATTTCGGGCTTAGGGGCATGTACGGATTGTGTTTTGGGGGTCCGTAGCTTAATTAGGCTTGAAATGCCGAAAGTTGCATTTTTGAAGTTACTGGTTCGATAGTGAGATTTTGATCTAGGGGTCGGAATGGAATTCCGGAAATTGGAGTAGGTCCGTTGTGTCTTTGGGGACGTGTGTGCAAAATTTCAGGTAATTCGGATGAGGTTTGATAGACTTTTTGATCGAAAGTAGAAAATTGAAGTTTTGGAAATCTTTAGGCTTGGATTGGAGAGTGATTTGTGGTTTTAGCGTTGTTTGATGTGATTCGAGGGTTGGAATAAGTTCGTATGATGTTTTAGGATTGGTTGGCATGTTTGGTTGAGGTCCTGGGGGCCTCGGGTGAGTTTCGGGTGCTTAACGGAAGTGAATTGGACTTAGGGAAAAATCTGAAGGTTGCTGAAGTTTGCTGAGGTCTGTCATAACCGCACCTGCGGTTGGGGGACAGCAGGTGCGGCGCCGCAGAAGCGGCTAGGTCATCGTAGAAGCGGAATTGGCCAGGCTCTAGGAAATTCGCAGGTGCGATTGTTTGAGCGCACCTACGGGACCGCAGGTGCGGTAGGTCGAGCGCAGGTGCGGGTTTTGTGTTTTAAGTGATTCTCCGCAGGTGCGCATCTGGGACAGCAGGTGCGGGGAAATGGCCGCAGGTGCGAAAATCCTAGGCCAGAACCTATATAAAGGTTCAGTCGCGAAATTTCCCATTTCTTCACCATTTTTATTCAGATTTTTGAGCTTTTTGGAGGATTTTTAGAGAGGATTCAAGAGCTTCATGGAGGTAAGGTTTTTGGAACGCAAACTCGTTATCATTGCATTTTCTACTGATTTAGGCAAGAATTACATGAGAAATAAGGGTTAAATTTGGGGGTTTAGGGCATGTAATTGGAGACCAAAAAACTAGGGATTTGAGGGGTCATTTGTGGATGGATTTTGGTACATTTTTTATGAATGAACTCGTGAGAGTGCGAGGATTCTGAATTTGTAAATTTTACCCTATTTCGAGACGTGGGTCCGGGGGCATTTTGGTCATTTTTCCTAATTTCGCGTATTAGCTTAGAATTTATTAGTTGAATTAGTTACTTGAAGTGTTATTTACATTATGCAGTTATTTTGAATCGATTTGGGTCATTTGGAGTCGGATACTCGTCGCAAGAACGTGGTATAGATTTGATTGAGCTGGTTCGAGGTAAGTGGCTTGTCTAACCTTACGCGGGGGAACTCCACTTAGGAATTGGCATTGTTGATATATGAAATGCCTTGTACGTGAGGTGACGAGTGCGTACATGTGCTAATTGTTGAAAAGCCGATTTTCATTAAGTAACTATTACTGTGTATTTTTCTTCCCTGTTTTTACTAATTGCCATTTAAGCCTACTCTTAGCCTAGGAAAGCATGTCTAACTGATTCAATTGTTTTACTTGCTCAAACTGCCTTATTTGAATTCTTTGCAGCATACAAGGCTAGAAATACCTATTTTACCTTGGTATAAATTTGATTGAATTGAATATTCTTCGTGTTGCTGCTGTGTGTTTATTTTGGGACTACGGGCGATATCCCGGGAGATACCCCCTCCCCTTGCCTGTTTTATTTTGGACTACGGATGTGGTATTTTTGGGAGATCCCCCTGCACTTTTACATTGGAACTACGGGACTGCACCCGGTAGATTCCCCTAGTACGGAGTATTTACATTTAGAACTACGGATGTGGTATTCCGAGAGATCCCCTGCGCATTATGAGTTGGACTACGGGACGACACCCGGGAAATCCACTGGACATTTATATTTGGGACTGCAGGACGGTATCCTGGGAGATCCCCGGTTGTTATCTCTGCATTGGTTGTATACCTTCTGTGATTGTTTGCCTTGGTTGTAGTTGTTGTTTCTCTTATTATCTGTATTTCTTTACTACTTCTCATCTTCCTTATACATTATTGTATATGACCGGTAGGGCCCTGACCTTCCTCGTCACTACTCGACCGAGGTTAGGCTTGACACTTACTGGATACCACTGTGGTGTACTCATGCCCTTTCCTGCACATGTTTTTGCGTGTGCAGATCCAGGTACTTCCACTCAGTCTTATCACCCTTGAGGTGAGGCGCTTTCTATAGAGACTTCGAGGTATATCTGCCGCATCCGCAGACCGAGGAGTCCCTTTCCATTCTCTGTAGTAGTATAGCCCTTCTGTATCTTCGTTATTGCTAGACATTTGTGGAGTTAGAGCATTTATGTACTCTAAGCTTGTGATTCATGGGGTTCCAGATTTTGGGAGTGTAAGGTTGAAGTTTTTGGATTGTTATATGCCGGGCGGCATCTTAAACACTGTTATACTTTGTTATCTCGGTTTTTATTAGTTTCTTTTCCGCATTTGTTAGGCTTACCTAGTCGTAGAGACTAGGTGCCGCCACGACTGTTCACGGAGGGCGAACTTGGATCGTGACAAGTTGGTATTAGAGCTCTAGATTCATAGGAGTCATGAATCACAGGCCGGTTTATTAGAGTCTCGCGGATCGGTACGGAGACGTATGTGCTTATCCACGAGAGGCTATGTATCTATAAAGAAAATTTCACTTCATTTGAATTCCTTGTCGTGCGAGATTTATATATCTAAATTCTAAACTTCTGCCTTCTATTCTCTCACGGATGGTGAGGACACGTGCTACTGGAGGTGACCAGACACCCGCACCCCCTGCGAGAGCCGTTAGAAGTTGGGGCCGGGGTAGATACCGAGGACGCGCACGCAGTACAGCTAGAGCACCCACGCGAGCTGCTACCGAGGAGCCACCAGCAGTTCCAGCTGGAGCCCAGGCGCCTGATACGCCCACATCTACTACTACTCCAGCACTACAGGAGACTCTTGCTCAGTTTATGAGTATGTACACCGCTCTTGCTCAGGCAGGGCTGCTTCCCCTTCCTGCAGCTACATCCCAGGCCAGGGGAGGAGCACAGACTCCCGCCGCCCGCACTCCAGAGCAGCAAGTGCATATTGCGCAGATTCCAGAGATTGTACCGGCACAGCCTGTAGCCCCAGTTCAGTCCGAGGAGAGGGTAGTAGCTTCAGAGGAGGATCAGAAGAGGCTTGAGAGGTTCCAGAAGTATCAGCCTCCTACGTTCAGTGGACTAACATCAGAGGATGCTCTGGATTTCTAGAGGGGTGTCACCGTATTCTCCGCACCATGGGTATAGCAGGATCGAGCGGGGTTTCCTTCACCACCTTTCAGCTTCGAGGAGCCACCTATGAGTGGTGGCATGCTTATGAGTTAGACAGCCCGAACGAGGCAGCTTCTCTGACTTGGACTCAGTTTTCAGATATGTTCACGAGGGAGTATGTTCATCAGAGCCTCAGGGACGGATGGCGCACGGAGTTTGAGCACTTGCGCCAGGGTACTATGATTGTCTCAGAGTATGTTGTCCGTTACACCGATTTGGCTAGACATGCACCAGCCTGGTTTCCACTGTTCGCGAGAGGGTTCGCCGGTTCATTGAGGGGCTTATTCCCAGCATCAGGTCCAACATGGCTCGGGAGTTGGAGATAGGCATCTCTTATCATCAGGTGGTGAGCATTGCTAGGAGAGTAGAGGTTATGCATGCTCGGGACCGAGAGGAGAGGGAGGCCAAGAGGTCTCGGGAGTCGGGCCATTATTCTGGTGCCCGTGCCCTAGCTTCAGCTCATCATGGTAGGGGTTATATGAGTCGCCCCGTTCATTCAACTCTTCCAGCAGCCAGTGGTATTCCAGCTCCTCCTAGACCTCAGGAGCCTTATTATGCACCTCTAGTATCTAGTGTGCCTCCTGCACGGGGCGCTTCCAGTGGTCAGTCCAGCAGACCTGGCCCGAGCCAGTCACAGCCGCCATGACCTCCCTGGGCTTGTTTTGAGTGTGGCGACACACGCCATATGGTGGCAGATTGCCCTAGGCGTGGGAGGGGTGCAGAATCACAGACTTCTCAGCCACAGCGTGCTCCGCAGAGTTCTCAGGCTATGATTACAGCACCAGTTGCTACCCCACCTGCCCCGCCAGCTAGAGGTGGAGGTCAGGGAGGTAGAGGTCGCCCTAGAGGGGGAGGCCAAGCCAGATACTATGCCCTTCCTGCCCGTACTGAGGCTGTTGCCTCCGATTCTATCATCATAGGTATTATCCTGGTCTTTCATAGAGATGCATCGGTTTTATTCGATCCACGCTCCACTTATTCTTATGTGTCCTCTTATTTTGCTCCGCGTTTGGGCGTATCTCGGGATTCTCTGAGTTCTCCTGTTTATGTTTCTACTCCTGTTGGAGATTCTCTTGTTGTGGATCGCGTTTATCGGTCGTATTTGATTGCTCTTAGTGGTTTTGAGACCAGAGCCGATTTATTATTGCTCAGCATGGTAGACTTTGATATTATTCTGGGCATGGACTGGTTATCGCCCCATTATGCTATTCTTGATTGTCACGCGAAAACCGTGGCACTGGCTATGCCAGGTGTACCGCGAGTAGAGTGGAGGGGTACCTTAGATCAAACTTCCAGTAGAGTTATTTCATTCCTTAAGGCTCAGCGTATGGTTGAGAAGGGGTGTGACGTGTATCTAGCTTATGTGAGAGATGTCAGTATTGATACCCCTGCAGTTGATTCAGTCCTGGTAGTACGGGATTTCTCTAATGTGTTTCCAGCTGATCTTCTGGGCATGCCGCCCGATAGAGACATTCATTTTGGCATTGATCTGTTGCCGGGCACTCAACCCATTTTCTATTCCTCCGCACCGTATGGCTCCTCCTGAGTTGAAGGAGTTGAAGGAGCAGTTACAGGAATTGCTTGATACGGGTTTCATTCGGCCCAGTGTATCACCTTGGGGTGCTCTGATAATAGGCTGAATATAGGTGATTTAGCGATTGTTTATACCCACGCTTGATTATGTTCCAATGTTATAATGCGGTTAATTGAATAAAAATGGGCTCTAATTGTGATTTTTACATATTGCAGGACGAGGAGCCTAAGAGATGCCTTAGAAAGGTGATTGGAACTATTTTGGAGCAAGAACGACCCCACGGAGCTAAGTACGCACGAAAACGAGGAAGAAAATCAAGAAATGGAAGACCTGGGCTAGCGCGCCCAGAGTGCGCGCCCGCGCTAAAATGCGCGCGCCCAAGACAGAACACATACCAACTAGCGCGGTCAGATGCGCGCCCAGGTGCACGACCGCGCTAGTCCAAATTTTGGGAAGGTTTATTCAGGGGTAAAATTGGAAATCTGGAGGAAACCCCACTTAACCTATATAAACTCAAGATCGCCCAAGGAGTAGAAAGGAAGTTTTTCATAGGCTAGTGCAAGGTATCGAGAGGCAAGAGGCAAGGAGGAGATTTGATCATCAAGTTCTTCTTTTCTTCCCTTTATTTTTGCTATTGGTGATGAAATTGAACCCTATTGTGTTGAACATCAGTATGAGTAGCTAAATTTCATTATTCTAGGGTCATGGGTGAAACATGAAAGTTGTTGTTTGACGTTTAATTCGAAAAAGTTGGTTTATCATATTGGGTTGTTTATTTAGTTCTGATTTTAATTATTTTGCTGAGTAGCTAACAGTGAAATACTATCTACGAATCTTTGGTTGAACTCGAAAGTGGGAACTTTAGATTGCAATAGAATTAAATAGGGCAAGTTCTTGAACCTGGGCATCGGGGAACGGATTCGCAATTGGGATAGACATATACCCAATTGCCTTGCTTGGTTGAAATACAGGAACTGTAAATGCATTCTTGGTAGTCTTAATTCCATAGACATATAGGCATTAAGTTAGCTTGAATATGCGAGTAAGAACTCGACAGATTCTTATGAGTAATATCAACCCTGTCAATCAACAATCCGGATAAATCAATTAGTTGTTTTAAGCCAAGAACACAACACGATTGTCAATCAGCCCGTGGCCCTGGAATATCCTCTCTTACTGTGTGTTTCTCGAAAATTGCTGGTTGTTTGGTTAATTATTCTAGTTACATTATTGCTTGATAATTTAGGTAGCAAATTAGTGATATCTCTATTTTGTGGAAAACTTCTTGGATAGATAAGTTAATTGAGTTTAAATCAGTCAACAGTTAATCACAAGTCTTCATGGGAACGATACTCTACTCACTACTTTATTACTTGACGATCACGTGCACTTGCGTGAGTGTTTTGGTCGCAACAAGTTTTTGGCGTCGTTGCCGGGGACTTAGAAATTAGCTACTTGACTGAATTGAGCTTTTATTATTTATTTATTCAAGTTTTAACTTTCAGTTCACTTTGTTTGTGCTAATACAGGATTTTCTATTGAATGCGAAGAAGTAGAAGCGCAAACAATCTCCTTCCTCTCGATCCCGAAATTGAACGAACACTTCACAGATTGAGGAGGGAGGTGGACGCTAGAACCAGAATTGAAAGAGAGTTGGACATCGTAGTTCAACCATAGCCAATTGAGATGGCAGGTAATGAGGAACGCGCGGTGATTGAAGCCGCAAGGCCCAGTCTGGCTAATATGACTCAGGCTATTGTGAAGCCTGATATCACTGGGCACTTTGAGCTGAAACAATACATGGTGCAGCTGATCCAGTCCACAGGGCTATTTGTGGGTTTACCTCATGAAGAACCGCAGAGGCACATTCAGAATTTCCTGGAAATTACGGATACTTACAATTATCCGAACGTTTCCAAGGACTATGTCAGGCTGACACTTTTCCCCTTTTCACTGATCGGGGAAGCTAAGGAGTGGTTGAATAAGGAGCCAGCTAATTCAATCCGCACTTGGGATGATCTGGCAAGGAAATTCTTAATCAAGTTTTTCCCCACCAAGAAAACAAAGGTGTTGAGGAGTCAAATTCTTGGGTTCGAACAACGAGCTGGCGAGACACTTCGTCAAGCATGGGAAAGGTACAAGAAGATGCTCAGAGACTGTCCTCACCATTGCCAGACGGACGAGGTATTGGGTCACACTTTTGTAGATGGGTTAGATGATGCTTCAAAGATGAATCTCGATTCAGCTTGTGGGGGTAGTTGCATGGCCAAACCGTACAGTGAAATCCAACTCTTGCTGAATAACTTCACTGCTAATGATAATAACTGGCAAGGTTAGGATGGCTCAAGGAAGGCAGTTAAGCAAAAATCAGCTGGGTTACTTGAGCTCGACGAGGTGTCAGCAATGAGAGCCGAAATTGCAAAGCTGGCAAATCAAATGAATAAGATGACAATGCAGCAGCCACATCCAATTAAACAGGTACAACGGATGACTATTTGCTGCGAATTGTGTGGCGACACTCATATGAGTGATATGTACCCCACGAATCCAGAATCCATCTATTATGTGGGGCAACAGAACAGAGGTCCACCGAATCAGCATGCACAATACGGGAATTCTTACAATCCAAATTGGAGGAATCATCCCAACTTCTCATGGGGTGGAAATCAACAGAATCAGAATCAGCATAGACCCCAGGAGGGTTTCAATCAGCCTCAAAGACCACCCCAACAAATGGAAGAAAGCACCAATGATTTGCTAAAGAAGTTGTTGATTGACAATCAGCAGCTTAGGACCGATTTCAAAATCTTGAGAGGCAGATGGGGCAGTTAGCAACCAATCAAAACACTAGACCTGCAGGCGCTCTCCCAAGTGATACAGAGAAGAACCCTCAAGTGAATGCAGTTACACTTAGAAATGGGAGGGAGCTAAAGGAACTGCCAAAGAAGAGGAAAGATAAGACCATACCTGAGGGGGAGTTGATCCCTAAAGTAACACAAGAGCCAAAGAATGAGGCTGAATTCCAGAGCCAGTGGGGGCGCCAAGGCCACCACCCCTTTCCCCCAGAGACTGCAGAAAAAGAATGATGATCGCATGTTCAGCAAATTTCTCTCCATGTTGAGCCAGGTTTAATTGAATATTCCACTTGTTGATGTGCTCCATGAAATTCCAAAATATGCCAAGTACATAAAAGATATAGTGGCTCACAAGAGAAAATTGACTGAATTTGAGACAGTTGCACTTACTGAAGAGTGCACTTCAAGGGTCCAAAATAAGCTCCCTCAAAATCTTAAGGATCCTGGCAGCTTCACCATCCTTGTGCGAATTGGTAATATTGATGTGGGACGTGCTCTTTATGATTTGGGGGAAAGCATAAATCTGATGCCCCTATCTTTGTTCAAGCAATTGGGCTTGGGAGCTCCAAGGCCAACTACTGTGATGTTGCAGCCAGCTAACTTCATTATCCTGGATTATGAGGCTGACGAACTGGTCCCAATCATATTGGGGCGACCACTCTTGGCTACTGGTGATGCAATTATCAAAGTGAGAGAAGGGAAAATGATCTTGAGGGTAGATGATGAGGAAGCAGTCTTTAATGTGTACAAAGCAATCGAACTCCCCCGCCACTATGAGGAGCTCTCAATGATATCTGTTGTTGAGGCTGATGAGCAAATTCTTGACACGAGTGTATATCTAGACGACTCTCTAGAGAAAGCACTTATGTTGTTTGATAGCCTGGGGAGTGATGATGAGGTTGAGGAGATGATGCAAATCATAGATACATCTTGTGCGTACATGCAAGGGGTACACCCCTTTGAGCCTTTGAACAGGCCAGAAGGACCACCCCTAAAGCCGTCCACTGAGGAAGCCCCAAAACTGGAGCTTAAACCTCTCCCACCTCACCTTCAATATGCTTACTTGGGTGAATCTGACACTTTACCTGTGATTGTTTCTTCTGACTTATCTAAATTGCAGGAAGAGAAGCTGTTGAGAGTGCTACGTGAGCACAAGCGAGCAATTGGGTGGACCATGTCTGACATAAAGGGCATTAGTCCAGCCTTTTGCATGCACAAAATCCTCATGGAGGATGGACACAAGCCTAGTGTAGAGCAACAACGCCGACTCAATCCAATCATGAAAAAGGTGGTAAGAAAAGAAGTGATTATGTGGCTTGATGCAGGTATTGTATTTCCTATCTCAGACAGCAAATGGGTAAGTCCCGTGCAATGTGTACCCAAGAAAGGGGGGATGACTGTAGTAGTTAATGAAAATAATGATTTGATCCCCACAAGAACTGTCACTGGGTGGAGAATTTGCATTGATTATAGAAAATTGAACAATGCCACCCGGAAGGACCACTTCCTCCTCCCCTTTATTGACCAAATGATTGACAGATTAGCTGGCCAGGAGTACTACTGCTTCTTGGATGGTTACTCGTGGTATAATCAGATTTCTATAGCCCCGGAGGACCAAGAGAAGACCACATTTACGTGCCCCTATGGCACGTATGCGTTCAAGAGAATGCCCTTTGGTCTTTGTAATGCACCTGCGACTTTTCAAAGGTGTATGATGGCTATTTTTACTGACATGGTCGAGAGGTTTGTGGAAGTATTCATGGATGATTTTTCTGTGTTTGGATGTTCTTTTGATAACTGCTTGATAAATCTCGATAAAGTGCTTGCTAGGTGTGAAGAAACTAACTTAGTGCTAAACTGGGAGAAATGCCATTTCATGGTACGTGAAGGTATAGTTTTGGGGCACAAGGTGTCTAAAAATGGTTTGCAGGTGGACAAGGCAAAGGTGGAAGCGATTGAAAATTTTCCTCCACCAACATCTGTCAAAGGTATTCGTAGTTTCTTGGGCCATGCAGGTTTTTATCGTCGTTTCATCAAAAGATTTTTCAAAAATTTCCTCTCCCTTGTGCAGGTTGCTAGAGAAAGATGTCCCCTTCAAGCTTGATGATGCCTGTCTGAAAGCATTTGAGGAGCTGAAGGGAAAGCTAGTGACTGCACCAATTATCATTGCCCCGGATTGGGGGCAACCCTTTGAGTTGATGTGTGATGCGAGTGACATAGTTGTGGGAGCTGTGTTGGGACAAAGGAGAAATAAAATCTTTCACTCCATCTACTATGCGAGCAAAACTCTGAATCCAGCTCAGATGAATTACACAATTACTAAAAAAGAGTTGCTTGCAGTGGTGTGGGTGTTTGACAAGTTTAGATCATATCTGGTGGGGACCAAAGTCATCGTCTACACAGATCATTCAGCTATCAGTTATCTGTTTGAGAAGAAAGATGCCAAGCCGAGACTGATTCGGTTGGTCCTTCTCTTACATGAGTTTGACTTAGAGATCCGAGATCGCAAAGGAACAGAGAATCAAGTGGCTTATCACTTGTCCAGATTAGAAAATCGGAACCATGTGGCTGAAGGGGGTGCAATCAAAGAAACATTCCCTGATGAGCAGTTATTGGTGATTGCCTCAAGCACAGCCCCGTGGTATGCAGATTATGTGAATTTTATTGCAAGTGGGGTGACACCACCAGAGTTGACACCAGATAATAGAAGAAGGTTCCTGCATGATGTGAGGCTCTACATGTGGGATGAGCCATTCTTATACAGGCTCTGTGCAGATCAGTTGGTGCGGAGATGTGTTCCTGAGGAGGAAATGAGTGCCATACTTCATAGCTGTCACGCCTCGCCATACGGAGGTCATCACGGTGGAGACAGGACCACCCAGAAACTGCTATAATCAGGTTTTTATTGGCCAAAATTGTTTAGGGATGCACACGCCTTTGTTAAAATGTGTGACAGGTGCCAAAGAACCGAAACGATCACAAAGAAGCACGAGATGCCGCTGCAAAACATTCTGGTAGTGGAGCTTTTTGATGTTTGGGGAATTGACTTCATGGGACCGTTTCCACACTCTAATGGTCATAGGTACATCTTGGTGGCAGTCGACTATGTATCCAAGTGGGTTGAGGCCATTACTCTTCCCACTAATGATGCAAAGGTTGTGGTAAGCTTTGTCAAGAAGCACATCTTTACACGCTTTGGAACTCCTAGAGTGTTGATCAGTGATGGAGGAACGCACTTCTGCAACAAATTGCTGAATAATGTCCTCGCAAAGTATGGAGTCAAGCACAAGGTGTCCACCGCATACCACCCCCAAACAAGTGGTCAAGTGGAAGTATCGAACAGAGAGGTGAAGCAGATTCTTGAGAAAACAGTGAGTGGAAATAGAAAGGACTGGGCCAGCAAGCTAGACGACGCACTGTGGGCATATCGCACTGCATACAAAACTCCCATAGGTGCTTCTCCGTACAAATTGGTTTATGGGAAGGCATGTCACTTGCCTGTCGAGCTTGAACACAAGGCCTATTGGGCCATTAAAAAGCTGAATATGGATGGGGACTTAGCTAGTGAGAAGAGATTGCTGCAACTCAACGAGCTTGATGAATTTTGGTTGCATGCATACGAGAATGCAAAATTGTATAAAGAGAAGACAAAAAGGTGGCACGACAAGCACATCCACCATCGAGAGTTTGAGCCAGGGCAAGAAGTTCTTTTATTCAATTCGAGGTTGAAGCTTTTTCCCGAAAAGCTTAAATCTCGTTAGTCGGGCCCTTTTGTTGTGGTGAGTGTGAAGCCTCATGGTACTGTGGAGTTGAAGGATATGAGTTCAACTGGTACGTTCTTGGTAAATGGTTAGAGGATAAAATATTACTGGGGTGGTGATATTGCACGTCACAAGACCTCGGTGGATTTGATGGATTCTTGAGAACGTGTTGGGTCGTGCCGCGATGTTAAATCAGGCGCTTGATGGGAGGCAACCCATTGTATTGTTGTAACCATCGTGCCACGATGTTAAAAAAGGCGTTGGTTGGGAGGCAACCCAACGATAGTATTAGTTGTTGATTTTGTGTTTTAGAAAGTGCTAACCAATGCAGGTGACAATGGACAAGTGCTAAGGCCATCAAACGAGGTGAGAACAGGTGAAAAGTTGAAGAAAAAAATTTCCCAGGTGCGCGCCCGCGCTACTGGACGCGCATCTGGGCGCGCTAATTTGCTCAGCTTCTGTTTCAGGCCGCACTAAAAATAGCAAGCTCGCGCATCTGAACGCGCTACTAGCGCGGCCGCGCATCTGGGCGCGCTAATTCCATCGCGTTCTGTCCTGACTGCGCTAAAACTAGCGCGCTCGCGCACCTGGGCGTGCTAGTTCCGTCAATTTGTCGCCCGTATTTTTTTTTTAGTAGTTAAGTTTTGTTCTATTTTTTTTATTTTATTTTGCTTAGGTGTTAATTCCCCTCCCCCCCCCCCGTTTACGTCCTACCTACCCTAC
>NC_031999.1:32314498-32314831 GCF_001879085.1 Nicotiana attenuata
CTTTTAGCCTAACTCCCCATCGACCCGTCTTTTATTTCCCCCAAACATCACCAAACCCTTCCTCCATCACCAAAACTCCCGATCTCTTTCCCTCCCAAAGTTCACCCATCTTCTTCTCCAACTAATTTCTATACTCAAAATCATCTCCCGTTACAAGTATGATTCCTAGGTTCTTCTCTTCTCTTTTTCTCTTTTTATTTTTTCAGATTTTTTGTCTTTTTGGTATATTAAAATGCCATTGTTGTAGCAGTGGGTCTTTGGTTTTGTGTAGAGAAATTAGTGAAATATGTTGTGTTGTTGGTAAGTGATAAGTGTGGGGTGGATTCCCCCCCC
>NC_031999.1:32316040-32343490 GCF_001879085.1 Nicotiana attenuata
GCGGGCGTGCCACATCAACCCACGACACCGCCTCCGACCACGGAGTGATCCCTCAGGGAAGGTCCCTTTACCTTCGCTGCTATTTTATATTTTAAGCCATGAGGACATGTCTTCATTTTTAAGTTGTGGGGTGGGGGGTACTTCATTGTATGTATGTAGTTGTATTAATTGATTGTTGGTTTTGTTTTGGTTGTTTGACTTTAATAGTGTTAGTGTTAAATAGGAATCATTAGTTTAAAATAGATACGTGGCTCGGCCCGACGATGGATCCCTTTCGACGGGGTTCTTGAGGGACTGAGTCGAAAAAAAAACTGAAAAATTGTAGGCTCTTCCTGATGACGGATCTTGTAGGCAGTTTTCTTGAGGGAAGCTAGTCTAAAAAAACACCAAAAAGATTTTTATTTTTTCTTAGGTAGTGTAGCAACTCCCCCTTGGTTTTTCTTTAGGCCACGGTTCTTTTCCAAGGGTTTAACATGAACCGGGTGTAGGTAGTTTTTTTTTATTTTGTTTTCTTTTCGATTTGTGAGGTTAATCGGCTATGAGCTAGAAAATCAAAAGAGAACCCATAGCATTGATACACCGGAACACAATAGAATTTAGAGTGTAATGCTTAGTCTTATTTGTTGAATCTCTCTAAAGTGCCTTAATCTGTATGTTTGTTACTGAATTGAATTCTCGTAACAGAGCGTCATGACGAGCTGATCCGAATGAGTCATATGCCATGTGTGGTGAGTTTTTGTGTAGTCCATGTATTGTACTTGTGTCTAGAACTTGCCCGGTTTGTGAGTTGAAGCGAAATTTTAGGTGATGTTCGGTTTGAAAAATGATTTTAGGCTTTCTTTGATCTTTTTGAGCTTAATTGCTTATCACAAATAAAATTTGTCCCTAGTTAACCCTTTTGAGCCTTTAGACTTTTTTTTGGCACCCGCATTACAAGCGTATACCCTTTTATTCTTAATTGACATTGTTTTGATCCTTTTACCTCTTCAAGCACTTTAATTGTGAGATGAGCGCTAAAAGAAGTAAGAAGGAAATAAGTGTGGGGTGACTTTTGAGTGGAACCAATAAAAGGATGAAAGGTGCACTTGTTTTGTAAAATAATCCACCACTGGCAGAAATTGAAAAAGTTATAAATAAAAAAAAAGAATAATTTGAAGAAAAAAATAGAGATGAATACATTGTTGTCTTGTTACTGCTAGTGGGTATGAATTAATGTAGTGCTTAAAGAAGAAGGGAACATTGTTGGGGGTGATGTTGTTTGTGAAAGTGAAGTAGATTGGAGAATTTGCGCTTAAAGTTGATTATGTGATGTGTTAAAGTGCTTAGGAGGGTGAACCACTATTCCTAAATATATCCTACCCGTCCCTTAGCCCACATTACAACCATGAAAAAGACCTAATTGATTTTAGATCGAGCAAGCCTACATTAGTAGAGACTTACATTAAGGGCAAGCTTATGGTACCAATTGCATGCATGTGACTTCTTTTGTGAGTGTGAGTGATTTTTCTTTGACATATGAAAGCATGAAATTTGATAGTGTGGATTAAATCGATATATTTTTACTGTGATTGTGAGGGCATGTGATTCGTGAAGGAAAAGCAAATCATGACTTCTGTGTAGAGTAAGTTGAGGAAGTATGAATATTGCATGGCACTTGAGAGTCGACTTCTGAGGCTAGGATTATTCACTGCTACGTGCAATGCATGTATATTGTTCTAGGTGTAATGCCTTAAGGGAAATGGTTGAGTGAAGGAACCTCTATAAAGTATAGTGTGATTACTCGAGGACTAGCAATGAATTAAGTGTGGGGTGTTGATAATAGGCTGAATATAGGTGATTTAGCGATTATTTATACCCACGCTTGATTATGTTCCAATGTTATAATGCGGTTAATTGAATAAAAATGGGCTCTAATTGTGATTTTTACATATTGCAAGACGAGGAGCCTAAGTGATGCCTTAGAAAGGTGATTGGAACTATTTTGGAGCAAGAACGACCCCTCAGAGCTAAGTACGCACGAAAACGAGGAAGAAAATCAAGAAATGGAAGACCTGGGCTAGCGCGCCCAGGTGCGCGCCCGCGCTAAAATGTGCGCGCCCAAGACAGAACACATGCCAACTAGCGCGGTCAGATGCGCGCCCAGGTGCGCGACCGCGCTAGTCCAAATTTCGGGAAGGTTTATTCAGGGGTAAAATTGGAAATCTGGAGGAAATCCCACTTAACCTATATAAACTCAAGATCGCCCAAGGAGTAGAAAGAAAGTTTTTCATAGGCTAGTGCAAGGTATCAAGAGGCAAGAGGCAAGGAGGAGATTTGATCATCAAGTTCTTCTTTTCTTCCCTTTGTTTTTGCTATTAGTGATGAAATTGAACCCTATTGTGTTGAACATCAGTATGAGTAGCTAAATTTCATTATTCTAGGGTCATGGGTGAAACATGAAAGTTGTTGTTTGACGTTTAATTCGAAAAAGGTTGTTTATCATATTGGGTTGTTTATTTAATTCTGATTTTAATTATTTTGCTGAGTAGCTAACAGTGAAATACTATCTAAGAATCTTTGGTTGAACTCAAAAGTGGGAACTAGATTGCAATAGAATTAAATAGGGCAAGTTCTTGAACCTGGGCATCGGGGAACGGATTCGCAATTGGGATAGACATATACCCAATTGCCTTGCTTGGTTGAAATACAGGAACTGTAAATGCATTCTTGTTAGTCTTAATTCCATAGACATATAGGCATTAAGTTAGCTTGAATAGGCGAGTAAGAACTCGACAGATTCTTATGATTAATATCAACCCTGTCAATCAACAATCCAGATAAATCAATTAGTCGTTTTAAACCAAGAACACAACACGATTGCCAATCAGCCCGTGACCCTGGAATATCCTCTCTTACTGTGTGTTTCTCGAAAATTGCTGGTTATTTGGTTAATTATTCTAGTTACATTATTGCTTGATAATTTAGGTAGCAAATTAGTGATATCTCTATTTTGTGGAAAACTTCTTGGATAGATAAGTTAATTGAGCTTAAATCAGTCAACAGTTAATCATAAGTCTTCGTGGGAACGATACTCTATCACTACTTTATTACTTGACGATCACGTGCACTTGCGTGAGTGTTTTGGTCGCAACATGCTCCTGTCTTATTTGTGAAGAAGAAGGATGGTTCTATGCGTATATGTATTGATTATCGCCAGTTGAACAAGGTTACAGTGAAGAACCGTTATCCTTTGCCTCGCATTGATGACATGTTTGATCAGTTACAGGGTGCTCGTGTGTTTCCTAAGATTGACTTGCGTTCAGGCTATCATCAGTTGAAGATTCGGGAGCCAGATATCCCAATGACTGCCTTCAGGACTCGGTACGGTCATTACGAGTTCCTTGTTATGTCATTTGGGCTGACCAATGCCCCAGCAGCCTTTATGCATTTGATGCACAGTGTATTCCGGCCATATCTTGACTCATTCTTCATTGTCTTTATTGATGACATTCTGGTATACTCCCGGAGTCGGGAAGATCATAAGCAGCACCTGAGGACAGTGCTTCAGACTTTGAGAGAGAAGAAATTATATGCTAAGTTCTCAAAATGTGAGTTTTGGTTGGATTCCGTGGCATTCTTGGGTCACGTGGTATCTAGTGAGGGGATAAGGGTGGATCTGAAGAAAGTGGAAGCAGTGTAGAGTTGGCCCAGACCATCCTCAGCTACAGAGATCCGTAGTTTTCTTGGCTTGGTGGGTTATTACCATCGATTTGTTGAGGGATTTCCATCTATTGCAGCACCTATGACCAGACTGACCCAGAAGGGTGCTCCGTTCCAGTGGAAGGAAGAGTGTGAGGAGAGCTTTCAGAAGCTCAAGACAGCATTGACTACAGCCCTAGTTTTGATATTGCCTACAGGTTCGGGGTCTAATACTGTCTATTGCGATGCCTCGAGGATTGTCCTTAGAGCGGTATTGATGCAGGACGGTAGGGTAATTGCCTACGCGTCCAGACAGTTGAAGGTTCATGAGAAGAATTATCCTGTCCAAGATCTTGAGTTAGCTGCTATTGTTCACGCCTTGAAGATCTGGCGTCATTATTTGTATGGTGTGCCTTGTGAGATTTATACTGATCACCGGAGCTTGCAACACCTGTTCTAGTAGAAGGACCTTAATTTGCTTCAGAGGAGGTGGTTAGAGCTGCTAAAGGACTATGATATCACTATTTTGTATCACTCGGGCAAGGCCAATGTGGTGGCCGATGCTTTGAGTCCCCGGGCGGAGAGTTTGGGGAGTTTGGCATATTTACCAGCAGCGGAGAGGCCCATAGCGATGGATGTTCAAGCCTTAGCCAGCTAGTTTGTGAGATTGGATCTTTCGAAGCCCAGTCGGGTCCTTGCTTGTGTGGTTTATCGGTCTTCCTTGTTTGATCGTATCCGGGAGCGCCAGTTTGATGACCCTCATTTACTTGTCCTCGAGGACAAGTTTCTGCGAGGTGATGCCAGCGATGTGACCATTGGTGACGACGGGGTATTGAGGATGCAGGGTCGAGTTTGTGTACCCAATGTTGATGGGCTTCGGGACTTGATTCTAGAGGAGGCCCATAGTTCGCGGTATTCCATCCATCCGGGTGCCACGAAGATGTATCAGGATTTGAAGCAGCACTATTGGTGGAGGCGGATGAAGAAGGATATAGTTGGGTTTGTAGCTTGGTGCCTCAATTGTTAGCAGGTAAAGTATGTGCACAAGAGGCCGGGTGGATTGCTTCAGCTAGATAGAGATTCCAGAGTGGAAGTGGGAGCGGATCATCATGGGCTTCGTAGTTGGGCTCCCACGAACTTCGAGGAAGTTCGATGCCATTTGGGTGATTGTGGATCAGCTGACCAAGTCCGCGCACTTCATTCCTATGTGTACCACCTATTCTTCGGAGCGGTTGGTGGAGATCTATATCCTGGAGATTGTCCGTCTGCTTGGTATTCCAGTTTCCATTATTTTAGATAGAGGTACTCATTTCACATCATGGTTCTAGAGGGCCGTACAGCATGAGTTGGGTACTCGGGTAGTGTAACGACCCGGCCGGTCCCTTGACCGCAGAAGCAGAATTGCTGGACAGAAAATAGGGATTTCGAGGGTTTAGTTTCAAAACTTGGAAAAATCAAATTGGAGCTCGGGAGAGGGTGATTTTGGGAGGAAGTTGAAGAGGAAATCATTGGGTAACAATTCTTTATCCCTTTCTAGTTGTATTACATTAATCTATTGCTAGTTTTGTCATATAATTTCGGATTGGAGGTGGAAATTGGGGAAAAATTGGAAGAAAGTTCTTAGACCTAGAATTCGAATTTTGATGGGGAATTTGACCTTGGATTTGGATAATTTTGGTATGCACGAACTCGTGAGAGTACGAGGATTCTGAAAATATAAATTTTACCCGATTCCGAGACGTGGGCCCGAGGGGCATTTTGATTATTTTACCTAATTTCGCGTATTAGCTTAAAATTTATTTGTAGAATCAGTTACTTGAAGTATTATTTACATTTGCAATTGAATTGAATAGATTTGGGCCATTTGGAATCGAATACTCGTGGCAAGAACGTGGTTTCGGGTTGATTTGGAGCCGGTTCGAGGTAAGTGTCTTGTCTAACCTTGTGTGGGGAAAACTCCCCTTAGGATTTGGTATTATTGATGTTTGAATTGCCTTGTACGTAAGGTGACGAGTGCGTACTTGTGCTAATTATTGAAAAATCCGGTTACCATTAAGTACTTAAAAATTGTGTTTTCCTTTCCTGTTATACTACTTGCAAGTTAAGCATGTTGTTAGCTTAGGAAAGCATGTCTAATTGATTTAACTGTTTATTTGTTCTACTGCCCTATTTGAATTATGTGCAGCATGCTAGGTTAGAAATACCTGCTTTACCTTGGTGTGAAAATTTATTGAATTGAGTATTCTTCTTGTTTTTGTTGTGTATTTACTTTGGGAATACGGGACGGTATCCCGGGAGCTCCCCATGTATGTTTACTTTGGGACTACGGATTTGTATTCCGGGAGATCCCCCTGCACTTTTACATTGGAACTACAAGATTGCACCCGGTGGATTCCCCCAGTATTGAGTATTTATATTTGGGAAAACGGATGTGGTATTCCGGTAGATCCCCGCGCATTTATGAGTTGGACTACGGGACTGCACCTGGGAGATCTACTGGATATTTATATTTGGGGACTACCGGACGGTATCCTAGGAGATCCCCCGGTTGTTACCTCTGCGTTGAGCTGTATTTGTTTTTCCGTGATTACTTGGTTTCTGTTAAAGTTTCTGTTGTTCTTCTATCATGTGTTACCTTTTGCTGTTGCACTTAAGTATACTGTCTCATTCTACACTGCTATTATATCTTGTATTTCCTTTAACCTCAGTAGGGCCCTGACCTCCCTCGTCACTACCCGACCGAGGTTAGGCTTGGCACTTACTGAGTACCGCTGTGGTGTACTCATGCCCTTCCTGTGCATGTTTTTCATGTGCAGATCCAGGTACTGCAACTCAGACTTATCACGCTTGAGGCGAGGTGTTTGTAGAGACTCCGAAGTATATCTGCCGCGTCCGCAGACCGAAGAGTCCCTTTCTACTCTTCCCATAAGTACTAGCCCTTCTGTATTTCCTTTCTTTGTTAGATATTCTGGAGTTAGATACTTGTAGACATTCAAAGGCTTGTGATCATGAGATTCCGGGTTTTGGGTAATGTTATTAGTTTGAGAATTGATATTGTGTATGCCGAGCAACATTTCAAACACTGTTTTATTTTATTATTTCGGTTTTTCAGTTATTTCTTCCGCAAATGTTGTTATTTTCCGCATTGTTAGGCTTACCTAGTCGTAGAGACTAGGTGCCGTCATGATGGTTCATGGAGGGCGAACCGGGGTCATGACAAGTTGGTATCAGAGCTCTAGGTTCATAAGAGTCATGAATCACAAGCTGATTTATTAAAGTCTCATGGATCGGTACGGAGACGTCTGTACTTATCTACGAGAAGCTATGTAACTATTAAGAAAGTTTCACTTCGTTTGATTTCCTTATCGTGCGAGATTTTGATATCACAATTCTAAACTTCTGTCTTCTATTCTCTCACAGATGGTGAGGACACGTGCTACTCGAGATGATCATGCACCCGCGCCCCCTACTGGAGCCGTCAGAGGCCGGGGTAGAGGCCGAGGACGCGCTCGTGGTGCAGCCAGAGAACCTGTGCGAGCTGCCACCGAGGTGCCACCCGCAGTACCAGCCGGAGTCCAGACACCTGATACATCCGCTACTACTACTCCAGCACTCCAGGAGACTCTGGCGTAGTTTATGACTATGTACACCACTCTAGCTCAGGTAGGGTTGCTTCCCCTTACTGCAGCTACATCCCAGGCCAGAGGAGGAGCACAGACTCTCGCTGCTCGCACTCCTGAGTAGCAAGTGCATGTTGATCAGGTCCCAAAGGTTATTCCTATACAGCCGGTAGTCCCAGCTCAGCCCGAGGAGAGGGCAGTAGTTTCAAAGGAGGAGCAGAAGAGGCTTGAGAGGTTCAAGAAGTATCAGCCTGCTACATTTAGCGGGCTAGCCTCAGATGATGCCCTTGGATTTCTTGATGAGTGCTACCGTATCCTCCGTACTCTGGGCATATCAGGATCGAGCGGGGTTTCCTTCACTACCTTCCAGCTTCGAGGAGCCGCCTATCAGTGGTGGTGTGCATATGAGTTAGACAGTACGGATGAGGCAGCTTCCCTGACTTGGGCTTAGTTTTCAGATATGTTCACGAGGGATTATGTCCCCCAGAGTCTCAGGGACGCTTGGCGCGCAGAGTTTGAGCATTTGCGCCAGGGTACTATGACTGTCTCGGAGTATATTGTCCGTTACACCGACCTGGCTAGACATGCACCAGCTTTGGTCTCTACGGTTCGCGAGAAAGTTCGCCGGTTTATTGAGGGGCTTATTCCCAGCATCAGGTCTAGCATGGCTCGTGAGTTAGAGATGGATATTTCTTATCAGCAGGTGGTGAGCATTGCTAGGAGGATTGAGGCTATGCATGCTAGGGATATAGAGGAGAGGGAGCCCAAGAGGTCTCGAGAGTCGGGCCATTATTCTGGTGCCCGTGCCCCGGCTGCAGGTCGTCATGTTAGGGGTTATATGAGTCACCCCGTTCATTCAGCTCTTCCAGCAGCCAGTGGTATTCCAGCTCCACCTAGGCCTCAGGAGCCTTATTATCCACCTCCAGTATCCAGTGCGCCTCCTGCACGGGGTGCTTCGTGTGGTCAGTCCAGCAGACTTGGACCAAGCCAATCACAGCCGCCACGTCCTCCCAGAGTTTGTTTTGAGTGTGGTGACACACGCCATATGGTAAGGGATTGTCCCAGACTTAGGAGGGGTACACCTCTACAGACTTCTCAGCCACAGCATGCCCCGTAGAGTTCTCAGGCTATGATCACAGCACCAGTTGCTACCCCACCTGCCCAGCCAGCTAGAGGTGGAGGTCGGGGAGGTAGAGGTCTCCCTCGAGGGGGAGGCCAGGCCAGATACTATGCTTTTCCTGCCCGTACAGAGGCTGTCGCCTCTGATTCTGTCATCACAGGTACTATCTTGGTCTATCACAGAGATGCATCGGTTCTATTCGATCCAGGCTACACTTATTCTTATGTGTCTTCTTATTTTGCTCCGCATTTGGGTGTATCTCCGGATTCTTTGAGTTCCCTTGTTTATGTTTCTACTCCTATGGGAGATTCTCTTGTTGTGGACTGCATTTATTGGTCGTGTTTGGTTGCTCTTAGTGGTTTTGAGACCAGAGCCGATTTATTGTTTCTTAGCATGGTTGATTTTGATATTATCTTGGGCGAAGACTGGTTGTCGCCCATTATGCTATCCTTGATTGTCACGCCAAAACCGTGACGCTAGCTATGCCAGGTGTACCGCGTGTTGAGTGGAGGGGTGCTTTAGATCACACTCCCAGTAGAGTTATCTCTTTCCTTGAGGCTCAGCGTATGGTTGAGAAGGGGTGTGACGCGTATCTAGCATATGTGAGAGATGTCAGTATTGATACCCCTTCAGTTGATTCAGTCCCAGTAGTACGGGATTTTTCTGATGTGTTTCCAGCTGACCTTCCGGGCATGTCGCCCGATAGAGATATTGATTTTGGCATTGATCTGCTGTCGGGCACTCAGCCCATTTCTATTCCTCCGTACCGTATGGCTCCTCTTGAGTTGAAGGAGTTGAAGGAATAGTTGCAGGAATTACTTGATAGGGGTTTCATTCGGCCCAGTGTATCGCCTTGGGGTGCTCCTATCTTATTTGTGAAGAAGAAGGATGGTTCTATGCGTATGTGTATTGAATATCGCCAGTTGAACAAGGTTACAATGAAGAAACGTTATCCTTTGCCCCGTATTGATGACCTGTTTGATTAGTTACAGGGTGCTTGTGTATTTTCTAAGATTGACTTGCGTTCAGTCTATCACCAGTTGAAGATTTAGGAGCCAGATATCCCGAAGACTGCCTTCAGGACTCGGTATGGTCATTACGAGTTCCTTGTTATATCATTTAGGCTGACTAATGCCCCAGTAGCCTTCATGCATCTGATGCACAGTGTATTCCGGCCATATCTTGACTCATTCGTGATTGTCTTTATTGATGACATTCTGCTATATTCACGGAGTCGGGAAGATCATGAGCAGCACCTGAGGACAGTGCTCCAGACTTTGAGAGAAAAGAAACTATATGCTAAGTTCTCGAAATGTGAGTTTTGGTTGGATTCCGTGGCATTCTTGGGTCACGTGCTCTCGAGTGAGGGTATCCAGGTGGATCCAAAGAAGGTAGAGGCAGTGCAGAGTTGGCCCAGACCATCCTCAGCTATAGAGATCCGCATTTTTCCCGGCTTGGCAGGTTATTACCGTCGATTTGTTCAGGGGTTTTCATCTATTGCAGCAACTATGACCAGGCTAACCCAGAAGGGTGCTCCGTTCTAATGGACGGAAGAGTGCGAGGACAGCTTTTAGAAGCTCAAGACAGCTTTGACTACAGCCCAATTTTGATATTTCCTACCGGTTCGGGGTCGTATACTGTCTATTGTGATGCCTCGAGGGTTGGCCTTGGAGCGGTATTGATGCAGGACGGTAGGGTGATTGCGTACGCGTCCAGACAGTTGAAGATACATGAGAAAAATTATCCTTTCCATGATCTTGAGTTAGCTGCTATTTTTCATGCCTTAAATATCTGGCGTCATTATATGTACAGTGTGCCTTGTGAGATTTATAGTGATCACCGGAGTTTGCAGCATCTGTTCAAGCAGAAGGACCTTAATTTGCACCAGAGGAGATGGCTAGAACTGCTGAAGGACTATGATATCACTATTTTGTATCACCCGAAAAAGGCCAATATGGTGGCCGATGCTTTGAGCCGCCGAACAGAGAGTTTGGGGAGTTTGGCTTATTTACCAGCAGCAGAGAGGCCCATGGCGATGGATGATCAGGCCTTAGCCAGCCAGTTTGTGAGGTTGGACCTTTCGGAGCCCAGCCGGGTTCTAGCTTGCGTGGTCTCTCGATCTTCCTTGTTTGATCGTATCCGGGAGCGTCAGTTTGATGACCCTCATTTGCTTGTCCTCAAGGACAAGGTGTTGCATGGCGATGCTCGAGATGTGACTATTGGTGATGATGGAATATTGAGGATGCAGGGTCGAGTTTGTGTAACCAATGTTGATGGGCTTCAGGAGTTGATTCTAGAGGAGGCACATAGTTCGCGGTATTCCATTCATCCGGGTGCCGCGAAGATATACCAGGATTTAAGACAGCACTACTGGTGGAGGCGGATGAAGAAAGATATAGTTGGGTTTGTAGCTCGGTGCCTTATTTGTCAGCAGGTGAAGTATAAGCACCAGAGACCGAGTGGATTGCTTCAGCAAATAGAGATTCCGGAGTGGAAGTGGGAGCGGATCACCATGGACTTCGTAACTGGGCTCCCACGGACTTTGAGGAAGTTCGATGCCATTTGGGTTATTATGGATCGACTGACCAAGTCCACGCATTTCATTCCCGTGTGTACTACCTATTCTTCGGAGCGGTTGGCGGAGATTTACATTCGGGAGATCGTTCGTCTGCATGGTATTCCAGTTTCCATCATTTCAGATAGAGGTACTAAGTTCACATCACGGTTCTGGAGAGCCGTACAGCCTGAGTTAGGTACTCGGGTGGAGTTGAGCACAGCATTTCACCCTTAGACAGACGGACAGTCCGAGTGCACTATTCAGATTCTTGAGGATATGCTCCGTGCGTGTGTGATTGAATTTGGAGGGTCTTGGGATCAGTTCTTGTCATTGGCGGAGTTTGCCTACAACAACGGCTATCAGTCTAGAATTCAGATGGCGCCATATGAGGCTTTATATGGTAGGCGGTGCAGATCCCCGGTGGGTTGGTTCGAGCCGGGTGAGGCTAGATTATTGGGCACAGACCTGGTTCTGGATGCTTTGGAGAAGGTCAAGGTGATTCAGGATAGACTCCATACAGCACAGTCCAGACAGAAGAGCTACACAGACCAGAAGGTTCGTGACGTTTCCTACATAGTTGGAGAGCGGGTTCTACTTCGGGTTTCGCCTATAAAGGGCGTTATGAGATTTGGGAAGAAAGGGAAGCTAAGTCCGAGGTTTATTGGCCCTTTTGAGATATTGAGGCGTGTTGGGGAGTTGCTTATAAGCTTGTCTTACCTCCCAGCCTGGAAGGAGTTCATCCGGTATTCCATGTTTCGATGCTCCGGAGGTATCACGGTGAGCCGTCGCACGTGTTGGATTTCAGTTCAGTCCAGTTGGACAATGATCTATCTTATGTTGAGGAGCCAGTGGCGATATTGGACAGGCAGATTCGAAAGCTGAGGTCAAAGAACATTGCATCTGTGAAGGTTCAGTGGCGGGGACAGCCGGTCGAGAAGCCGGCTTGGGAGACCGAGCAGGATATGCGCAGCCGTTACCCTCATCTTTTCACTACTTCAGGTATGTCTCTATGCTCGTTCGAGGACGAACGAATGTTTTAAGTGTGGGAGGATGTAACGACCCGGCCGATCGTTTTAAGAATTTACGCCATGATCCCCTATTAACTGCTTTCCCCGTGTTTGTTTCTGCTATTGTGAGTTACCGGGAGGAATTATTTGGAGTTTTGGGACACTTAGTCCCTAAATGAGAGCTTAAGTTTTGGAAATTTGACCGTAGTCGGAATAGTGTGAAGACGGTCTCAGAATGGAATTCTGATGGTTCCGTTAGCTCCGTTGGGTGATTTCTGGCTTAGGAGCGTGTTCGGATTGTGTTTTGGAGGTCCGTAGCTAATTTAGGCTTGAAATGCCGGAAGTTGAATTTTTGAAGTTTCGGTTCGATAGTGAGATTTTGATCCGAGGGTCGGAATGGAATTTTGGGAGTTGGAGTAGCTCTATAGTGTTGAATGTGAAGTGTGTGCAAAATTTCAGGTCATTCGGACGAGGTTTGATAGACTTTTTGATCGAAAGCGTATTTTGAGAGTTTTTGAAGTTCTTAGGCTTGAATCTGATGCTAATTGGTTGATCCCATGTTGTTTTAGGTGTTTGGAAGATTTGGATAAGTTTGGATGGTGGTATATGACTTGTTTGTGCTTTTGGTGGAGGTCTCGGGGGCCTCGGGATGATTTTGGATGGTTAACGGGAAGTTGCAAACTTGGAGTTTGCAGCTGAGGTTCGTTGGGCTGCTGTCATAACCGCATCTGCGGTTGAGAGGCCGCAGATGCGGAATTTAGCCGCAGAAGCGGCCAACTGAGGAAAAGCAAAGAGCCGCAGGTGCGGAAGGGTTCACGCACCTGCGTCACCGCAGATGCGGTGAGTAAGTCGCAGGTGTGGATTTTGGGACTTTAATGAGTTTCGCATATGCGGTCGTTTTTCCACTGAAGCGGGACAGCAGGTGCGGTCCTTTGACTACAGAAGCGGAATTGCTGGACAGAAAATAGGGATTTCAAGGGTTTAGTTTCAAAACTTGGAAAAATCAAATTGGAGCTTGGGAGAGGGCGATTTTGGGAGGAAGTTGAAGAGGAAATCATTGGGTAACAATTCTTTATCCCTTTCTAGTTGTATTCCATTAATCTATTGCTAGTTTTGTCATATAATTTCAGATTGGAGGTGGAAATTGGGAAAAAAATTGGAAGAAAGTTCTTAGACCTAGAATTCGAATTTTGATAGGGAATTTGACTTTGGATTTGGATAATTTGGTATGCACGAACTCGTGAGAGTACGAGGATTCTGAAAATATAAATTTTACCCGATTTCAAGACGTGGGCCCGAGAGGCGTTTTGGTCATTTTACCTAATTTCGCGTATTAGCTTAGAATTTATTTGTAGAACAGTTACTTGAAGTATTATTTACATTTTGCAATTGAATTGAATAGATTTGGGCCATTTGGAGTCGAATACTCGTGGTAAGAACGTGGTTTCGGGTTGATTTGGAGCCGGTTCGAGGTAAGTGGCTTGTCTAACCTTGTGTGGGGGAAACTCCCCTTAGGATTTGGTATTATTGATGTTTGAAATGCCTTGTACGTAAGGTAACGAGTGCGTACTTGTGCTAATTGTTGAAAAATCCGGTTTCCATTAAGTACTTAAAAATTGTGTTTTCCTTTCCTGTTATACTACTTGCAAGTTAAGCATGTTGTTAGCTTAGGGAAGCATGTCTAATTGATTTAACTGTTTATTTGTTCTACTACCCTATTTGAATTATGTGCAGCATGCTAGGTTAGAAATACCTGCTTTACCTTGGTGTGAAAATTGACTGAATTGAGTATTCTTCTTGCTGCTGTTGTGTATTTACTTTGGGACTATGGGATGGTATCCCGGGAGCTCCCCCTGTATGTTTACTTTGGGACTATGGATTTGTATTCCGGGAGATCCCCCTGCACTTTTACATTGGAACTACGGGATTGCACCCGGTGGATTCCCCCAGTATTGAGTATTTATATTTGGGACTACGGATGTGGTATTCCGGTAGATCCCCGTGCATTTATGAGTTGGACTACGGGACTGCACCCGGGAGATCCACTGGATATTTATATTTGGGGACTACAGGACGGTATCCTAGGAGATCCCCCGGTTATTACCTCTGCGTTGAGCAGTATTTGTTTTTCCGTGATTACTTGGTTTCTGTTAAAGTTTCTGTTGTTCTTCTATCATGTGTTACCTTTTGCTGTTGCACTTAAGTATACTGTCTCATTCTACACTGCTATTATATCTTGTATTTCCTTTAACCTCAGTAGGGCCCTGACCTCCCTCGTCACTACCCGACCGAGGTTAGGCTTGGCACTTACTGAGTACCGCTGTGGTGTACTCATGCCCTTCCTGTGCATGTTTTTCATGTGCAGATCTAGGTACTGCGACTCAGACTTATCAAGATTGAGGCGAGGGGTTTGTAGAGACTCCGAAGTATATCTGCCGCGTCCACAGACCGAAGAGTCCCTTTCTACTCTTCCCTCAAGAACTAGCCCTTCTGTATTTCCTCTCTTTGTTAGATATTCTGGAGTTAGATACTTGTAGACATCCAAAGGCTTGTGATCATGAGATTCTGGGTTTTGGGTAATGTTATTAGTTTGAGAATTGATATTGTGTATGCCGAGCGGCATTTCAAACACTATTTTATTTTACTATTTCGGTTTTTCAGTTATTTCTTTTGTAAATGTTGTTATTTTCCGCATTGTTAGGCTTACCTAGTCGTAGAGAAAAGAAGCCGTCACGATGGTTCACGGAGGGCGAACCGAGGTCGTGACAGGTAGAGTTGAGCACAGCATTTCACCCCCAGACGGACGGACAGTCCGAGCGCACTATTCAGATTCTTGAGGATATGCCTCGTGCGTGTGTGATGGAGTTTGGAGGTTCTTGGGATCAGTTCTTGACACTGGCTGAGTTTGCTTACAACAACAGCTATTAGCCCAGCATTCAGATGGCACCGTATAAGGCCTTGTATGGTAGGCGGTGTAGGTCCCCGGTGGGTTGGTTCGAGCCGGACGAGGCTGGATTATTAGGCACGGACTTGGTACAGGATGCTTTGGAGAAAGTAAAGGTGATTCGGGATAGACTCCGTACAGCCCAGTCCAGACAAAAGAGTTATGCGGACCGGAAGGTTCGTGATGTTTCTTATATGATTGGGAGCGGGTCTTGCTGCGGGTTTCGCCTATGAAGGGCGTTATGAGATTTGGGAAGAAAGGGAAATTGAGTCCGAGGTTTATTGGCCCTTTTGAGATATTGCGGCGTGTTGGGGAGGTTGCTTATGAGCTTGCCTTACCTCCCAGCTTGGCAGGAGTTCATCCGGTATTTCATGTTTCGATGCTCCGGAGGTATCATGGTGATCCGTCGCACGTGTTGGATTTCAGTTCAGTCCAGTTGGACAAGGATCTATCTTATGTTGAGGAGCCAGTGGCGATATTGTACATGCAGGTTTGAAAGTTGAGGTCAAAGAACATTGCATCAGTGAAGATTCAGTGGCGGGGTCAGCCGGTCGAGGAGGCCACTTGGGAGACCGAGCAGGATATGCCCAGCTGTTACCCTCATCTTTTCACTACTTCAGGTATGTCTTTATGCTCGTTCGAGAACGAATGAATGTTTTAAGAGGGGGGGATGTAACGACCCGTCCGGTCGTTTTAAGAATTAACGCCCCGATTCCCTATTAACTGCCTTCCCCGTGTTTGTTTCTGCTATTGTGAGTTGCCGGGAGGATTTATTTGGATTTTCGGAGAGTTTTGGGACACTTAGTCCCTAAATAAGAGTTTAAGTTTTAGAATTTGGACCGTAGTCAGAGCTGTGTGAAGACGGCCCCCGAATGAATTCCGTCGGTTCTGTTAGATCCGTTAGGTGATTTCAGGCTTAGGGGCGTGTTCGGATTGTGTTTTGGGGGTTCGTAGCTTAATTAGGCTTGAAATGTCGAAAGTTGAATTTTTGAAGTTTCCGGTTTGATAGTGAGATTTTGATCTAGGGGTCAGAAAGGAATTTCGGAAGTTGGAGTAGGTCCGTTGTGTCTTTGGGGACGTGTGTGAAAAATTTCAGGTAATTCGGACGAGGTTTGATAGACTTTTTGATCGAAAGCGGAAAATTGAAGTTTTGGAAATCTTTAGGCTTGGATTGGAGAGTGAATTGTGGTTTTAGCGTTGTTTGATGTGATTCGAGGGTTGGATAAGTTCGTATGATGTTTTAGGATTGGTTGGCATGTTTGATTGAGGTCCCGGGGGCCTCGGGTGAGTTTCGGGTGCTTAACGGAAGTGAATTAGACTTAGGGAAAAATCTGAAGGTTGCTGAAGTTTGCTGAGGTCTGTCATAACTGCACCTGCGGTTGGGGGACCGCAGGTGCGGCGCCGCAGAAGCGGCTGGGTGATCGCAGAAGCGGAATTGGCCAGGCTCTAGGAAATCCGGAGGTGCGATTGTTGGAGCGCACCTACGGGACCGCAGGTGCGGTAGGTCGAGCGTAGGTGCGGATTTTGTGTTTTAAGTGATTCTCCGCAGGTGCGCACCTGGGACGGCAGGTGCGGGGAAATGGCCGCAGGTGCGAAAATCCTGGGCCAGAACCTATATAAAGGTTCAGTCGCGAAATTTCCCATTTCTTCACCATTTTTATTCGCATTTTTGAGCTTTTTGGAGGATTTTTAGAGAGGATTCAAGAGAGCTTCAGGGAGGTAAGGTTTTGGAACCCAAACTCGTTATCACTGCATTTTTTACTGGTTTAGGCAAGAACTACATGAGAAATAAGGGTTAAATTTGGGGGTTTAGGGCTTGTAATTGGAGACCAAAAAACTAGGGATTTGAGGGGTCATTTGTGGATGGATTTTGGTATTTTTGGTATGAATGAACTCGTGAGAGTTTGAGGATTCCGAATTTGTAAATTTTACCCGATTCCGAGACGTGGGCCCAGGGGCGTTTTGGTCATTTTTCCTAATTTCGCGTATTAGCTTAGAATTTATTAGTTGAATTAGTTACTTGAAGTGTTATTTACATTATGCAATTACTTTGAATGGATTTGGGCCATTTGGAGTCGGATACTCGTGGCAAGAACGTGGTATAGATTTGATTGAGCTGGTTCGAGGTAAGTGGCTTGTCTAACCTTGTGTGGGGGAACTCCCCTTAGGATTTGGCATTGTTGATATATGAAATGCCTTGTACGTGAGGTGACGAGTGCGTACATGTGCTAATTGTTGAAAATCCAGTTTTCATTAAGTAACTATTACTGTGTATTTTTTTCCCTGTTTTTACTAATTGCCATTTAAGCCTACTGTTAGCCTAGGAAAGCATGTCTAACTGATTCAATTGCTTTACTTGCTCAAACTGCCTTATTTGAATTCTATGCAGCATGCTAGGTTAGAAATACCTGTTTTACCTAGGTATAAATTAGATTGAATTGAAGATTCTTCGTGTTGCTGCTGTGTGTTTATTTTGGAACTACGGGCAATATCCCGGGAGATCCCTCCCCCCCCCCCCCTTGCCTATTTTATTTGGGACTACGGATGTGGTATTTCGGGAGATCCCCCTGCACTTTTACATTAGAACTACGGGATTGCACCCGGTAGATTCCCCCAGTACTGAGTATTTACATTTGAAACTACGGATGTGGTATTCCGGGAGATCCCATGCGCATTATGAGTTGGACTACGGGACGACACCCGAGAAATCCACTGGACATTTATATTTGGGACAGCAGGACGGTATCCTGGGAGATCCCCGGTTGTTATCTCTGCGTTGGTTGTATACCTTCTGTGATTGTTTGCCTTTGTTGTAATTGTTGTTTCTCTTATTATCTGTATTTCTTTACTACTGCTCATCTTCCTTATATATTATTGTATATGATCGGTAGGGCCCTGACCTTCCTCGTCACTACTCGATCGAGGTTAGGCTTGCACTTACTGGGTACCGCTGTTTTGTACTCATGCCCTTTCCTGCACATGTTTTTGCGTGTGCAGATCCAGGTATTTCCACTCAGTCTTATCACCCTTGAGGTGAGGCACTTTCTATAGAGACTTCGAGGTATAGCTGCCGCGTCCGCAGACCGAGGAGTCCCTTTCCATTCTCTGTAGTAGTATAGACCTTCTGTATCTTCGTTGTTGCTAGACATTTCTGGAGTTAGAGCATTTTATATACTCTTAGCTTGTGATTCATGAGGTTCCGAATTTTGGGAGTGTTAGGTTGAAATTCTTGGATTGTTATATGCAGGGCGGCATCTTAAACACTGTTATACTTTGTTATTTCGATTTTTATTAGTTTCTTTTCCACAATTATTTCTTTTCCGCATTTGTTAGGCTTACCTAATCGTAGAGACTAGGTGTCGTCACGACTGTTCACGGAGGGCGAACTTGGGTCGTGACAAAAGCGTTGCTGCCCAATGAATGACGGGTATCTCCTAGCTGCTGCCTTGCTTGGCTAAATGCGCTCTCTGATGCGACTGTTGAAATCGGCACATTTAGCACGTCTCGAGCCATGGCCGAAAGAACAATAAATTTATTTGAGTTGCTCTTCCACCAACCTAGCGGTAGAAAATTCTTTGTGAAGGACTCTGGTGACTTTTGCAAGTAGAATTGGAGTTCATCCATATTCCTGCTACTGGTTTGTTGATGCTCTCCTAGTGTAGACCAAATCAAATAATCTTGAAAACCATCATCATCATCCAAATATGTTCCAGATGTTGAAGTATTAGTTGAAGGAATATTTGCATCTACAACCGAAAGCATCAACAATGTTAGCATAATAATTATATAAAGTTTGTAAATGATTGTGTAGATCAGAAATACAAGTGTCAATATCAGGAGTTTCAGTTGGTCCAATATCCATATAAGTATATAAAGCACTGATTAATTGGCAACACTTTATCATTTTGATAGTAGGATTTAAAATAGCACCAAGTAGGTAAATATGGAGAATTGGGTAGAAGTATTTTTTAAACTTATCTAGCATAGATTCAACAACAGAAGTATATCATTCTTTCTTCTTCAAATTATGTAGTAAAAAAGAAATTTCAGCAATATGAACTAAACCATTTACAATAGTAGGATAATAAGCTCCAGAAAACTCGAGTGTAGCCACATAAAATTTTTGTAAAAATTGTACAAAATCTTCAATGACATCCCAAGTTCTAGATGCTAACAAACGGTTAGGATCGGTACAGTGAAAATTAGCAACTTCTGTTATAGGCATTCTATATTTATGACAACAACTTAAGAATAAATAAGTATAATTACACCTAGTAACTATTTCTTCAGGCATGAGTCTTGGTTTTAGTCCATAGTGTACATATTTTTCCTTAAATGCATTTAATCTAGCACTTCTATTATTTCCTTGAATTACACCAACAGCTCTCCTAACTAAAGTGATTTCATCTCTAAATAATTCAAGGCCACTCTTCACAATCAAGTTATAAATATGACATGCACATCTAACATGAATATTTCAGGAAGTGGTGGGTGTAGATGCAATTTTAATATTGTAGTAGCAGCATTGTTGTTATAAGCATTATCAAATGACATACACAAAACTTTTTCTGCAAGATTATAAAATATAGAAACTTTATGGATAATATTACTTACAAATGCACCAGTATGACTTTGATCTTCATCATATTAAAAATCAATAATACATTTTTGCATACAAAAATTATCATCTATCCAATGGCATGTAATAGTCAAATAATCACTTCCATTTACAGCATGACCAATATTAGAAGTAAGAGAAACTCTACAAGAAAGACTTGCGAACAAATAACGTATATATGTCTGATTGTCCAAAAAGCCTAAAGATATCAACTCTACAAGTACTTCTAGGAATAACTTTAAACAAAGGGTTATAAATTCATTGAATATAAGTAACAAGATACGGTGAAGAAGCAAAACTAAAAGGTAAACAACCTAAAACAATCATTTTAGCTAATTCTTCCCGATCTTTCTTAATATCATATTTACCCATTAACCCCCCAGTACTCGGGTTAAGTTTTTGTTGCCCAGATTGCTCATCTACTCCCCAATCAAGAGGGTGGAGCTCTTCCATATGCCTACGAAGTTGACCCGTTCCCCCTCCCTTACCGGGCTCATATTTATAAATTTCATTACAAATTTTACATTTTACATAATTTTTTTGATCTTCTAGTCTGTCAAAAAAATTTCAACACTTACTTCTTTATCTTCGATTCTTCTTAATAGGGAGGGGAGGCTTACTTGTTCCACCCCTAATATTTTGAGTTTGACTAGCATTACAAGGTGTAGGTGGTGGTGTTTCAAGATAATCGGGTGATTGAATATCATCTAAAATATCATCTAAATCATCATTTATACCATAATTTTCTTGCATTCGCTCATAATCTACATTTAAATTTTCAGGTGATCTTTCAGAAATATGTGCAAAGCTACTAGAAGAACCAACACCACCTCTTGATCTTTTGGAAGTTTTCTTACTACCACTACCACCTATACTAGTGCACGCTTTTTTGGCTGCTCTAAGTAAATCCATTATGTAAATTAAATTAAGAAATTAAATTAATAATTTTAAATAATAAAATAAGTGTACGCTAAATAAGAGAAAGAGATAGAACGAGTGTACCAGGATTCCGGATGCCGCACTAATTTTGATATCAAAAATCAAACTTCAATTAATAGACCGAAACTTGATAGTTGATACTTGATAGTACTTGATACCACACTTCACTTGAATACTTGATATTTGATAATAATAATTTTGTAATGGCTAAACTAAATAATTGATGAAACTTGAAATAATAAGTAATTGAGAATTTAAGAACAATAATCAATAATATCAAGAGAGAATTGAGAGTGAATTGTGAGAAAAAATGAAGAAGAAGGGGGGCTATTTATAGGTTTTAAAAGGTTAAAATTGTAATTTTTTAATTATTAGGGGTGGGAGGGCTATATTTTTAATGGGGGAGGCCGAAATGGCCATTTGTGCAAAATATGGTCGTTCCCCTACGGTCATTTCTAAATTTGACCATTGGCAACGGTCCAAAAAATTAAAAAAAAAAATTGTAACGGATACCGGGCTGAACCAGGCTGCAGCCCTTTAACAACCCGTTAACGGGTTAGCGGGCTTAGCGGGTTCCGGTGCACCGGTATCCAAAATGTGTTCGTCTAAAATCCGCCCCCGCCCAACCCGTCCTAGCCCGCACCTAAAAGCTACAGTAATGGGCTAACCCGGGCTGAAGCGGGTTAAAAACGGGTCAGCCCGGCCCGATTAACAGGTTACACTGCAAATGTTAAGGACATAATGTCCTTAACTTGTATTTGCACCTTCTGTTGTTAAACTTTAGGACCTCGTGTCCTTAACTTCATATGTGCAGTGTAAATATTAAGGACATGGTGTGCTTAACTTTATGTATCCAGTGTAAATGTTAAAGACAATGTCCTTAACTTTATGAGTGTTGTGTAAATATCAAGGACATGGTGTCCTTAACTTCATAAATATTGTGTAAATATTAAGGACAAAGAGCGTTGTATTTGCACCTTTCGTTATTAAACTTTAGGACACCATGTCCTTGACTTCATATATGCAGTGTGAATGTTAAGGACATGGCGTCCTTAACTTCATATGTGCATTGTAAATATTAAGGACACCATGTCCTTAATATTTATACAGCACTCATGAAGAAAGGGTAAAAATATCTTTTCGTATTAATTTTAATAGAGTAGTGGCTATATTTGCTCAGCGTTTAAAATATTGGATAAAAACTAAATACTATATTAAAGTGGCTATCCCACGCCATTTCTACTGAGACACAAACCATATTAAGAGCATGTTTGGATTGGCTTGTTTTAAGTGCTTTTAAGCCAAAATAGCTTTTAAGTCATTTTGTAGTGTTTGGATAAAGTAAGAAAATGCTTTTAAGCACTTATTTTTAAGCTAAAATGATAAAAACAAGCCAAAAGCTAAAAGCTAGAATTCCTAACTTATAGCCTAAAAGCTATTTTGGCTTAAAAGTCACTTGAAACAAGCCCATCCAAACGGGCTCATAAGCCCAAATGCGATTTAAATATTATATTTCTTTTAATGATATAATTTAATATTCATAAAGTAATTATATTATATTTGAAATCTCAAGCTTCAATAATAATTTTTCTCCTTTAAACACCATATATAGTCAAACATGTTCACATAAGGACCTTGGACCAAAAAAATGATTAAGATAGCCTACAACTGCCCCCATAAAGCCTTAGAGAGAGAAGCTCCAGCTTCTCTCTAACCTATCCCTTTGTGTGGAGCAAAAGTTCATTCATTCTTGTAAACTCCGCCACTAGCGAGATGGCTAGTTCATCAACATCCCAACATCATAATACACCAATTCCTCCGAAACCACCAGATGATAGCAATAATACAGACGATTCTTTTTTAATAGATCCTAGCCCAACCTTCAAAGATAAGCTACTGGCTAGTGAACATGTGAACTACATTTCTTTCCAATCCACAGGGAATCTATTCTCACCAATGGAAATTCAGGAGCGAAACAATTGCAATGATGGAAAAGAGGCACTAAATGAAAATCTTCAGATCCATCTATCAAAGGAAGATATGCATAGAATGTATTACCCTTGGAGATTTTCAGTAATCATCAAACTTCAAGGTAAGAGAATACTCCATCATTATCTAAGGAAAAAAAATTCAAGAGTTATGGAGGACCACGGAAAATTTTTCTCTAATAGATCTTGGTGCTGACTATTACATCGTTAAGTTTAACAAGGAGAAAAATATGATTACAACTTTGCAAAATGGGCCTTGGTTTGTAAACGGCCACTTCCTTTCAATCCATAAATGGGAGCCAAATTTTGTGGTTTCAGAAGTAAAACAATCGCTCACTACAGTTTGGATTCGTTTACCTCAACTTCCAACTGAATTTTATGATGGAATTATCTTACAAAAAATTGGAAATAAAGTTGGGAGGTTGTTAAAAATAGATGCTTGTACTAGCCACTTTGAGGGGGCAATATGCTAGATTATGTGTCGAAATTCCTCTTGATTATCCAGTTAAGCCATACATTTTTATTGGTTCGCACAAGCAACACATCTTATATGAAGGGGATAACTTTTTATGCAAAAGATGTGGAAGGTTAGGCCATTCATCCCTATAGTGGTCCTATGTTGTCTTGTCTTCTCCACAAGAAACTATGTTACATGCCAATTCTCAACAAATAACTACCAAAACAAATGGTGAAGAATGGCAAACGGTGGTATTCTCAAGGAGAAAGAAAATTTCTCAGAAAACAAGGGCTGAGCAAATCGGTGAATCACCTGCCACGGGTATTAATGTCAGGATTTTTGATGCATCAACAGGTAATTATCTCAATACCCAAAAACTAAAATATAAAAGCAGAGATTCACCATTAGAGCTGGACACAGACAAAAGAAAATCTCTCTTAGTTTCTGAAACTATTATTCCTCCTGCAGTCAAGCCTCTCCATGGGAAAAATAAATTTTTATTATTAGAAAATCAGCCCATGGTTTATGAAAATACCACTAATAAAAAAACCACTATTCAAGATTATCATGACCAATGCATGGACAACCTTGAGGTGGACTCCCTAGAGCCCAACGTGGATATCTCTAAGAGTGCCACCACAATTACTAGCTAACCTATTACTAGTCTTAAAACCTCTGCCAATAATAAAAAAAAACTCAAAAACAAGAATTCTCTATTCCCCCCTCTACCAACAACGAAACTTATGTTACCAATATTATTACTAATTTAAATAATTCAAATAACATTACTACTTCTAATCAATCTAAAAGCTCCTCGCACTTGTCCTCTGAAAATATATTTGATAAGCAAATGGCAGATGCTCGTATCCGCGTGTCCTCTACCGAATCCATGGAACTTTCCAATCCTACTATTACTTTCAATGAAAAAATCCCTGAAAGCTCTTGTGACCATAAGTCACAATCGTTGGCCATTGAAATACATTTAAGTAGCCAAATGGCTAAAGCTAAAGAGCAAAATCCACAAGGCTCATCCTTGCAAGATCCTACCAAATACAACATGCATACTGTGCAACTAGACTCTATTGCAATTGATTTGCCTATCCTTTCTCCGGATTCTCTTACTTCCCCACTTGAACTTCCCATTAAAATTTCAACTATTGAGAATAATTCCAAAAATACCATTTTTCTTGAAAAAGAGATGCAAACTAATCTAAGTTTCGGACAATCTTCATCCACTCACACCCCTTTCAATGGACACCAATCCTCCTCACAATGCTCAAGAACTAGGAGGAGAAAAAATAACAGTGGGGAAGGAAGGATTTCTTCCACCGGGCAGGGAATCGAGGGAAAAATTCTCAAGCCTAAACACAAACCTAGATGGGGTAAAAGTATATCTCTTTACGGAGATGCGAGAGAAGAGGCATGTGCTCAACTGCCCTCTAGCACTATACTAGTGCTCGATGGATATTAGGCCACCCCACAGTGGGCACAGAGCCATGATTCTAGTTCTATCTCTAGGAAGGAACCCTGTCTTTCTGGGAGGGGTGAGCGAGAATGGGGACCCAGCAAACTTGAGCCTACACCAATCCATGAACCGTCTAACTAACTTCATCATCTGGAATATAAGGAGAGAAATAATGACAACTTTAGGAAAAATTTTAAGGAAATGATAGACACTCACAGGCCGTGCATGTGACCTTATTAGAAACTAAAATGATAAATCATGAACAAATGCTAGATGATTTTGGCTTCTTGGAGATGATAGAAGTGCCAGCAGAAGGCCAGTCAGGTGGCATGGTAGTTATGTGGAATCATGAAGTGGTCACTGTCCAGAACTTCATCCGTAGGAACCAAGAGATTCATGCGATTATTGAGGTACTTCATATACGTAAAATTTTGTTATTCTCTTCTATTTATGCTAGTACTAACTACCAATATAGAAACATTATGTGGGAAAATCTAAAAAATATTTATAAAAATTATAAAGGCCCAAAGATGGTTAGTGGAGATTTTAATGATATTTTGGGGTCAAATAAAAAATTTGGGGGGAGACTTACTAACAACGATAGGGCAGATTTCTTATGGTCAAAAATTAATAAGTGTAACCTAATGGACATGGGCTATAAAGGTTGTAAATATACGTGGTCTAACCATAGACATAGAAATAAAGGCCTTATTATGGAAAGATTAGACAAAATACTAGGAAAGGAAGAATGGTCTGAGTTATTTCTAAATTGTTCTATTATACATCTGCCAAAAACTTATTCAGACCACAACCCTATTTTAATTGATCTAATTCCCAGAAAAAGACAAGGCCATATACAACCATTCCGACTAGAAACCTATTGGTGTAGACATCCAGATTTCCAAACACTTGTTAAAAAAAATTGGCATGGTACTGACTACTATAGTGCCAGAAAAAAATTTATAGACAGTGTTAAACCTTGGAAAGACAAGACGTTTGGTGATATAGTGGGGAAAAAAAGGAAAATATTAGCAAGGCTCCAAGGAATTCAAAATTCTATGAACTATACCCATAGTATTTTCCTTCAATCTTTAGAAAGCAATCTTAAGAAAGACTACAATGACATCCTTAAGATAGAAAAGGACTACTGGAAGATTAGATCCAGAATTATGTGGCTTAATGAAGGGGATGCAAATACCAAATTTTTTCATATATCTGCCTCAAATAGAAGAAGAAATAAAATTACCTTCTTTAAAGATGATGCTGGTAACTGAATTAATGATCATCATTTAATCATGTCTCACGTGTTTAGTTTCTTTAGTAACATTTTCACCACCTCCCGCTCATCTACTAGTTGGATTGATATGAGGGAAAAACATTCTAGTCATCCTAAAATAAACCTTAATTCACTAGACAACCCTCTTTTAGACGGTGAAATCAAGAGGGCTATTTTCTCCTTCAAACCTTTTAAAGCGTCGAGGCCGGATGGCCTTCACCCCTTTTTCTTTCAAAGATATTGGAACATCATAGGACAATCCGTCATGAATCTTTATCATGATATTTTCAATAAGCAAGAAATCCCTAGAGATATAAATAGAGCATATCTTTGCCTTATCCCAAAAATGCTCAATGCTAATAATATTATGAATTTTAGACCAATTGGCCTTTGTAATACTATTTACAAAACTATCACTAAGATTCTTGCAAGCCGTCTCACACCCTACTTAGAGAAAATTATTAGTCCTTTCAAGCCAGTTTTATGAAAATAGAAGAGCCTCTGACAACGCAATCATCATTCAGGAATTAATTTCCAATCTAAAAAGATTAAAAGGAAAACAAGGCCATATGATCTTAAAAATTGATCGTGAAAAGGCTTTCGATCGATTAGAATGGTCCTTCGTCTGCCGCACTCTAAGATTCTTTAACTTCTCTCCTAAATTCTCTAAACTCTTGCTAAGCTATATTTCAACCAGCTCCATAGCAATTCTTGTAAATGGCTTCACCACAAAAAATTTTGAGCCGAGTAGAGGGATAAGACAAGGTGATCCTGTATCACCTTATATTTTCATCCTATGTTTAGAAATGTTATCTAGGTATTTGATCACCAAGTTGATATTTGTAACTGGGACCCTATTACTATAGGGAGAAGAAGCCCCAGTTTTTCTCATCTTTTTTTCGCAGAAGACTTGACATTAATGGCCAAAGCAAATAGCAAATCTTGTCAAAATATTAAAACAAGCCTTGATTATTTTTGCAAACTCTCAGGACAAAGCATAAATGCGACTAAATCAAAAAAAAAAATTTCAAAGAACTGCTCATCACACATTATTAATGAAATTACGAATAACTTAGGTATATAAAAAATTGAGACATTTGGTACCTACTTGGGCTTTCCTATATTAATGAAGAATCCTAAACCAGCGGATTATCAATTCATAGTTGACAAAATAAGAACAAGACTTGCCTCATGGAAAATGAGATTTATGAATATAGCAGGGAGAACTACCCTAGCCCAATCATGCCTAAACTCCATACCAAACCACTACATGCAATATACCCTTCTACCAAAAAAGACTCTTAATAACATTGATAAAATCCAGAGGGATTTCATATGGGGTACGACGGTAGAAAAGAAAAAAAATTCACCTTGTTAAGTGGTCTAATGTTTGCCAACCTAAATCAAACGGAGGTTTAGGTATTAATAATGCTAATGCAAAAAAATTTGTGCAACTTAGCTAACCTAGTATGGAGATTACTCACAAATGTCACAACTCCATGGGCAAGGCTTATTATTACCTTATATGGGGTGAATACCTCAAAATTTAATCACTACTTCATTTGGAAGGGCATCTTAAAGGGGTGGGAGTTATGTTCTAAAGGGATTACATGGTCACCGCACTACCAATCAAATATGAACATATGGAACACAAGTTGGATCCCAAATATAAAAAATCTCAAAAATGCGATTGAAGGCCCACTTTCGATCAGTGATTACTCCCTAAAAATTAGGGATATGTACATTGATCATAAATAGGATTGTTGGTATACTGTATTCAA
>NC_031999.1:32633941-32634933 GCF_001879085.1 Nicotiana attenuata
TATGGTTGCGAATAGATTCGGAGCGATTGGAGGCCGAGTCGAGGGGCAAGAGCATCGCGGTGTGGAGTTTTGACCGGTTTGAGGTAAGTAATGATTATAAATCTAGTCCTGAGGGTATGAAATCCCGGATTTCACATTATTTTACTACTTTGAGGTGACGCACATGCTAGGTGACGAGTGTGTGGGCGTGCACCGTTGGGGATTGTGACTTGGTCCGTGCCGTAGCAACTATTAAGTTGCGTATTTGACTCAAAACTATTTGATACTTATGTGCTTTAGAAAGAATTTCTATGATTTGGGTTGAATGCCATATTTAGGCCTCGTGCCAAAGCTGTTTGGACCCTTAGGGGCCTTTTCTTAATATTTCCTCACTATTTTGATTTAAGATATGTATATAGTCATGCTATGTTTTACTGATTTCATAACTCAGTCTTGATTACTCGGTTTTTGATGCATAAAATGATATTTTGGGCTGAGCACCCTGTATTACTGATAGCCCGAGTGGCTTGAGAGGTTTCTGATTGAGTGAGGCCGAGGGCCTATTTCCTGAGGATATTATGGGATCGGGCTGCACGCCCCAGCAGATTTTTATTGATTCATGATATTGTGAGGCCGAGGGCTTGATTGATTTATGCCACGAGGTGGCTTGTTGTTACGAGGCCGAGGTCCTGATTGATTTATGCCACGAGATAGCTTGTATAGCGCTTGGGCTGTAGGAGCCCTTCCGGAGTTTCTACACCCCCAGTGAGCGTGGGTACCCCTGAGTGAGTGATATGATGTTTTTGACCGAGGGGGTCTAGTTCTTGATTCATGTTGTGCCCGAGGGGGTCTGTTTTACGAGTGATTGTGAGGGTATGCCTGAGGGGTCTGGTACATGAGTGACAGTGATGATTATGGTTTTTCAACCGATTTCCTACGTCATTTGTCTTTATCCGACTTCCGGTTTTGAAAAACGTTTTGTTTTAAAAAGGTATGGTTTTTTAAAAACTGGG
>NC_031999.1:32637479-32688818 GCF_001879085.1 Nicotiana attenuata
TTGAAAATCCTTCCTTGGCACTTGATCAAAACCAAGAAGAACTCTCAAATGCTCAAAATGAGAAAATGATGCTCATGTTGGAGACCATTCTTGAAAATGAGGAGAAGCACAACTTTGCACTCAAGAACTTGAAACGAGGCTTGGCTCACAATGATGAACATATTCGCACTTTGGAGGATCAAATGCAAATATTAGTTGAGGCTCACTATGCCCACCAACTTGAGAGTGTGGAAGGAAGCCAAGAAGAGTCCAATTCCAAGGAAGAAAGTGAGCTTTTCTTCGAGGAATCAAGAATTGAACATCCGCCAACCGACTCCATAATTGTTAGAGATGCCAAGAAAAATGTGGAATTAGAGTCAACCGGTATAAATGAAAATGTGGTTGATATTGACTCTAATCCGGGGGAAAAAGAGGATGTCACAATAGAAAAATTGCAAAGTGAGGGCTTGAAGTCACATTCCAAGCATTATTCAATGTTGGAATTATGTGGTGATATGGAAATTGAACTACACGAGTCAATGAGGGATTGAGAGGAGGAAAGGCAACAACCATACATTTTACAGTTTGAGGAAACAAGAAAACAAAATGACATCCCTCACATGAGAGCCATGAAGTGCAAAATGAAGAATTTAAGGCTTGGCTTGATCATCAACTTACCACCCCCCATCGCTCGTGGTCACAAGCTTGATTCCAAGCTAGGTGCCCAGTTCATATCATCCAAGTGGCGAGAAAAGTGGTAAAGTTGTTTGTGTCATGCCACGACGTTAAATGCGACGCTTGGTGGGAGGCAAGCCATCGTTTTTTTTTTCAAAATTTTTAGTCATTTTTGAAATTTTATTTTTTAGAATAGCTTAGTATATTATTTGCAACTAATCTGCCAAGTTTTAGATTTTTTGGAGTTGATTTTGAGCAGGTCGGAGTGACCCGGAGAGCCAAAACCAGTAGCTGTTGAAAGTTGCAGGGGCAATTTTCGCATTTGCAAAAGGGCTTTCGCATTTGCGAAGTTTCCTAGTCGCAATTACCAATTTTATTTTGCAATTGCGAAAACAGCAGGACTGAGTGACCTTCGCAATTGCGAAGGGTTTGTCGCAATTGCGACTTCTGAGAGTTAAAACCAGTTTGTTGCTCATTTTGAACAAAAATTGAACAAAAACGACTTGGGCTCTAAAACTCTTGGCTTCCTCATTCTCCTCACTGTAAACTCCTTCAGTTCTCACTCCTCATTGCAAGGATCCAGGTGTGAAAGCTCAATCACTCTCTCTTCTTCTTCTTCGTCTTCATCTTCTCCTTTATTCTTCTTGATTTTTTGAAACCCTAGTGCTCAAATGGGTATCACCCTCTGCCCAAAAAGGCTCAAAAATGTTTTCAAAACTTACATTGATTTCTGTGTTAGGTTGGTTGATAGTGTGTGATGATGTTCATTGTAAAAAATTGGGGAAGTCTGAGTACCCAACGCTTATCATATAGAAGTGAAGTTTTTACACTTTTTATGTGTTCGATAAAAAGCCCGAATGAAATTCTTGGCCGAACCATCGACATTTTCTGATTCATGGTCGTGTATGAAGTTTAATGCATGATTTTTGCTTGAATAATGATTGGGTTCGTTAAAAATTACTTGGAATGAAAAATTTTAGGGCTTAAAACCTGTTCTCTGAAAAAGGTGAGGCTGGGACGATGGCATCGCAATTGCGAAGGCTTTTTCGCATTTGCGAAAAGGTGATCGCAATTGCAAAAAACTCAACTCCCAGCTACCTTCGTAATTGCGAAGATTTCATCGCAAATGCGAACTCAGCAGACTCCAGTCTTCTTCGCAATTGCGAGGTATTTTTTCGCAAATTCCAAGCCTGCTGATATCGCAATTGCGATACTTTGTTGGGAATTGCGATATCAGAGAGTTTACATCTGAATATCTGAAAATGCTGGAATTTTTTCTAAGTCTGAGTTTCGACAGTCCGATAATTCTTTTGGCATATTTGAGTCATTTTGCACTATTCTTCATAGCCATACCATGTTTTCACTCTTATAACTTGTTGACAAGTACTATAATTGGAAAATGGGCTCGAACTCTGAAGGATCATCAAGTGATAACTCCGTGGAAGCTGAACAGAACTTTGACCAAGACCGGTTCTTGTCATCCGCGTGTCAAGAACGGTACTTTGAAAACCTGATCTCGAAGAAGGTGCTCCCAGAAAGCGGCATACTGATGGACGACGTCCAGGAACGTCTTCCCGAGTTCTATCAAAGGCTAATGGACATGGGATGGAATTGTTTTTCCCCTCAACCTTGCCGAGCAAATGAGCAATGGGTGAGGGAGTTCTACGCCAACCTCCCAGCTATCTGGCTAAAAAGCCCCAGATGAGGATTCGGGGGAAAATGGTGCACTTTGGGGCTGAAACTGTGAATGACTTCTATCATTTGCCAAACCACGACATGGCCCCATTCAAGGCAAAAGACTGTGCTTCAGGGGAGTGGTTGGTGTCCAAATTATGCTCAGGTGCAGATGTTCCATGGGCAGTTGAGAAGAAGGGGATCAAATTAAAAGAATTCACTGCCAAAGCGAAGATATAGCTGGCCATCATATGCAGCCGTATCTCCCCTGTTTCAAACATATAGAACGTCCCGGTCACAAGAGCTCAGATGATAGCCTACATCCTTGACGGTATTCAGCTGAATGTTGGTGAGCTCTTCATCAATGAACTGAGGGAGTATCGGATACAGAACAGCCCTTCATTGATATTCCCATTGCTTATCACTGAGTTGTGCCATCTTGCTGGGTTGGAAGAGGCTCGAGGGGACAATTGGATAGATCCGGGAAAGCCGCTGCATCCGTTGAAGAAGAGAGGAGAGGGCGGCGCAGTGAAGAGAAAAAAGAGAAAGTTGGGTTCTTCTTCTCAGGTAGATCCGAGTAGTCAGCCATCATCCTCTGCAGGAGGACCATTTGCTATGCTTAGCGACGAGATGCGAGTGATTCGCGAGTTAGTAGCTGGCCTTCCCCAGGGACCTGGGGAGACATCTGAGGGACTTGCTTACATTTCAAAGAAAGAGTTCCAGAAATACATTGAAGATCAAAGGAAGCAGGGGGATCACCTCAAGGAACTGGAGAAGGCATACACTGAGCTGGCCAAGAAGCATGGTGAGTTGAGCAGTTCCCATTGCAGTCTAGAAAAGGCACACACCCAGATGGTGAAAAGGGAGAAGAAACGAGACAAATTCTTTACTCGCATGTGGAAGGGTGTGAAGGGGTTGTGGAAGGTCCTAAAGCCTCAGAACCGGATACCATCGACCAGAGCTGTGGATGATGATGATGTTCCTGTTGCTTGGCCCGAGGAAGAAGGCGAGGAGGATGATTCTGACTCAGACAACGAGGAGAGCAGTTGATGCAGTATTCAGGGAGCACTTTCCACCATTTTTTTTCTCTATTATGTTTTGTTGCATTGGGGACATTGCAACATCTTTAGTTGGGGGTGGCTTCTTGTATAACTGTTGTTCTAATATAATTGTGGATATATGGCAGATTAGTACTGTGATTGTTTTCATTTTGTTGTTAGTATATTTTCATGTGATGTGTTATATTAGTATATTTATTAGCTTCCTATAAATTTTGTTTAGTTACTTGATGTTTATTTTTTTTATCATATAGTATGTTTTATGTTAGTGGCGATATCCTTGGTTTTCTATATACCACGGTTCTTTTTCCAAGGATGCCAATTTTCTTCTTGAACCGGGTAATTATAGAAAATTTTTGTCGACTTTTCCCGATGATGGATAGATAGACAACTTTCTTAAGGGAATTAGTCTTGTAGTTAGAATTAGCTTTTGTTAATTTAGGAAATATAAATGGTCTGAGTTGGGGTTTGTGCCCATTGACCAAGTTGTGGCTTGCTTGGTACCAACATGATTTAAACCTCGGTATATGAATATTTGGTTGTTGAAATAGAAAAATAATTGAAGTAAAGATGTCATGACTTTTAGACTCAAATTTTGGCTCTTTAAATCACTAAATAGCTTCCTATGCTATGTGCAACCTCTTTGAGTCATTGGTTTCAATTGGATTTTGGATTTGTATTCCACTTGAATGTTCATGTGCCATGTGTGGTGAGATTATTTGTGAGTTCTTTTGCATTACTTGTAGTCTAGAACTTGCCCGGAATGTGCTTCAAGGCGAAATCATAGACTAACTTGGTTTGAAAAATGATATTAGGCCTTCCTTGGACCGCTAGCATGTCTTAAAAATTCCTACCCTTGAGTATGTTCCCTAGTCAACCCATTTTGAGCCTTCAACCTTATTCTTTGGCAACCATATTACAAGCTTAAATTCTTTGTTCTTAATTGATCTAGCTTTTGGCACCCTACCTCCTTAAATACTTTGAAAGTGTAAACATAGGCTAAAAGCCTATGTTTGGGAGTGAAGGTTGGAAAAGTTGTGATATGGAAGTTGTTTGAAAAGGTGGAAGGTAGAAAAAAAATGAAATCTTCCTTGACTTTGAAAAGGAAACAAAACAAAAAAAAAGTATATAGAATAAAATGATAAAAAGTCGTGAATAGAGGGAAGACTAGGTGAGGAATGAAAAGTGAAGAAAGGATGGAAAATGTTTTTGAAGGAAGTGGACATTAATTGTAAATATCGTAGTGCTTGGGGAGGTTTTGAGTCACTCTAACCAAAATTGTGCCCTACCTTAACCAAAAGCCTAAACTACAACCCTTTATGTTCTAATGGATTTTAACCAAGTTGTCTACATTAGTGGAGGAATACATGAAGGGCAAGCCTATGGTACTACTTGTATGATTTGAACATCTTTTTGAGAGAGAGTTAATTCTTTCCATTTGATATCCCATTTTTGTTTGAACTAAGGTTTATGAGTGTGGGATCCTCTCTTAAATGTGAGGGCACATGAGAATTGAGTTGTGAATTTAATCCCATTTTCAATTGGAAAGAATGACCAAAGAAAGTTGTTTGTGATGGAGAGGCAAATTTTGAAGTTTAATGTCATGACTTGATTGCTACTTTGATTTGTATTAGTGTTTGAGCACTTGAAGTATAATGAAGTTCATAAGAAGTGCTTGATAATTCATATGCTTTGGAGTAATTGTTGGTACCAATCGAAGTCATGCATTTTTGCTTAAAAGTAGACCTTTTTGGCTTGGCATGATAAGGATATAATGTTGAGTTAAATACTTGGGAAGAGATTTTGTCGCTTTCATTGCTTGAGGACAAGCAATAGTTTAATTTTGGGGGTGTGATAAGTTGGTATTTTACCAACTTATCTATTCTTTAAACCTATACTTTTGCTATGTTTGAGTGTTAAAATCATGTATTTAATGTCATTTACTTCTATTTTACAGGGTGAATGTGATTTAGAAGTAATGGTGAAGAAACAAAGTGAAAACAAGTCAAAAGAAGCTGAAAAGAGAGAAAAATCTGGGCAATGCACTCAGGGATCGCATTTGCGATCAACTCTAGGGAAATGCGATGGAAGGAAAATCATGCAGTCTTCGCAAATACGAAGAGCCCTTCGCAAATGCGAAGTCAACTGGGAAAGTCAAACTTCGCAAATGCGAAGAGTCCTTCGCAAAATCGAAGTCAATGGGATAAGCCAGCAATCACAATTGCGAAGAGGACTTCGCAAATGCGAAGTCAACTGAACAAGTCAATCCTCGCAAATGCAAAGATAGCATCGCAAATGCGAAGTGAAGCAGCACAGGAAAAGTTGGGAATTGCGAACCTTTGGTCGCAATTGCGAAAATCGAGTTTCAGGCCTGGGATAATCTGGAATTTCACATTTTTTATCCCCAAACCATTTTTATACACGACAAAACACATCTTTGGCATATCTTTGGCTTATTTTCAGTTCTTAGGGCTAGAGAGAACAAGTTTTCGAAGCCAGGGCTTTGCACACACACTTTGGTCTTGAAGATTGAAGCTTTTGGTTGACAATTTCTTACCCATTTATGTTGCTTTCTTCATTTCCTTGCTTTATATTGTATATCTAAGTGTGTACTATTTTATTCAACACTTAAATCTTGTTTATGAAAATATTCATATTTAAAGTGTGGATTGAATACCTTGTTGTGCTTATGTATTGAATGATTTTTATTCTTTTATGAAGTGAGTTATTGTTACTTTAATTATTCTTGTTCTTTATTGTTTCCAAAGGGATTATCTAGCCCTAGGACTCGCCCATTAACTCCGAATTAATTTTGGAAAAGATAATTTGGGGTTGGGAAAGATTAATTAACAAGAACTTGAGGCATTAACCCTCATTTTATAGATTCTACCTAGGGATAGGATTGAACTACTTGTAGCCATTCCGGGTGTGCTTAATCTCTTAATTGTTTTAGGGATAATTCAATTAGGAAGTCTTGTTAGTCTTCGGAAGAAGCTAATTAAGAATTATTATCCGTGGCTAATTAACATAAACTCACTCATATTTGTAAAATCATGAAATACATTGGATCGTTACTTGAGTGCAATTCCCGATGCATTCATACTTGTAGCCATTGATCATTTTCCTTGCTTTCTAGGTTAGTTTACATTTCCGCATTTAGATATAAAACACTTTCAAAACAAATTCTTATTGTTTGGCATTGCGCGATAAGTGATAATTTTCTTACATTCCTAATCGCCTACATATTGTTCTTTGTGGGATTCGACCCCGACTCATAGTTGGGTAAATTATATTGCATGCGACCGTGTCCATTTACTTTTTAGTAGTGGATTTGGACGTCATCAGTTAGTCTTGTTGTTGTCAGACAGTTGTAGTAGATGCTCATGACTAGTGACACCCCGATGTCGGGCTTTCTTTCCGTACTGTTGTTTTGATTTAAATACTATATGAAGGTTTATTGTTAAATAGCTTTGATTTTATCTTAAGAATGAAAATATTGATTGGTTTTGGTAATGGGTCGGCTTGCCTAGTACCACGTTAGGCACCATCACGACCGGGTTGGTTTTGGGTCGTGACAAGTTGGTATCAGAGCCTAGGTTACATAGGTCTCACGAGTCATGAGCAGGTTTAGTAGAGTCACGCGGATCGGTACGGAGACGTCTGTACTTATCTTCGAGAGGCTGCAGAACCTTTAGGAAATTCCACATTCTTAAGTTCTTATCGTGCGACATTGATTCAGTTTGAAGTGTAACTCATTGAATTCCTTCCACGCATTCGTGTGCGCACATGAGCGCTCGGTATCAGTTGTGCATCCACGGCTTGTGATTCCCTGAACGAGAGGCAAGAAATAATTTCTGTGTGTTGATGTTGGGCCAGTCTGGAGGACTTGTGGCGGGGCTTTGCCTGTAGCTTGAGCACTGAGGTGTTGATTGTGTGAGCGTGTGCTTTTTGATTTAGATGTTCGCTAGTGTCCCTATTAGTGGAAGTGATGGCTAGATGGCTACGTGATGAGTATGATGCGACTGCGAGATGTGTTCATATGATTTGGATGTGATGAGGAGGGTCTGCTTGAGGGTAGAAAGAACTATTTGGTGCTTGATTCCCATCTTGATTTGATGTATGGCCCCAAGTATGGTGTCTTGAAGGATCTTTTCATATTGTTTAGTTGGGGAATGAAGTAGATTTCATGTCGTGATATGAGTTCATACTCAGGAAGATTAAGTGATTGCGTGATGTTTATAATGGTGGAAGGGTATAAAGAGATGTTAGTTTGAGACGAAGCAGGTGGGTTATCTCCTGCGGGGTGTCCTGAGGGCTTGAGATCCCTATGCTATTTTATAGCGAGTCCTCCTTTACCAGTGAATAATATGCACCGCAGATCGAGTTTGGATCGCGTGTGAGAGTTGTCTTGACTGTTACGAGGGTGAATGCGAGATTTGCAGATGATATGAAGTGCTAGATGATTTGTGTTGCACGAGCTTATGAAAGATTTAGTTCGATCTCACTATGGTATCAGAGCAGTAATAGAGTATGGGTATTGTGAGTTTTTTGTATGTTTTGGACCAACGACTTGAGCTAAGTGGGAGAGTCTGCTATTGATAAGTTGAGATCACGGCTAAGTGTCGTATCAGTTTCAGTTGAGATATACTAGCGAATCAGTTGTGGCTTACCGGGGTTGAGATGGAGGATGACTCGAGTAAAGGAAAATTTTGGATAGGGGTTGTGTTATGCTTTATGGGTGTATAAGAATCATGGAATGACTTGAGTTGTTATTGGTGAAGGATCTAATGTGCATGGAGCAGGAATTTATTTGGTTGCATTAAGGTGGGGTTACTTCCTGGGGTGTTGGAGTGCTAATTGAGGTTTGAGCAGAGTCGGTGACTCCCAAGAATGGTTCTAATGGATTCAAGATGTATATGTAACACTTAGGGGATCTTCAGGATGTGTATTTGGCTAGAAACTGAGGTTTACATTGGAGGGTGTCAAGACTTGTGGCATTTCTATATCATGATGGATTCTACATATCAGTATCAGGAAGGTGAAGGTGATGTCTTTAGATTCGCAGGAAGTCTCTTCAAGGTAAGTATTTTGAATTTGGTGTTTTTGGCGATATTTGAGAGAGTAGTCAGCGGCTTATGAGCCTTAAACGGTGGGGTTTTTATGCTTGGGTCTCGTGTGGTGAGTATGGGTTGAGGATTGTGGTATTATGGCAAGGAGAAGTATCAATTCGAAGGTAATTCAGAAGGAACTTGGATAAATAGGATAGCTTGGTAGTAGGTCGGATCGGCATGGTAAGGGATATGATTAGTTCTTTGGGTACTTATGAGGTAATGAGTTTCTACAAGTGTCTCGTGGCAATGCTCTTAGGGTTTTGGTGACCTGCGTATCTTGGTTGCGCTAGAAGGATTCAGTCATAATGGTTTGGTTTTGTGAAAATGGGATTTGGAGAGTCCTTGATAGTTTCCACCATGGTTAGAGATGTATATTTTCCACTGGCGTGAGGAGCATGTGATGTATAATGATTTTTGTTTCCTATATGGGATCAAATGGAAGGTTCTTGGCTAGTTGAGTACGTAGTTGCTTGTGGCTCGGAGTGGATTATTAAGTTCTCACATTTATCATAGGATGGCATAGTATATGCGGTATGTTGTGTAGAATTGAGATTTGCATGTGTAAGGTCACGGTTGAGTTCTGAAAGGAAGGTCATAATTTCATAGGCAGCATGGCCTGTTCAGATAACTAGGTAAATGATATTACTAATTGGTATGGTAGGATGAGAGTATACATTCAAAAAGGGCAATGTGTTTGAGTCAAGGATACTTCATTAGTACTGCGGCCTCTCTTGTTCGAACGACTGCTGATATTCGAGGTTGCTTGATGGCATAGAAGAATTCTAAGAGCATCCCTCGTGGAATGATCGAGTATCAGAGGTGCGTTAGATGTACGGGCGGTAGATTTGGGATCGGATATAGTGATTTGGGTGCTTTATGGAATTAGAGACTAGGAGTTCTCATAAATAGGTTATGTCGTGGTTGGGGACCGCGTATATCGGTCTTGTGCGGTGATTATCCAGGGTTTGGAGACCCGATTGGATCTTTTGTTGCTTAGTATGGTAGACTTTGACGTGATATTGGGTATGGATTGGTTGTCTCCATATCGTGTTATTCTGGACTAATACGCTAAGACGGTGACGTTGGCTATGCCGGGGATCTCACGGATTGAGTGGCGAGGTTCGACGGATTATGTTCCCAGTGGAGTGATTTCATTTATTTGAAGACCCAGCGGATGGTTTGGAAGGGTGGTCTTTCTTATTTGGCATTCCGAGGGATGTCAGTGCTGAGACTCCTACCATTGATTCAGTTCCAATGGTAAGGGATTTATCGGATGAGTTTCCTGCAGACCTACCAGGCATGTCGCCGAACAGGGTTATTGATTTTGATATTTATTTGGTGTTGGGCACTCAGCCCATTTCTATTCCACCATATCGTATGGCAGCGGCGGAGTTAAAGGAGTTAAAGGAGTTGAAGGAGCAGCTTCAGGAACTCCTTGATAAGCGGTTCATTGGTAGGCCAATATGGATGTGTGTTCTGCATCGAGTCGGCTTTGTTGACTCCAAACTGCTATTACTGAGGGATCATTGAGCTTATTCGTGTCTGGAGTTATCTATGAATTACCTTTCCGTGTTGCGAGGAGTTGTGATTCGTTGATTTTATGCACAAGTGATATGGTTCTATTTGGGCTTTGTAGCGGAATTTGAGTGAGATAGGTATTTGGGTGTTGCATCATTGATTGCGCATTGGATATGTTATTTCGAGCTGACATGGCATTGTGTCATTTACTTCTCCATGGTTATGGTGATTTCTTTCGGTACTAGACATCAAATGGTGCGTGGTTGATGATTTTGAGCATGGTGACTTGAGGTGTCTCATGTGGACCAATGTTTGGGTAGGGTCGCGCATGGCAGCGAAGTTATGTTGAGGTATGATCCTTCGGGTTAGAATCATTGTTCTGCTTCTACGATGTGTGATGGGTTCTCAGCATTGTGTTGTGGTGGTACTAGTGAGCTTGCAGTACAACTCTCTTATTTGGGTCATTTTTCGATGGTTTGAGTACATTTGAACTGTTGTTTATTGGTGTGCGAGTCGCAGGGGTTGTGGTTTTAGATTGTATCGATGTGTCATGTCACTATAGTAGTCGTGTTGGATGAGATGAGGTCGTTGGGATCTAGAATGAATACTATCGGAGTCGATTTCAGCATGTGGGAAGGATAATATTGAGATTCGGCTTAGAAATTTACTATGGTTTCTTGCCGAAGGAGAGGGAGCTACATTACTGGTTTATTTGAGGAATGGTTATGACTTTCTGCGTGTTCCTTTCATCATTGGCAGTATACAAAAGTGTTGGAATGGGGCTTTGTTTGATAAGAGGTTTATTACCGGTATTGGGTTGTTTGAGCAGCTGCTGTGATCAGAAGTTACCGCTACGAGTGGTTGAGTCATGTGGTATATCATGTGATTACATCTTGGGTTATGGATATGGTTTGATACAGCTTGTTTAGACTTACACAGCGTATAGATGTGAGATTCTGATTTTATAGATAAGTTCGGAAGTGGAAATTTGGTTCTAAGGTTCATGGGCTTGGTTGGATTGCGAAATTCCAGTCATGTTACGTTATCACACCTATATGGGATAGGGTGACGTGGGATCACCCCTGGGTATGTGCATGGTAAGGTTATACAGCGATTTGATGGTTTTCAAAACAACTCTGGGCACGTTCGAGGACGAACGTATGTTTAAGTGGGGGAGGATATAACGACCCGACCGATCGTTATGAGCATTTGCACTTCGCTTGCCAGTTCTCGGGCATGACTAGCCCCGTATGTTGTATTATTGCTTATGTAAATTGTCGGTTTTGGTTTTCAGGTTAATCGGAATGGATATGGAAGAATCATTCTCACCTTGAAGCTTTAAATTTGAATGGTTTGACCAAGTTTTGACTTTTCAATATTCGATCTCAGATTCGGATTTTTATGATTTGGTTAGCTCCATTAGGTGATTTTGGTCTTGGGAGCGTGTCCGGAATGTGATTTGGAGGTCTGTGGTAGATTTAGGCTTGAATTACCGAAATTGGAAATTTGGCGTTTCTCGGTGAGCAGTGAAAATTTTGATATCGGGGTCAGATTGAAATTCTGGAAATTGGAGTAGGTCCGTAGTGTTATTTTGTGGCGTGTGTGCAAAATTTCAGGTCATTCGGAGGTGATTTGGTAGGTTTCGGCATCGTTTGCGGAATTCTGAAGTTTACGAATTCTTAGGCTTGAATCCTAGGGTGATTTGGTGTTTTGATGTTGTTTTGAGCGTTCCGAAGGTTCGACGAATTTCATATGTTGATATGTGACTTGTTGGTATTATTGGTTGAGGTACTGAGGGCCTCGAGTATGTTTCGATGGTCGACGGATGGGTTTTTGGTGTTTGAGGGCTGCTGGTGTAATTTCTGCTTGTGTTTCCGCACCTACAGAAGGGGAGCCGCAAGTGTGAGGTCGCATGTGCGAGTTGGGAGCCGCAGATGCGGATGCTGTGGAGTTTGGTCCGTTCCGCAGAAGCGAAAGATGAGTCGCAGGTGCAAACCGCAGGTGCGATGGTTTGACCGCGGATGCCGAAAGTGGGTCATTAAGTGGGTTCCGCACCTGTGATGGAAATTTCGCAGGTGCGGTGCCGCAGAAGCGAGAATTTGACTGTAGGTACGCTTTTGCTGGGCAAAAAAACCCCAGCTCGAGGTTTGTTCTTCATTTATCGATTTTGGGCTTGAGGAACTTGGGAGAGAGGAGATTTTTCGAGTGATTTGAAGGAGCAACGTTGGGGTAAGTGATTCTAACCTATAATGGTTTCAATTTAATGAATTAATGATTTTATTCATCATCTAATTGAGAATGTGAACTAGAAATTTGGGAATTTAGGGCTTGAAATTGGAGAGTGGATTTTTGAGGATTTGAGTGACCAAGTGAGGTCGGATTTTGATAAATTTCGTATGTTTGGACTCGTGAGTGAATGGGCTTTCAAGTTTTGTAATTTTTGTCGGATTTCGAGAAGTGGGCCGGAGGGCCGGGTTTGAGAGGATTTAGGGATTTGTGCTTAATTTGATTGTTTTTCTTGTGGAATTCATTCCATTAGTGTATATTGATGGTATTGTTATGGTTGCAAATAGATTCGGAGGGATTGGAGGCCAAGTCGAGGGGCAAGAGCATCGCGGTGTGGAGTTTTCATCGGTTTGAGGTAAGTAATGATTGTAAATCTAGTCCTGAGGATATGAAACCCCGGATTTCACATTGCTTTACTACTTTAAGGTGACGCACATGCTAGGTGACAAGCGTGTGGGCGTGCACCGTTAGGGATTGTGACTTGGTCCGTCCCATAGCAACTATTAAGTTATGTGCTTTAGAAAGAATTTGTATGATTTGGGTTGAATGCCATATTTAGGCCTCGTGCCAAAGCTGTTTGGACCCTTAGGGGCCTTTTCTTATTATTTCCTCACTATTTTGATTTAAGATATGTATATAGTCATGCTATGTTTTACTGATTTCATAACTCAGTCTTGATTACTCGGTATTTGATGCATAAAATGATATTTTGGGCTGAGCACCCTGTTTTACTGATAGCCCGAGTGGCTTGAGAGGTTTCTGACTAAGTGAGGCCGAGGGCCTGTTTTGTGAGGATATTATGAGATCCGGCTGCACGCCGCAGCAAGTTGTTACTGATTCATGATATTGTGAGGCCGAGGGCCTGATTGATTTATGCCACGAGGTGGCTTGTTGTTATGTGGCCGAGGGCCTCATTGATTTATGCAACGAGATGGCTTGTTATAGCGCTTGGGCTGTAGGAGCCCCTCCGGAGCCTGTACACCCCCAGTGAGCGCGGGTACCCTGAGTGAGTGATATGATGTTTTGCCCGAGGGGCTGTTCTTGATTCATGTTGTGCCCGAGGAGCTGTTTTCGAGTGATTGTGAGGTATGTCGAAGGGGTTGTACATGAGTGATAGTGATGATTGCCCGAGGGGCTGTTTATGAATCATGATTGCCCGAGGGATTGTTTCTTATTTATGTTGCCCGAGGGGCTGTATACGAGTGAGTTTTGCCCGAGGGGCTGATTATGTTTTCACCATTTCTTATCACTTCGTTTGAAATTTGTTGAAAGATGTTTTAAATGGTTTTACTGAAACTGGATTTAAATGAGCTGAGTTGATTTAAAATCGATTTTAAAAGCCTGATGTATTCTACTGAGATCTCATGATATGAACTGTATATGTTTTGTTGCTCGTCACTACTGCTCAGTCTTTATTTACCATTATTACTTACTGAGTTGGTGTACTCACATTACTCCCTGCACCTTGTGTGCAGATTCAGGTATTTCTAAACCCGGTAGCGGATGTTGATTACTCAGTGGCAGGTCCATCGGAGTTTGCAAGGTAGCTACCTGGCGATTCCAGTCCTACTTTTCTCCCTCCTTATCCTCCCTTACTTGTACTTAGTAATGTGTCAGCTTGCCTAGTACCACGTTAGGCGCCATCACGACCGGGCCGGTTTTGGGTCGTGACACCAAAACACTTAACTACGTGCTTATAATTAAAAACAAGATCTTGGAAAGAAATAGCTCTTGTTAGTGACCTTCTGACCCTTATGCTGACTTGAGCAATCGTCGAGTGGTTTAGTCGAACCATTAGTGATTTTAAATCTTGAATATGGTTGTTATGGGCCCTCGACTCCTTTAACAATCTAGTTGTGTGAGAGGTGAAATGCTTTTGTTGCAAGTCCAAGTACCCGCGCGAATGGTCTAAGACTTGCCCCGAATGTGTTTCTAGGCGAAATTTTATGTTTTGCTTGGCTTGAGAAGTGATTGTAGGCTCTCCTTGACCCGCTTGAAATTTTCCATGTCCCACCAATATTGTTATCCCTAGTCAACCCGTTTTAGCCTAAAACCTTTCTCATTTGATAACCAAGTTACAAGCCTTTACCCGTTTATAGTGACCCTCTCTTGGCACCCGAGAATTCCCTACCACTCTTGAGAAACAATTGGCTAAAACATATGTTTGGGGGAGAGACGAGGAGGTTTGAAAGTGGTATCAAGGAACAAAAAGAGAAAAGAAATGAAGAAAAGGAAGGCAAAGAAAAAGAAAGAAAGAACAAAAAGAAAAATGCAAAAAGAAAGTGAATAAGTTGAAGAGTTGAAGGCGTTCAAAGAAAAGCAACGATGCAAAGGATGGAGAAAACAAAGAAGGGGAAATGAATATCATGACCAAGAAAGAGTGATGCTAAGTATCTCTAGTACCCCTTAGGAAAAAAGAAAATGCCTCAAAGAGTCGGCAAAACATGAGCCAAAAAGAGAAAATGGAGTGCTTAAGAAAAGATGAACTCGTTCTATTCCAACGTATCCAACCTTAGTCCAAAAGACTTCGTTACATTCCGAAAAAGCCCTACATGATTTCAAGCCAAGTGAACTTACATTAGTGGTGATCTACATGAGGGGCAAGCATATGGTACTTAGAGTCGTACTTGTGACATTCTTTTGAGAGAGATGAGCGAACTTTTCACAAATCTTAGAATTAGGTGCTACATTCTTAAGTGAGATATGCTAACGGAGAGTAGATGAGGAGGAATATGGGATCCACAAAGACCTACATGAAACAGCAAGCTCCGTTGATGAATAAAGTCAACTCTTGATGCTCAAGTGTCACATTAGAACTATTTGTGCTTATAAATTCAAATCATTATCTTGTTGATAATTCATAAGTGTTGTGGGTAATTGTTGGTCCCAATTGATTTTTGATTGATGCATCTTAGATTAGCTGGAATAGCTCTTAACTTGTGGAGGTGGGAATTACCTTATTTGCTTGAGGACAAGAAAATACTTGGGTTTGGGGGAGTTGATAAGTGGGGATTTTGACTACTTATTAGCGCCTTTTAGCTTTCTTTTAGTCCAAAAGTGTTTAATTGTATTCCCAAAAACTGATGAAATATGCTTAATTGCAGGAGTATTGGAAAACGAGCCACTAAGATAAAATCAAGCTCAAGAAGGAGTGATCTGAACTCAAGGACAAAATCAGGCACAGAAGCTCAAAGTACAGACCGTAGATTTCCATTTGTGGCCGCAGATTGTGAAGACAAGTTCATCAGAGATAAGTGCAGAGTGCGGTCTGCACATGAAATGTGCGGCTGCAGAAGCTATGCAAGAGCAAAAGTTCAGAGAGTGTTCATTTCAAGAATCGAAGGAAGTGCGGACCGCACAATTATTGTGTCGGCTGCGGAAGTCAGCTACGCGTCCGCACTCAGAAATGTGTGGTCCGCAGAAGAGCCCTATGCGGCCGCACCTAGAAATGTGCGGATCGAAGAATATTAGAGATGCGGCCGTGTTTCAGAATTGTGCGGACGCAAAGGTCCAAGTACTGTGAAGCTGAAGCAAAGTACGGACCGCATAAACAGAATAGTTTCACTTTTTAGGTCAAGTTTTGAATATTAAAAGTGCTGTAGCCGTTTCTTCTTACTTCTTTAGGCAACTTTTGATTATTTTGATGAGTTAGAATTCGATTTCTATATTTTAATCTTTCAATATAAGTTTTATTTTCTTTTCTTCTTTATTTTCTGCTATACCCATTACAAGTAGCTAGATTTATTAATAGGGTTGTGACCCAACCCTAGTGTGTAAACCTTATGGGTATTTAATTTAATACTTGTTTATGAATGGGTATTTGTTATTTAGCTAGGTTCGTGCTTCAATTGTGAAATTATGGTTGCAAACATTGATTCATGTCTATTAGACTTAGTTTCCTCTTGACAAAGAGAGACCTAGTCTAGGTTAACTTAGCTAACAAGGAATAGGGTCAATTGAGAGATTGATTAACCAATTAAAGGGTTTAGCCTAGAGACTATAATAACCTAACTTGAGGTCCTATCAACTGTTTTGGTAGGTACCCACTTGAGAAAGCCAAATTGGGCAAAACCCCTCTCTGCCCGAGGGGTATTGAGTGGGCAACGTAGTGTTGTGAGCTATAATACACCCAATCAATAAAACAACATAAAAGTCTTTATCCCATTAAGCAAACACCTAGGTCATGGTCACAGCTCTAGGCCATTTTATATCTTTGAAAAATATTCAAAAACGATCATCTCTAGTTTTATCCCTTTAAATTTGCAATCCTTAGTTAATTTAGAAGTAAAAACAATACCCTATTTGTGGAAGTGCAATATAGATACATCGCGTATTCACTCCAAATATATACTACTAATTTCGATATTCGCTCCCTGTGGATTCGATCCCGACTCCTTGTTGGGTTTTATTATTGCAAATGATTGTGTCACACCTCGTTAGTGGCGTGCATTTGGACGTGATCAGCCATCTCCTCACAAATGCGAGAACAATACACCAGCAAACTGCATCTTGCATGAAACTCTGCGGAACGCGTCTGAAACTCACCCGAGCTCCCGGTACTCCACACCAAACATCCTCAAAGGTGCATAAACATCATACAAACTCGCTCGTGTGATCAAAAAACCCAGATAACATACAGAACCATGAATTGGACACCAAAGCACATGAAAATTACAATGAACTCAAGAATTTGTAGAAACACAACCATGCGTCAGATTCCTATCAAACCAACTCGGAACGACACAAAATTTTGCAGACAAGTTCCAAATGGAAAAACGGACCTATCCCAAGTCATGAAACCAAAATCTAAATTGGATAGACATAAAGTCAAATTGTGGTCAAACTTAGGAAAATTCTAAACCTCCAAATGCCAACTTTCTCCTAAAAGTGCCAAATCAACCTAGGAACATCTAAATCTAATTCTCAGGATATACCTCAGTGAAAATTACCATTCGGGCCTAACTAAATCATTAAAAATCTAATCCGATGCAAAAGTCAAATTGAGTCAACTCCTCCAACCTAAATCTTCTAAAATGAGAATCATTCTACCAAATCAATCCCGAATCGCTCGAAAACCAAATCGTACACGTAAGTCATAATACATCATATGAAGCTACTCAAGTTCTCAAACAATCAAATAGAATGCTAAAACTCAAAATAACCGTATAATGAGCCGTGATTATGTACCAAATCTATAGATGCAAGTTAAACAAATTTGATTACGAAGAACAAAAATCTTCTACATATGCGTGAGCACAAAATGTTACCATAATAAGATGAGTACCAACGAGATGTCCTGGAAAAGGAAGTGAATCTTTGATTTATTTATTCTACAGCCAGGTTTGGGAGAAGACGGCTAGGGTTTGCAGAGGGGAAGGAGAGATGAGAAGACTACGAGGCAGCCATGGGGAGAGGTAAAATGATTTAGGGTTTCAAGGTCTGTGTTACAACCCATATTCGCGTACATTAGATCACGCCGTAAGTTAGTCTACATAAATCCAAGAAGAGATTATCTTTGTGATGATAAGAAGTTAATCATATTGGTCTTAAATTATACAAGGGTGTATAAGAGTGATTGACAAGTATTAGAAGTTAAATGCATCAAGAATGTTGTAACACGTATTTTTGGGTAAAACTAAAGGTGCTTAATATTCTTAAAAGGTCGTGTTTTAAGGTATTTGAATCATATAATATCCGTATCATAAGTCTTGAAGTCAAACGAGTTACGAAACAAAGGTCGAGAAAAGTTATCGCAACTTATGTTCATAATTTTGCTTAAACATGGTGATTTTGGACTTGTATTCATGTTTGTTGGGCTCTTGTGTGACTTGAGGCCATTTCGGCGCTTATTGTGAAAAGCTGAAATTTGAAGTTATGAGATTTGAAATCATTGAGTTTTGATTCTCTATTATTAATTACAGATAATATTTTGATGTATTGAGCTTACGAGCGAGTTCGTATGATATTATTTTAGTAGTATGGATGTTTGGATTAGAGGTCGTGGGGCTCGGGTGAGTTCGGATGAGTTCCAAACTTATTTATTGAGAATTGAGTGTGTTGGTGCTGCAAACATCGCAATTGCGATGGTATGTTCACAAATTCGAGCCTCGCATTTGTGAGAGATAGCTTGCATTTGCGATGCAGGTGTAATAGGGGCAGCTTCGCATTCTGCTCGCATTTGCGAGGTTCCATACTTTGCATTTGTGACGTTTTTGTCGCATTTGCGACTACCGCAATTACGATACTTGTGTTGCAATTGTGAGATCTACGACTCAGGGGATGGTTCGCATTTGTGATCAATTGTTCGCTTTTTCAAACATCGCATTTGCGAATAAGAGTTCACAATTGCGACACATGTAGCTGGGTAAAAAGCAAGGGTTTCAGGATTTAGCTCATTTTATTCTATCTTTGAGGCATAGACTCCACATAAAGGAAATTTTGCTAAGGGTTGAGCATGCGGTGGAACTAGTTATTTATGTCTTGTTACTTCATGTAATATGTTTTTCATTCTTTACCTAAATTTTAATACTCTTCGACTATTTTCGTTCAAGTTAGTATCAATATTGGACTTGTTGTGATATGGAGTAATAAGGCTATCGAGTTGTTGATTTGGCTATTGGTGCAAAGTGATGATTATTTCCAACATGACAAGCTATGTTCGATCTCTCTTCCTAATATAGTTTATGCTTCTCACCTTGCTTGGTATTTGTTTACCTCAAAAAATGTAAGTGACAATTAAAAATGATTTGTGGTTTTAAAGATACGTGATATATTCTAATACCAGTGATTATATGAATAATATTGAGCTTGAGTAAGTAGAAATAAAGAACCAAATCAACATTGTTGGAACAGTAGAGGGCCTCGAGCTCGACTTATCCAGGGACCTCGAGGTCAGCTAAGAGTAATAAAGTATGAACAATAATGTAAAGGCAATAAAGCTAAAGAATAATTGGAGAGAACGTTAAACAAGAAGAATAAGAATGTTCTATTGCAATGATTGATCTGATCTCTTACAAAAATGATTGGGGTCTCCTTTATATAAGAGGAGAAAACCCTAACATAGTACCTTGCTCATAAAGGTAAAGAATTATATTGGTACAGGTATATAACGGCCTAGTACGGACCTGTACCATTTCATACAGCCATTATCCTATAATTAATGCCCAAGTCCAAGTGTCCTTGAGAAATTTCCGCTCTTTCTTGATTGGCTTTGAGATAATGCCGCCCTCGATGCAATTCGTTCCAGGTATTCAATCAGCTTCCTCGAGGTAGCTGCCCCTTAGTCGCATACGACACCCACTTCGAGTCTCCCGTACTCGAGCCTATAGCCCGATTTAAGCCTTCAAAATCATACCCCTTGATTTTGACTTTATACAGATAGTCCCCGCGTTTCTTAGAGTAAGATGATAAGAAACGATTTGAACCTCAATTATCCCGGGACCCTCGCAATGATGTCATGCTCGTGACGTAAGCACTTGAAGTGATCGACGCATCCCATCGGTTCATCTCCCAAAAACATTGAATGTCGTGCCGGTCCATTTCACCAAAAGCACTAAATGTGTCGTCGGTCCATTTCCCCAAAAAGCATTTAATGCATGTCAGCATCGGTCAGCCACTTGTGCTGCCGAACCATCATCGACTTTCTATAAATAGGGGGCTACTTGGCTGAACAAAACTATTCACATTCCTTCTTCATCAACTTCTGGCCCTTTCCTTTCTCTATCTCTTCTTCTAATCACCCACTTTTATGGTTCAAATTTGTGACATCAAGGTTACATGGCAGCAACCTTACTAGCTACGCCAAGGCTCCTTCTCTTTTTAAAGCTTTATCCCAGTGGGTAGGATTATACTGGGTTGTTGTTGTTGTTGGCTCGAAACAACGAGAGAAGGGCACCGAAATCTTCCCGTATCGGAAGATATATGGACTTTACACCGCTACTCATCTCTCTTAACTTCAACCTAGTGTGGCTCTTCATTCCTTTTGCTTTCCATGGAATGAGGTGGCACTATCATCTACTAACTTTTGCATCCCACACCGGTACAATGTCTCAAGAAGTGGCTTCACAATAGTTGTGCTGACAAGACCCATACTTGCCAAGTTCTTCACCTGGCCACAATCTTCTCTAAGGATCGAGATGGAGTCCTCAAGGAAGAGGTTCTCGAAGATGTCGCTCTTGAGGATATACCCCCGAAAGTAGATTAGGTCCTTGGCTGTTGTTTTTGCTTCTTTGTTTCTATGTAAGGGCCCCTCGTGGGCTTTGTAAACATCTTTTGTTAATATAAGAATTTCTCCATTTTATCTTCGATTCATGTTGAATTCCATTCTGCCTTCGTTTGTGAAAAATCCAAGTGTATAACTCCAACGATTAGTCCGAATACTGGACCCGGAACATAATAAACCCTTAGGTTTTAATCGACTAATATAACGCCTTATAAGGTTTTTTTCTAATCCTCGAACTAAACTCAGATTGATTTGATGCGAGCTCGAGACACTAGGACTCCTGAGTCCGAGTTAAGTGAGAGCAAGGTTTCGAATTTGAAATAGAGTTATAGTCCTCGAATGAGAATTGTCTCGAACTCGGGTAGCCCTTGGGCTTAGTAGTCGAGTGAGTGCTTGCTCGAACTGGAAATAAAGATAGCCCTTAGGCTTTTTATATAGTCCCCGAGTGAGAATTTGCTCGAACTCGGGTAGCCCTTGGGCTTAATAGTCGAGTGAGTGTTTGCTTGAACTCGAAACAAAGTTGGCTCTTAGGCTTTATAGATAGTCCCCGAGTGAGAATTTGCTCGAACTCGGATAGCCCTTGGGCTTAATAGTCGAGTAAGTGTTTGCTCAAACTCGAAACAAAGATAGCCCTTAGGCTTTATAGATAGTCCCCGAGTGAGAATTTACTCGAACTCGGGTAGGCCTTGGGCTTAATAGTCGAGTGAGTGTTTGCTCGAACTCGAAACAAAGATAGCCCTTAGGCTTTATAGATAGACCCCGAATGAGAATTTGCTCGAACTCGGGTAGCCCTTGGGCTTAATAGTCGAGTGAGTGTTTGCTCGAACTCGAAACAAAGATAGCCCATAGGCTTTATAGATAATCCCCGAGTGAGAATTTGCTCGAACTCGGGTAGCCCTTGGGCTTAATAGTTGGGTGAGTGTCCGCTCGAACTCAACTTGTAGACTGTCCTTAATGATTTCTGACAAACTAATTCCCGATGCCTAGGTCCTGATGTCAATATCATGACATAAGCGGTTGAAGTGACTGAAGGGTTTCTTTTTGTACGATTCCCAAAACCATTTATTGTAGGCGTCTGACGGTAGGCCTTTTGGCTTCCTCAGCACGTTTAAACGATCTTTATAAGTAGACAAATCCCATAACCTTACAAACTTTATTCCCTCAGTGCTTCCAAAGCCTCATTTAGACTTTTTCAATTTCCTTGAACTCTCCCTTCTCTTTACTAACAACATTTTTTACCTTCTTGGACCTACCGCATAGTGATGGCTAAAACTTCCAAATCAGTTCCTCAAAAGGAAAAAGCTCCTTCATCTTCTCGATCGACCAAGAGTAAAACTGTAGTGCCACCTTGTATCGAGTAATGCATCCCCCCGCCGTGTGAGATAACATCCAATTTCAAAATCAAAAAACCTATTTCCACGCCAGAACGATGTGGGCATATACCTCGATATATTTATTTGGTGACCAAGGCCGAGCTTGATCAAGTCAAAGAGGATTGCGAATGGAACGATAAAAAAGTAGTGATTCCTTCCTCTGAAGAAGATATAACCATATATAAATCGGGGTACTTGAGTGTATATACTTACTCATTAACATTGGGCCCTGCAATTCCGACCCAGGGTCCCATAGACCCGGTAATCCTCGACTTTTGCCAACGGTTCCAAGTGACGCTCGGCCAGATGTACCCCTCCTTCTGGAGAATTTTTTACTTAATCAGGTTCTTTTTTATCCAAATTGAGGGGATGTCCTTCACCCTCGATCATTTGATCAGACTGTACAATCCTCGACTTTATCGAGGGGAGGGAGGGCTTGATAAAGTTGCAACGCCGATCCTTGAAATCTCTATTTGCTAGTACCGATGAGGACAAAGACGGTGGGTGGATGAGCCGGTTTGTCCGAGTCAAAGCCTCTGATCTCACTCCTGCTTAATGGATGACGTTCCCTGAGGAGTGGAACATGAAGCGTGAGTATACCCTACTTCCTTTTCTTTTCCCGACTTTATATTTTCCCTTGATCTCAACTCTTTACGATGGTGTAGCCGCTGCTTGGTTTCCTGGTCGGGTCCCGGACCTCGAGGGTTGGGTCCGAAAGCTGGCCTCCGCCTCCTCTTGCTCGGAGCGTTGCTGGCGAGATTTGGCCAAAGGTCGATGGGAGGCCAAAATCCATGGTGAGTTTCTTCGCTCGTTGTTTAGTTTTTCTATTACGGGATACTGATCTTGATCTTATGCAGGTCTTGGGGACACTGTTGAATTGAGGTCGTCCCCCATTGGTAAAGTGGAGGCTCTGAAACCTCCCAAAGAAAGAAAAAGAAGAACGGAGACATCTGAAAATCACCCGAAGCCAAAGAAGAGAGTAGCTAAAAGGCCAAAGGTCGATACGATGACCATATCTTCGGAAATGGCTCAACGCCTTCGGGAATAGGAGGAAGAAGAAGATGATGGTTGCCTGTTGGTAAATCGTAAAAGAAAGAATACTGATACTTCGAAGCCCACCGAACCAGCAGTGGCTGATGATGCCCACTCCAGAGCTGAAGAAATCTCTGAAGAGAGTTCGAACAAGATTCCTGAACCATCGTCTAGAAAGAAGGCGCCTTTGTTTAGGAGATCATTATGAAGGCGAGGCCAAACATCCTTACCCCGAGCCTCTACAGATAAAAGAAAATGCCCCGAGCGGAACGCTCGGGGTGATCAACGTGGATGATTCTTCCCCTGGCCCCGGGTTCTCCGAGGGGCTGATCCGGGAGGCTGCAAACATGAGATCCTCTGGAATGGGAGTAAACCATGAAGGGCACGACATCTTTCAAGAATCTCTTGTAGGGCTTGATGACGGGCCCAATCCCGATGTTCTTTTCATTTTTAATGAGGTACGTAGACTCTTTGAATAAGCGAGTTTTCTCTTTATTGTGCCTTTGTTTTAGCTATTCCGGATCTGAATTTCCTTCTTTTTCATGAAGGCTATGACGCTCCATAAGAGGGCATTTTCCAAGTCTCGAGACGATCTTGCTCGGTGCGAGGCCTAGCTTAATAAAGCTTTAGAGGAGAGGGACGTCGTAAAAGCCTTATATGCAAGGAAAGTGTTGGAGATTCATAGTCTTCGAGCTGAGTTGACACAGGTGTGCCAAGATCGAGCCGAGTATGTTGCGAAGGTAAGATAGTTCCCGAGAGTTTGCTATGCACTTGTTTTGTTTTAGTGGCTAACATCATTAATTTCGCAGTTCAATCAGAAAGCCGATGTGGAGGCGCAGCTTCGGGAGGAGCTTGCGATAAAAGAAGTCGATGCCCTGGGTTTGAGGCGAGGTATGGATGATCTCGCTTCTGAGAAGGAAACTCTAAAAGAGCAGTTAGGTTCGCTCGAACGCCAGCTTCGAGGCGCGAGGGAGGAGAGCGTAGCTTGGGGCCTTGAAATCGAGGAACTTAAAACCAGATCTCCTGCTGAGCTGGCCAAGGCCAAATCTGATGCTGCAGTCGTTATGGCCTCTTATCGAGCTGATGCAGAAGCTGCTAATGCCCGGGAAGGGAGATTTCTTCTACGGTGAAGGCTAAGTTAACAAGTGACCTGGATCATGCTAGGCGTCGATCCCGGAGGATGACTCTCGAGGAGATACATGCTCGCGGCTTCAATCTTTCAGCCGATATTGAAGCGGAGAAGGTTTTGGAAGAAGAGGCGGCCGCTCTACTTTCCGATGAGGATGATTCAGCCAGTTCCTCCGAGGGCGAAAGAGACGGGGATGAAGATGCCGAGGATGAGACTTCCCGAGATGCGACTCCTGAAGATGCGGCTGCTAAGGATGTGACCTCGAAGTAGTTTTAGGTTACTCTATTTTGTTTTCTTGTAGACCTCCCTTATGTAAATATTCCCTGTAATCATCTTTTGGAAATACAAGGGTAACTCTTGTCTTGTCTTTGGTTTGAGCTAGATTTAACATTTTCTTTATTTTGTGGAAGACTTCGTTTATATGGCCAATCCAAGGATTGGTTTTTAGGGCTCGGGGTGTCATAAACCCTTAGATTTTTATCGATAGATATAATAATCTTCTAGCTAAGTTTTAAATCAATCCGAGGTAAGCTTGGGATATTGTGAATCCTTGAGTTCGGATCGAAGCGAGAGTGAAGTCTCGAGCTATAAGTTTTTGGCTCTCAAGCTTTTCGAAGTTTGCCCTTGGGCTCCTATATATCGGCCCTTAGGCTCTTTTAAGATTGACCCTTAGGCTCTTATGTCTCGGCCCTTAGGCTCTTTAAGCTGGCCCTTAGGCTCTTTAAGTTGGGCTGATCCGGCCTCTAAAAATGACTATATAGTTTTTCCCTCATTTCGGCTAAAAGACTTGATAAAATTTAGTTATGCCTTAGCATGTATTTTTGTACCCGTTGGGTTTTTCGAAGGATCGACGTATCGGAGCCTTATTATTATTTTCTTTGCATGGACATTCTCGAATGCCTCTTAAGGATTTTCCGAAGGCTGGTGTTATCGAAGCCTTTGAATTATTCAAGGGCTGATTGTTCGAAGCCTCTTGGGGGCCGAATTTATCGAGGCCCCTTATATTTTGCTTTTGCCGAGGGTAGCCTGATTTAACCAATTTTTAAAAAGTGTTTGAAGGCCTTTTAATTTATAGCGGAGGCCGGACGTCTCTGAGCCGCATTATTTGGCCGTAGCCTTAATATGACCGTAGTCTTTTATTTTGCCGTAGCCTTTGGGTATGTCACTTGGACATGTTACCCGATAACTTTCCGAACTTGTTCGAGAAGTTAAACCCCGAGAATATTGGCCTTGGACTTTGTTTCGAAGGGGTGCCTCTTGGAGGTCTTTATTAGTTCGAGTTTTGATGGTAGTCCCCGAGTATTCGGGATGCTTCTATGTCTTGCCTTTTCAGTCGTTTCCCGTAGGATTGTAAGTGTAGAGCTTGTATGAGACACAAAGTATTTTATATATCCTGAATGTTTCTTCAAATAGTCGATACATGCGTATATGTTTGTTGCCGGGGCTCGACTATTCTATATGGACACGGCTCGTTTGACTGTTTGGCCCGCTACAAAGTTTTCCTATCGAGGCCCTTTTAGGTGTGAAATATTTTTCTCAAAAATGTAACCTCCGAGGGTGATGCCCCCCAGTATTCGAGGTTGATTGAAAAGAAGCCTTGAATACTTGTTGGCCATTCCTCGGGTAGCATATAGGTGTTGCCTCGTTAAAAACCTTGCAGGTAAAGCCCATTTGGGACAAAATCCGAGCTAAGAAAAAAGAGTGCAACGTATGCTCTATAACCTACGGCCTTCGTGTAGGAAGGGGTGTTCTTGAGAGCACGAGCCTTTGAGAACTTCCATTGTGCCGAGCCTGTAGGTTCCTCTACCAACAATTTCGAGGTCTTACCGTTCGTGACCATGATATCTCTAAGGACCGTGGCCTGGTCGGGGATGATTCGGTGCCCTGATTTAACGCTGCGAAGGCCGATAAGCTCGGTCGTCCCAACTCCGATGGAATGCTTTTCTGGAATGAGTTTTGTGTCGTATTGCCCCGAAATGTCGACTATTTCCTGCAAATGAATTAAAGTGGTCCTCTGCGCACAGGGACTTAACCAGTCATATCATCAATATAAGTTTTTGTTATTTTACCTGTTTATCGTTCGAGCGGAATCCCTATCATATCTAAGCAATGCCACTTATATCATCGACAAGAAACTAAATGAGTTTTTTCCTGAGAGCGGGGACTAGTCCCCATCTCGGGTGTACCTTTCCTTTCAGCGGTTGGCTTGGTAGCATCGGGCTTTTCGGGAACAACGAAGGTTCGAGGGTCTTCGCCTTCGATTACCTATTACTTCGCTTCCGTCAACACTCAGAGTCGTGACCACTACTTAGCCTCCTGCTTACCTTTGGAAGTCGATGTCTTCGAGGTCAAGGGTTCCGGTGCCGGTACCACTTCCACAATTGCAAACATCTCTGCATCTCTCTTGCAGAATGGTGTTCTCCATGGATTGTTTTCACTCCTTCCACTGTTGGGAACTTTACCATCTGATGGAGAGTCGAAGGCACTGCCCTCATATTGTGTATCCATGGCCTCCCGAGGAGTGCGTTATATCTCATGTAACCTTCGATGACATGCAACCTGATGTCTTTTATGGTCCCAGCTACGTTTACAAGCAAGAAATTCTCCCCTCGTGGTTTCACTTGCCATGTTGAAGCCATTTAGCACCCGGGACGCAGGTACAACCTGATCTTGTAGGCCAAGTTGTTTCACGACCCTCGATCTGATTATGTTCGCCGAGCTACCTGGATCCACTAAAACATGTTTAACGTGAATTTTATTCAAAGGATAGAGATTACCAGGGCATCGTTGTGAGGCTGGGATACGTCTTCTGCTTCTTGGTCGCAGAATGATAGAGCATCCTCTAGCGCATAGCTTCAACTCCGTTGTTCCTTTGTGATAGATATTTTAGTACGTTTGAATGTAGGTCCCTATGGAACATCCGTTCCACCGATGATCATGTGAATGACGTGCTGAGGTTCTTCGGGTTCATTCTTCCTGTTCGCATCTCTTTCTCGGAAATGGTTTTTGGCCCGGTCACTGATAAATTGATGAAGGTGCCCCTCGTTGAATAGTCGAGCTACCTCCTCTCTAAGTTGTCTGCAATCCTCGGTCTTATGCCCATGAGCACCATGGTACATACACATTACGTTGGGGTTTCTCTCGGAAGGATCTGTCTGTGTGGGCTTGTGCCATCTAGTATCTTTAATCTTGCCAATGGCTGAGACGATACTTGAGGCGTCGACACTGAAGTTGTATTCTGATAATTTGGGAGCCTCCACTGGTCCCGAGCGCCTGTCAGACCCAATTTTGCTCATGACTCCCCAGGAGCTTTGGCCTCGATCTACTCTTCGATCATTCCGAGGTGCATTACGCCTTGAAATGTTTCTTCTGTCTTCGATGTAAGGTTGATATCTTTCTATGTTAGATCTTGATCCCCGGTCTATGTCCCTCGGGGGCTTGGTTGTGGACCTATTTGGGTAAAATTGAGCTCGAGGGGCTCCCAACTGGTCATCCTCGACCCTGATTTTTGACTGATAGCAATTGTGCACATCTGACCATGTCACAGCTGGATACTCAATCAAGTTCTATTTTAGCTGTCGAGACGTTATCGAGCTTCTTTCATTCAAACCTTGCATGAAGTCCTGAACTGCCTAGTCGTCGGACACCGGAGGTAGTTCTATCCTTTCCATTTGGAACCGGGACATGAACTCCCTTAGCATTTTGTCGTCTATTTGTTTTATCTTGAATACGTCCAATTTTCTTGTGGCCACCTTTATGGCCCCGGCGCGTGCCTTTACGAATGCATCCGCCAACATAGCAAATGAATCAATACAGTTAGGAGCTAAGTTGTGATTCCAGATCATAGCCCGTTTTGATAGCATTTCTCCAAACTTTTTAACAATACAGACTCGATTTCGTCATCATTCAAGTCATTTCCATTAATTCCACAAGTGTAAGAAGTAATATGTTCGTTAGGGTCAGTTGTCCCGTTGTACTTCGATATATCGGGCATGCGGAACTTTTTGGGAATGGGCATCGGAGCTGCACTTGGGGGGAAAGGTTTTTGTATGAATTTTTTGGCGTCAAAACCCTTCAAAACTGGAGGTGCTCCCAGTATCTGGTCTACTCGAGAGTTGTAAGTTTCCACTACCTTCTTGTCGTTGTCTTCTATCTTCTTTTACTCAAATCTTTTATTCAGTTCCTCGAGCATTTCCATGATTTTGGGGTCAGCCCCGAGCCGATTTTATCGGGCCTTTCCAGCACCGGTTCATGCTGCGTGTTTACTGGTTCGGCGGTGTTGGGAGTTCTGTTCTGACTCTAAAGCAGAGCGATAGCGACTTGCTGAGCTTGTAGCATTTCGAATATCACCTAAAGGATAACTCCTCCTTCTTCCAGTCCTCCTGCTTCCTGGCCTCCGGCTCGGGCTTCCCTGTGTGCGTTCCTTGCTGGGTCTGTGCCTGTGTCCATGTTTAGAGCGTTGTGGGAGCTGATATCAACTGGCTCCATGTTTGGCACTCCTTCGCGGTTTACGGGTTGTACACCGAGCCCTATGCCGCTATTTTCTCCAAGTCCTTCATTGTCGTGAGCGGGTGCGTTTTGTGTGCTAGACATGATTAAGCCTGAAATCAAAGAATCCTTGACAAGAAAAAGTGTGAAGAATAACGTGTGTTGTCAGAAAACTAGCACTAAAATAATCACTATTATCTTTAGCCACTCGGTGGGCGCCAAACTGTTTACCTCAACAAATGTAAGTGACAATTAAAGATGATTTGTGGTATTAAAGATACATGATATATTCTAATACCAGTGATTATATGAATAATATTGAGCTTGAGTAAGTAGAAATAAAGAACCAAATAAGCGTTGTTGGAATAGTAGGCGGCCTCGAGCTCGACTTATCCAGGGACCTCGAGGTAAAGAATTCTATTCGTACAGGTGTATAAGGGCCTAGTACGGACCTGTACAATTTCGTACAAACCTTATCCTATAATGAATGCCCAGGTCCACGTGTCCTTGAGAAATTATTGCTCTTTCTTGATTGGCTTCGAGATAATGCCGCCCTCGATGCAATCCATGCCAGGTATTCAATCAGCTTCCTCGAGGTAGGTGCCCCTTAGTCGGATACGACACCCACTTCGAGTCTCCCAGACTCGGGCCTATAGCCCGATTTAAGCCTTCAAAATTATACCCCTCGATTTTGGCCGTATATAGTATTACTTTACATGTTTATGCTTGTAGAGGAAGATTGAGTTAGACGAAGAGTGCTTCTCTATGTGAGGATGAGTAATTGTGCACGAATGGTGTTTCCGTGATTTCCTTATATATTGATAGCATTGCACGAAGGGTGTCACCGTGCTTGAAAGGAAGAGTGAATGTGCACGAAGGGTGTTTCCATTCTTGCTATTATACTTTACTTGTCAAGTTGTTAGTAAAAGCACGAAGGGTGATGTCATTACATTAGTTTGATATCTCTCATTCCTTATTTTATAATGATTGAGGTTTTTGTGTAATGACACGAAATCCCACCAAAGGTAGTGACGGCGCCTAACCCACCCTCTAGGCAAGCCAACACAATAACAAAAAAACTCTAAAGCATATAACTTAACCTTAACAAAATACTCAATATAATAAGCAAATAGAATAATCCCAAATCTGATAATAATCAAAGATAGAATATCCAAGCCAGGGTCCAAACACGACCACAACTGCGAACATCATCCAAAATCGGATGTCACAATCATCACAACCATCTAATGATAGTGTGAGAAATCATCTGAATACACTATCCGTCTGAGTAAAATCGATAGACATAAGAGGAAAGTAGGGAGGGGGACTCGATGTGCTATGAATCGATCAAATAGAGCAGTGTATATGGTCAAAATCGGGTTTGTATATTCCATGACTGATCCAGACCGAAACATGATGGATTGAAGATCAATCCCGAATTCCACCAAACCAAATTTCGAAGTCAGAACATGCGTCTTCAAGATCATCGAGCCTGTGACTCCGGAATCGACCCCGACTTCGAATAAGCTCGAAGAAGCATCATCGGATCTAATAACGGAAGGTCGAAATATCTGCAACCGGTCGGATATCACAGCGTGAATCTCAGCACTTATCAATGAAAGACCGATTAATTAGAAAATCATGAGATTTCTTACCTTTTATAAATTGTATGTAGAGCAGGACTCACCAATTATATGAAGGGGGGTATGACTACACATTATAACATGCATCCAACAGCAATACACTGTTATTTCTGGTTCTTATTATATTGTTATTATGTTCTTGATTGAGCCATTTCTGGACTCAAGGGTGACCAATCTGCAAGGCTAACACTATTCAATTTGTGTGGTTTGCATTCACTTTTCTGTCATTGATTTCAATATTAAATTGTTTTCTCACTTTGTATCAAGTTAAATCACGTATCCTTAAAACTGCGTATAAATTCAGTTGTTATACATTTTTTAGGGTAAATAGTTTGGCATCGATTGTGGGGCTAAGGATAATAGTGGTTATTTGATACGAATTTCCATAACACACACTACTTTTCACTTGTTCTTTGAAGTGACTTTAATTTCAGGCTTAAACTCAAAATGTAAAACTCATAATTAGCACCTCTACCTACTGATGGTGAGTCATGTCACCACGGTGAAAACAATAACATAGTGCTCGGTAATGAGATACCGCCCATTGATCCCGTCGGCATTCCAATTGCGGACCCATTGGACGCTAATTCGCATATAGATATGGACACAAGCCTCCCTACTGACCCCGAGAATAGAAATCCATGGTGGAGGCCGGTCGACGATACAGAATACTCAAAAAAATGAAGGAGACAGGGTCAATCTATGGATGATCTTCAAAATTTTACAGGCTCAATAGGCTGCAATAGCTCAGTTACAAAACTAGAGCCACATACCGAGCAGGATCGAGCCCGACCAGTCTCGTGAGATCACTCGTAGGGAGGAATCGTTCGCAAAAAGGTCGAATGGGAATGAGTCGGATAACAACCCCAAAATCATAAAAATGTTTGAAGAGCTAACAAAACAAATAGAATCAAGGGAAAAGAAAATCGAAGCAAACGACAAAAAGGTGGTAACATACAATTCTAAGGTCGACCAGATCCCGGGAGCGCCTCCAATATTGAAAGGCTTAGATTCCAAGAAGTTTGGGCAGAAGCCTTTCCCTGCGAGCAGCTCCGAAATCGATCCCTAAAATATTTTGCATGCCCGAGATACCTAAGTACAATGGAACGACTGATCCAAACAAGCACGTCACTTCATGCACATGCACCATCAAAGGAAACGACTTGGAGGATGTTGAGATCGAGTCTGTCTTGTTGAAGAAATTTGGAGAAACCTTGTCGAAGGGATCCATGATATTGTAGTCACTGGCTATGCTTGCAGACTCTTTTGTGAAGGCACACGCTGAAGCTATCAAGGTCAAAACCAGGAAACCAGAGCTCTTCAAAGTGAGGCAAAAGGATAATTAAATGCTCAGAGAGTTTGTATCTCAATTTCAAATGGAATGGATGGACTTGCCACCAGTTGCTGATGATTGGGCTATTCAAGCTTTTACCCAGGGACTTAATGTTCGAAGTTCGGTGGCTTCACAACAATTGAAGCAAAATTTGAATGAATATCCGGTGTCACTTTTGGCTGATGTGCATAACCGGTATCAATAGAAGATGAGAGTCAAAAATGATCAACTGGGGCTCTTTCCGGGTCCGTTTATCTTGTTAGACCCATCGATAGAGTCAAGAGAGATATTGATCGTGAACCAAGGTTGAACAGGGATCGGTATCAGTCGTACATTAAAGATCGAAGAAGCAACGGGTCCAGGCAGAGTTCAATACGAAATAAAAGAAGAAATTACTGGGGCTTATGTAACCGGGGACTCATGAGCAAGAATGGTTTCGACAGGCCTATCGGACCCAAAAAAAGCACTGAGGTTATCAGAATACAACTTTAACGTATATGATACTGCTATCGTAACGGTTATCGGATGCATCAAAGATACCAAATGGCCTTGACCTCTATAATTTGACCCAGCCCAAAGGGACCAGAACAAAATGTGCAATATCATGGCACTCACGGCCGCAGAACAAAAGATTGCCGACAATTGAGGGAGGAGGTTGCCCGGATATACTACAACAAGCATCTTCGAGAATTCTTGAGTGACCGAGCCAAGAATTATTTCAGAAATAGGGACTCCAACAAACAGACCGAGTAAGAAGAGCCTCAACACATCATTCACATGATTATCGAAGGGGTCGATATTCCTCAAGGTCCGATGTTAAAGCGCACCAAAGTATCCATCACGAGGGAGAAATGGACCCGAGATTACATACCAGAATGAACTTTATCTTTCAACTACGAGGACACAGAAGGAATCATGCAGTCCCATAACGATGCACTGGTAATATCTGTACACATTGATAAATCTCGAGTTAAACGTGTGTTAATTTGTCCAGGTAGCTCGGCCAACATCATTCGATCGAGGGTCGTAGAACAACTTGGCCTATAGAACTAAATCGTGCATGCAGCCCGATTGTTAAACATATTCAACATGGCTTGTGAAACAACTAAGGGAGAAATAACATTACCAGTAAACGCTGCCGGAACCATCCAGGAAATCAATTTTTATCTGATCGAAGGGGACATGAGGTACAACTCCCTGTTGCGGAGACCACGGATCCACAACATGAGGGAAGTGTCCCCGACCCTTCACCGAGTGTTAAAATTCCCAACACCAGAGGGGATTAAAAAGATCTACGAGGAGCACCCGGTCGCAAAAGAAATGTTTGCAGTCGAAGAAGCGATTCCGGTATCAACACTAACAACATCGAAGGAACCAAGTTCGAACACAGAGCAAGAGACTAAATAGCAATTATCGACACCAGCCACGACCCAATCGGACAGACAGCGGACTGACGAAGATGACGATTACGGGGTCTAGATCTTTTTATGGTACCCGATGATTCCAATGCTACAAAATCTACAGTTGAAGAGCCGGAGCAAGTCACACTGATCGAGCATCTATCATCAACGACGAAGTAACCAAACTCCTTAAAATAGGGTCTATTCGGGAAGTCAAATACCGGGAATGGTTAGCAAATGTAGTAGTAGTCCCTAAAAGAGGGAACAAACTGAGAATGTGTGTAAATTATAAATATTTAAATAAGGCATGTCCCAAGGACTCTTTCCCTTTTCTAACATCGATTGCATGATCGATGCTACAACCGGCCACGAGATCCTCAGTTTTCTCGATGCCTACTCCGGGTAGAACAAAATATGAATGAACCTGGATGATCAGGAAAAGACCTCATTCATCACTAAGTATGTCACATACTGCTATAACGTAATGCAATTTAGATTAAAAGATGCTGGTGCCACTTACCAACGCCTAGTAAACCAGAAGTTCGAAGAACAAATAGGGAAATCCATGGAAGTTTACATTGAAGATATGTTAGTTAAGTCCCTGCGAGCAGAGGACCATTTAAAGAATTTGCAATAAACCTTCAGTATATTGAAGAAATACAACATGAAGCTGAATTTGGAAAAAGATGCGTTCAGAGTCAGATCAGGTAAATTTCTTGGGTTCATTGTATCCAACAGAGGAATTGAGATCAACCCCAACAAGATCAAAGCTATCGAGGATATCACGGTAGTAGACAATGTGAAGGCCATGCAAAGGCTAACCGGGCGCATTGCCGCCCTGGGGCGATTCATCTCGAGGTCCTCCGATAAGAGTCACCGATTTTTCTCATTACTAAAGAAGAAAAACAACTTCACATAGACCCCGGAATGTCAAAGGGCCTTGGAAGAACTGAAATGATATCTATCAAGCCTGCCACTGCTCCACACACCGAAGGCAGATGAACAACTATACCTATACTTGGCTGTATCGAAGATAGCGGTAAGTGGAGTCCTAGTTCGGCAAGAACAAGGTACGCAATTTCCAATTTATTACGTTACCAGGACCTTAGGTGAGGCTGAAACTTGATATCCTCACTTAGAAAAATTGGTGCTCGCTTTTGCTAAGCGCATCTAGGAAACTGAAACCAGATTTTCAGTGCCATACTATATGTGTTGTGATATCTTACCCATTGCGAAATATAATCCATAAATCCGAACTTTCGGGACGATATGACAAATGGGCAGTAGAAATAAGTCGGTACGATATTGAGTATCGACCCCGGAAAGTCATTAACTCTCAAATTTTGGCAGATTTTGTGGCCGACTTTACGCCGACCCTAACCTGAGGTCGAAAGAGAGTTGTTGGTAAACTCGGGGACGTCTTCGGGAATTTGCACCCACTTTACGGACGGTGCCTCATACGTAAAGGGGTGCGGACTTGGCATCGTATTGAAGCCACTCACAGGCAATGTAGTTAGACAATCCATTGGAATTGAGAAATTAACTAACAATGATGCCGAATATGAGGCCATGATTGCAGATCTCGAACTGGCCAAAGGCTTGGGGGTAGAGGTGTTCGAAGCTAAGTGCGACTCCATCCTTGTGATGAACCAAATTAATGGAACATTCAAAGTCAGAGAAGAAAGAATGCAAAGGTACCTATATAAGTTGCAGGTAACATTACATCGATTCAAAGAGTGGACTTTGCAGCACATACCTCAAGATCAAAATAGCGAGGCCGATGCCCATGCAAACTTAGGGTCGTCGGTGGAAGACGATGAACTCAACTCGGGGGCAATCGTACAGCTCATGAGATCGGTAGTAGAAGAAGGTCGCGCCAAAATAAACTCCACAAGCCTAACTTGGTATTGTAGAAATAAATGCGTTGAGTATTTGATGTCCGGGAAACTGCCCTCAGATCCAAAAGAATCGAGGGCCCTGCACACAAAGGCAGCCCGATTCAGCTTGTCCGAGGTCAGAACCTTGTTTAGAAGAATATTCGATGGCCCATTAGCAATATTTTTGGTACCGGGAGATACCAAGTACGTTCTAACGGATGTTGACAAGGGGCATCTGCGAAAATCATTGGGGCATCGAATCATTGGTTCGAAAGGTAATCATAGCCGGCTATTACTGGACTGACATTGAAAAAGATACGAAGGAGTTCGTATGAAAATGTGATGAATGTCAAAGACATGCTCTGATGATTCACCAACCCCGGGAATTGTTGCATTTGGTCGTGTCACCATGGCCATTCATGAAGTAAGGAATGGACATCGTCGACCCTCTTCCATGGGCACCAGGTAAGGCTCAATTTATCTTATTTATAACTAATTATTTTACTAAGCGGGTCGAAGCACAGGCGTACGAGAAGGTTAGGGAGAAGGAAGTCATCTACTTCATTTGGGACCACATCATATGTCGGTTCGGAATGCCATCCAAAATCGTATGTGACAATGGCAAACAATTTATCTGCAACAAAGTGACCAAGTTTCTCGATGATCAGAAGAATCTTATCGACACCTTATCACCCTAGCAGGAATGGACAAGACGAATCGACCAACAAAACCATAATCCAAAACCTTAAGAAAAGGTTAACCGACGCTAAAGGAAAATGGAAGGAAATCCTACCCGAAGTCCTATGGGCATATCGTATGACCTCAAAGTCCAGTACCGGGGCCACTCTGTTTTTGTTGGTTTACGGTGCCAAAATCTCTAACGTCGGTCGAAGTCGGAGAGACAAGTACCAGATTCCGATATGCAACAAAGGAATCAAATGATGAGGCATGAATACGAGCTTGGGACAGTTGGATGAAAGGCGCGAAGCAGCCCTTGTTCGGTTGGCTGCCTAAAAACAACGGATCGAGAGGTATTACAATCGAAGGGCAAACAATCGATACTTCAATATTGGGTACTTAGTACTAAGGAAGGTCACACTGAACACCTGGAATCTGAACGAAGGGAAGTTGGGTCCGAACTAGGAAGGACCGTACCAAATTCTCGAGGTCACCGTGAAAGGATCCAATAAGCTCGAAACAATGAACCAAGAACATCTACCAAGCAATTGAATATAACTCACCTAAAATGATACTACTGCTAAGGTACGACCCCAAGCGTTTTCTTTTATTTATATTTTGAACTAACACTCGCAGGTGACCGACAAGGATCCGTAAAAGTTTTAGGTCTAAAAGCACACGTTGCACTCTTTTTCCCTTGAACCGGTATTGTACCAAATGGATTTTCCGGCAAGGTTTTTAACGAGGCAATAGTGGATCGTGCTAACTTATAATTGAAGATCGATCATGAATCGGTGTTAAGGATTGCATCAACAGTATTCGAGGCTTCCTCTATGATCAACCTCGAATACTGGGAGCATTACCCTCGAATATCGACTTTAGCAAGGAAATTACTTCGTGATGGAAGGGTTTCTATAGGTAGGATTTATTATAAGGGCCAAACGGTCAAACGAACCATGCCCGCATAGATTGCTCAAGTCCTAGCACAAAGCATGTACACATGTATAATTATTCTACACAAGAATAAAGAGAAGTATCTTCCTTGCTATCGTCTTGTCTTTCAAAATATTTTTTATTTACATCTCTTAAGGAATTCCCTACTTTTGATCCCCTAAAGGTAACGACCCTAAGGGCCACCTTAACCTGAGATCGAACAGTTACTCTCTCACTTGGGGACTGCCATCTGAAAAAAAACTCGAACGGTTCAAGCTATTAGACATCGGGGGCATAAGACCTATTAGGAAACCCCAGAATTTTAAAGGCCACGGCCATCCTTAATCGGGGACTATTATCTTAGGAAAGCCTGGATAACTCGGGAAAGCAAGCCCACTGGGCGACACCCAAACTAAAAGGCTACGACCATATTAACACGGCTCGGAGACGTCCGAAACCTAAACAAGGCCTTCAAAAAGAAAATTTTCATAACCAGTTCTAAAGGCTACCGTCGGTGAACTACAATCTAAGCTACTTACATTGGGAGGAAATTCCGGTAACACTGAACACCCACAATGCCTTAAACAGATTAATGAAAAGGCAATTTTGTTTGAACCCTCGAACATGACCTGATTATTTCGTGCTAAGGAAGATCATTGTGAACATAAATAAGAAAGAAAATAGAAAAATTCAAAAGCCAAGAAAGGGAAATAAAACCTTACATATTTATAACAAAATTCTTTTTACAAGGGCCAAACAGCCCGATAAAATTTTCACAGAGGCCAAACGGCCTCCACAAAAATACAAAAAACAAAAATACAAAGAGCCTAAGTGGCCTAATCTTCTCCGGGGGCCGCCTCGTCAACCACGGGATCCTCGCTATCCTCGGACTCGCCCAAGTCTTCGAGTTCCTCGTTATCTTCGGGATAGGCCAATTTTCTGGCCTCAACTTTGAGCTTTTTGGCGTTCTCGATTTCAGTCGATAGATCGAAGCCACGAGCATGAATTTCCTCAAGGGCCTCCCTTCGAGACTGCCACTTAGCACGCTCGGTAACATCCTTTGCTTGAACTTGGGCCGCCTCGACATCAGCCTTGTAAATGGCCATTATCTCCTCGGTATCAGATTTGACCACTTCAGCCTCCAACCGGCCGTCTCAAGCTCCTATGCCAGATTTTCTCAATAAGAGACAGCCGAATTCAGCTGCGGCTGAAGTTCCTCAAATTTTTTGGCCTGTACCGAAGCCCTTTCCTTCATATTTCGGAGCTGGAACTCAGCCGAAGCAAGTTGTGCCTGGGTAGACTCTTTTTCCGAGACCAAGCGGTCCATGTTGCCTTTCCACTTACCACGTCCACCTCTTCCCGGAGCTGTCTGATTTTTTTAATGTTTTATTGGACCTGCGGATTTGGACCGTTAGTCACCATGTCTAATTCATCATCACTAACTGCAAAAATTCTTCTTACTTGCTCAGCCAGGTTAGCATGCTCTTTCCGAGCCACCTCCAACTCAGCCCCGAGGCCCTTAGCCTCCTCTTTTCTTTGCTCACTGAGAAGCTTGTAAGTGTCTTTTTCTTAGTGAGCCCTCGGACCTCGGCCTCATAAGTGTCCATCTCTTCCTGATTGCAGAGAAACGTCTCATGGTGGAGTACTGAGGCCTACAAACCCAGAGAAAGAAGTTATGATCACCTATAGACTAATCTAAGTATAAACCAAAAATTATCAAGAAGTGTCTGAAGTTACCCGATTTAACACTTGTTGAGCTTTATTGAACAGGTAGGGTGCCTCTACCTCGTTCATCTTGGCTTGATCCTCCACGATCACTAGGAACCAAAGGTAATTGACCACCCCCACGAGGGCAGAAAGAACATGAGCATCTTCCGAGATGGATATGACAACTGACCGCTTCCGGGCAGGATTCAAACTTTGGGTTGGGTACCGGTTGACTAATTTCGGGCTCGAGGAAGGTTCACTCATCCTCGATGATGGACTCTTTTTCGACACCAGTATATCACCCAACCCGGTGAAGTTTTCCGTAGCAATAGAGTCTACGCCATCAAAGATGTTTTGAAAGGAGTCTACCTCCCCTTGTGGGTCTTCAAGTGAGCATTATCCTCTGTCCGGGATGAGCCGTCTATGACCTCGCTATCAGCCTCCCTACCTCGAGGCAAAGTGGCCTCGCCTCCTTTCGGTTCGGAAGCTTCGATTGGAACTCCCTCGCTGACCTCCCCGAGTTGAGGTAGTCCAGTTTCGGCTCTTACCATTTTGGGGGCTCTTTGTACCTCGAGCCCTGACCGCACACGGGCCACCAGCTCAGAGAGTTCTTCTTCTTCATCTTTTAACTCATCCCTCAAATGATGGAGTGAGTCCAAAAAGGGCGCCTGGGCACTGGTGATACCCTTAGTTTTACGCACCAGGGTTCTTTTTGTTCTTTTCTTTTCCAAGTTCGGAGAACTCAAGGCCCTCTTCCTTTTTCTTCTCATCACCATGCCTCGGAGCAGGGGACTTGAGAGGCACATCCTCGTCACCAGATGGAGGCCTTATTGTAACATCCTTTGGGAGACCTGCAAAAGAAAATAGAACAAATAAGAATTCAACAACACGAGGAAAAAATCGAATATTATTAGCTCGAAGAAGGAAGCTTACCATGGGAATGGGCCTCCCACCAGCCCTTTGACAGTTCGCACCATGCACCCTCGGAGTATGGTTTCTGTGACACGAGGAACTGCAGCCGGCATCCGAGTAACAGTTGCACCACAAATCATCGATAAGAAGGGAGGAAAAAGGGAAAACGATAAACGAAATCTTTGAGGCAAGGCTATACTTACGTTTCATGTTCCATTTCTTGGGAAATGGAATTTCCTCAGCCGGGATTAATTCGAGGTCTTCACTCAAACAAATCGGCCCAACCAGCCACAGTCCCGATCCTTGTCTATACTCGATAATGGGGCCTTACTGGCCCGATGAGCAAGTTTTATTAATCCCCCTCGATAGAGTCGGGAACTGTACAGGTGCATGAGATGATCGAGGGTGAAGGTACACCCCTAGATTTTGTCTATAAAGAAGCGAAGGAAAATTACTATCCTCTAGAAAGAGGGTTAAATTTTACCGAGGGTCACCTCGTACCTCTTACCGAAAGCAATGATGATCGGGTCCAAGGGGCCCAACATGAAGGGGTAAGTGTAAACACTTAAAAAAACTCTCCACGTGGGTGGTGATTGCTTCCTCAGGCGCAGGCACCACCACGTGCTTATTAACCAGTTGCAATCCTCCTTGACCTTGGAGAGGAGACTGTCGGTGATCGAACATATGTATCTCGAGACTGGCTCGCATCAACCCGGTACCGAGGAAGTTATTTTGACCTTGAAATCAGCACCGGTCAAGCACTCTCTAGGAACAAACACTCTAGGGTGAGGTTGCGCCGTTGGTTCCTCACCGGCCGGCCGCGATGAAGAGGCGGTTTCCTTTTGTGGAACTATCTTAGAAGTCTTCGTCATTTTTATTTTGATTAAAGATGAAGAAACGGGAGGTTAATAGGTTATATTTAATGTTTTGGAGTGAAGACAAGCGAAAAGTACTTGCAAGAACCTCAAGAAATCTGGTACAAGTTTTAAAGAGTGCAAAGGTTTTTTAAGAACAAGAGTAGAATAGGTTTAAGCATAAGTTTGAATGAATGAAGGATGAAGTATTTATAGTTCTAAAATGACAGTTCAAAATCTGCAGTGGCTGACCAGGGACTGACGCACATTTAATGCCATTAAGACATGACTGACGAGACGTGTCGTTTCTGACGCGAAGTATCGTGATCAGGATCTGCAGCTTATATCGTTTCTCGTCGTTTGCACTCGAGAAATGAGGGAACTATCTGTATACGGTCAAAATCGGGCTCATATATTGCATGACTGATCGAGACCAAAACATGATGGATTGAAGATCGACCCCCCATTCCATCGAACCAAAGTACGAAGTCAGTATATGCGTCTTCAAGATCTTCGAGCTCGTGACTCCGGAATCGACCCCGACTTCGAATAAGCTCAAAGAAACATCATCAGATCTAATAATGGAAGGCCGAAGTATCCACAACTGGTCGAATATCACCGCGGGAATCTCGGCACGTATCAATGAGAGATCGATTAATTAGCAAATTATGAGATTTCTTACCTTTTATAGAATTGTATCTAAAACAGGACTCTCCTACTATATAAATAGGGTCTGACTCTTTGTAATACACATTGTAACATGCATCCAAAAGCAATACACTGTTATTTCTTGTTCTTATTATCTTGTTATTATGTTCTTGATTGAGGCATTTCTTGACTCGAGGGTGACAAATCAACAAGGCTAACACTGTTCAATTTGTGTGGTTTGCATTCACTTTTCTGTCATTAATTTCAATATATTAAACTGTTTTCTCACTTTGTATCAAGTTAAATCACGTATTCTTAAAACCACGTATAAATTCAATTGTTATCCATTATTGAGGATAAACAAGCAGCTAACCACGAAGTCTCCACGTCTAGCCGATTAGTATCAAGTCTAGCCTCGAAGAAGTAGTAGCGTCTCTGACACTCACTAGTAGTCAAATAAGCAGGTGAGAGAATAATCCAATAGAAACCTAGACATGATATCATCAACAAGCATAAAAGCGCAAAATACAAATCATACGAAATTTAGGCATGCTTTTCAACTAACCGGAATCAAATAAAATAACAGTTATCTCAACTCTCGAGTCGAACTTGCAACAATAATTACTTCAATTCATAGCATGAGTCTAAAAAAATATAAATATGCATGCTCAAGATCCTTTTATCAATAACTCACAGCACAATCCATGTGCCTGACATAGGCCACGAGTCCAACAAGCACTAAAAAAATCACAGGTTCCTACACTCACAAGAAGGTAAAATGGGTAATCACACGACTGCGGAGGGACAAATCCATAATTCAAGCATCGAACATTTTATATTTAATGATCATCAATCAATTGTTATGGCGCGCAACTGATCGGTTCCAACCCTATACCACTATAAAATGGCAAGAGTAGTCGATGCGGCTTTTACCCGAGGGGTCAGGATCGATTTTCACAGAGAGCTAATATTGGTTTGGAATTGGGTTTCTATCTAATCTAGCTATGTGCGTTGTTCTTAATTGCACTTCCAATCATGCTTTGTTTGGTTTCTATTCTACTTTTAACACTAATGAAGGATGAAAATAATCTAAGTACAATATCTTTTTGCAAGGGTTTTCTCAATTGGTAAAAAGGGCAGTAGGGAAGTGACTTACACCTAGGTGAGTATCTAACAGGGTCTAAAACTTAGGGCAAACTTGTTATGATTGGGATCATGATATAACCATTGCACATAATTACTCACTCTATACCTCTCCGTAGTTTGAGTGACTTTGCCCTAGTTGGCTTTATCAAGCCCAATTGGGTGTCCAACCAATGCAAGCAAAATTGGCTCAAGTCGGGTATTACTATCTATAGGTTTAACCCTTTAATTGGGGCTATCAATCTCTTGAATACACCGCAATTCCTTGTTAGCCTGAATTTCCTAGACTTGGACTCTCTTTCTCAAGAAGAGTCTAAGTCATATAGGCATGAATCAGTGTTTGCAACCACCAATTCAACAATTAAAGCATGATTCAAGCTAAATATCATTAACCCATAAACAATTAAGCCCTAAAATTGAAGACCCATTAAATACCCACATTAGGGTTGGGCCACAACCCTAGCTAATGGGTTTAGATACTCATAATCAAGGAAGAAATCAAAGGAGAAGATGAAATATAAGCCATGAAAAGTAATTACAAGAGTAAAATCTAAGATTAATAGTTAACAATGCTCTAAATTTACACTAAAAAGAAAAAAACGGCTTTTCAAGTGCTCCACAAAACAACAGATACCCTAAAAATCTGAAAAAGAACTATTTATGCACAGCTGATTTTTTCGGAAAAAATTACCCCTACGGAGATTTCGCTGATAGCGTAAAATTGAGCGCCTTAGCGCTGGGACTTCCGCGGCCGTGCAAAAGCAAGCGCGGACCGCGTAATTTCCCTCTTGAGCTTGGTCTGGACTTGATTTCGCTGGGAGCGGAAAAGTAACCGCCTCAGCGTAGTCTTCAACCGCGGCCGCGAAATATGTCCGCGGACCGCGTTCTTCATTTTAGCTCAATTCTCTAGTCCTCTGATTCTACATTTCGTCCTCGGTGGAATATGGACCACTGCCGCGTCAATTAATTCTCCTGCTGCGCAATTTCACCGTGGACAGCGGTGTCTGTTGAGCCAAAAATTTTGTCTCTGTACCTCAAGTCCGCTGTGAGCGTAATTAGGAATGCCTCAGCGGTGGACCTTCCGCGACCGCACTATTTCTTCGTTGTCAGCGCTTTTGGCTCAGCTTTTAACGTGTGCAGGTTTCACTCCTTTTATGAGCTGGTTATGACTTTCTTGCAACTTTTTGACCAAACACTGCAAACAAGCACAATAAGTTAGCTTTCGGAAATACTTGTACACAATTTTAATCTAAAACCTAAGCAAAAGGGAGCATAAAATAGGCTAGAATTCCTAGTTATCAGCAACCCGATCCATATAATAACACCATCAATCCAATAATCAGTACCAATATCCGCTCAAGTGCCAGTAGTGCTAAGATCCTCAACTTTCATCAACAACCACTTTCCACTCATGAATATGTGTGAGAAACGATGTAATAAGAGGCAAAATACATGATAATAAGAATGCGAATGAAATCTCAAATGACCAAGTGATAGTTATGACAAATAATATAATTCATTATAACGGCTCAATAAGCTATTTAGCATGTTTCTAGATTAATCATATTATTTTAATGAGCTAATCAAGCTATAGAAACCATAGAAATTATGGAGCAAGTCAAGCAAGTATATGACTTATGAATTAATAATAAAGTACAACATGGCACAATAACCATCATGTCAAATCAACAAGTCGTAACCTAGGAATGCTCCTAAATCATAAACGAAAATTATCACGTAGTCAACGAATCAATTTGAACATGGGTAGAAACTTCACATAATTAAATAAAGCACAATTCAAGTCAACAAATACCAGGTATGGTCAAAGCCCTAGCTACACATATACGCTCGTCACCTCGAATATATGTGGCTCTTAAATCATGATCTATGTAGCTATCAAGTCACCTATGGGGAGAATTCCCTATTACAAGGATAGACAAGAGACTTACCTCCGCACGACAACCTCAAATCAAGCCAAAACCGCCTAATCGTCAAAATTCAACTCCAAAATGACCCAAATCTAGTCAAAAATAACTCAATAACATCAAATAAAGCAATAGGTAATAACCGCAAACAATAGAGCTTCGATCTTTATAAAAATACGCAAAGTCAACCAAAAACGTCAACCTGGCCCAAATCCCGGAACCCGACAAAATTCACAAATATCGAACACCCATTCCAATACAAGTCCAAATATATAAGTTTCTTCCAAAATCGATTCCAAATCGGGGTTCAAATCTCAAATATTTGCTTTCCAAAAGTTTTGCCAAACCCCCCAAATTTTACTTTAAAATCCAAGCTTTTAGGTGTAGAAATCCTTGGAAAAGTCAGGATATAAAGTCAAATATAAGTGAAAATTGATTACCTTTAAAGTAGTAGTGAACATAAGCTCCAAAATCACCACCTCTCGAAGTCTAGCGTTCAATATATGAGAGAATGGGCAAAATCCAAAAATAGTATAATTAAGTGCATTGCACAGTTATACACTTCGTGATCGCGAGGCCTCTTTTGCGATCGCGAAGAAAACATTCACGTAAATCCTCATCCCTTAATCACGAACGTGGGACTCCAATCACGCAGGCAAAGCAATGACATACCTACCCTATGCAAACGCAAGCATCGCTCCGCAAACGCAAAGGCAATTGCACTGCCAGGCCCCACACCAACGCGAACGTGATGCTTAAATGCGACACACCCATCACGAACGCGAAGAGTAAAAGTCTCCCTCCAACTCCCCTTCTCTGCGAATTGAGAATAGCTCCGCGACCGCGAAGAACTATCATACACAAGAAAACCAGCAATCCAAAACAAAGAAGAAATGATCGGAAATCACCCGCAAACACACTAGAGCCCCCCGGTACCCCCATCAAATCTTTCCAACAAATCCCCATACCTTATCCAAACTTGTCTGAATGCTCCAACGGCCAATTCAAGCTTAATGAACTACTCAAACTTCCAACTTTCAAACTCATATTGAACCACGTTTAACCAACTCTGAATGACCTCAAAATTTACACACAAGTTCCAACTGACATAACGAACCTATTCTAACACCCGCAACAACAATCCACACTTGATATCCTCAAAGTCAACTCCCGGTCAAACCTATGAACCTTCCAAGCCTTCAAATTTTCAACTTTTGCCAAATAGAGCCAAATAAACCTATAATCCTCCAAATCCAATTCCGGACATACGCCCAAGTCAAAAATCACCATGAAAACCTATTAGAACCCTCTAAATGAAAATCCGAGGTCATCTAAATAAAAGTCAAACATCGGTCAACTCTTAAACCTTAAGCTTTCAAAATGAGACTAAGTGTTTCAAATCCCTCTCAAACCTTCCTGTAACTAAACCAACCATCCCCGCAAGTCATAAAACAACAAACACATACAGAAGAATTATCAAATAAGTAAATGGGTCTTATATACGCAAAACAACCGGTCGGGTTGCCCCTCTTAAAAAAAACAGGCATCCTCGAATGGGTCTAGAAAACCAGCAATCCAAAACAAAGAAGAAATAATCGAAAATCACCTGTAAACACACTCGAGCCCCCTGTACCCCATCAAATCATTCCAACAAATCCCAATACCTTATCCAAACTTGTCTGAATTCTCGAACAGCCAATTCAAGCTTAATGAACTATTCAAATTTCGAGCTTTCAAACTCATACTGAACCACGTTTAACCAACTTGGAATGACCTCAAATTTTGAACACAAGTTACAACTGACATAACGAACCTATTCTAACTCCCGGAACAGCAATCCGAACTTGATAGACTCAAAGTCAACTCCCGGTGAAACTTATGAACCTTCTAAGCCTTAATATTTCTAACTTTTGCCAAATAGAGCCAAATAAACCTAGAATCCTCCAAATCCAAATCCGGACATACACCCAAGCCCAAAATCACCATGCAAACCTATTAGAACCCTCAAAATGAAAATCTGAGGTCGTCTAAACAAAAGTCAAACATCGGTCAACTCTTACAACTTAAGCTTTCGAAACGAGACTAAGTGTTTCAAATCCCTCTCAAACCATCCTGTAACTAAACCAACCATCCACACAAGTCATAAAACAACAAACATATACATAAGAATTATCAAATAGGTAAATGGGTCTCATATACGCAAAACAACCGGTCGAGTTGTTATATCCTCCCCCCTCTTAAAAAAACAGGCATCCTCGAATGTGTCTAGAATCATACCTGAGTGCCATAAAGATGAGGATATATACTCCTCATGTCATGCTTAATCTCCCATGTCGCCTCATCAACCGATCGACCTCTCCACTGAGCCTTCACTGATGTAATGTTCTTCAACCTTAGTTTTTGAAATTGCATATCCAAAATGGCCACCGGCTATTCTTCATAAGCCAAGTTTTGATCCAACTGCACCGGCTGATACACATGTGCTTGATCTTTACGATACTTCGTAAGCATGGATATATGGAACACATGATGAACTCCCGACATGCTAGGTGACAAATCAAGTTTGTAAGCAATCTCACCGATCCTCTATAACACCTCAAAAGGATATATTGAGGACTAAACTTGTTCTTCCTCCCAAACCTCATCAGGCCCTTCATAGGCGAAACTTTGAGAAGAACCTTCTTGTCCTCCATGAAAGCCAAATCACGAACCTTCCTGTCAACATAACTCCTTTTCCTAGACTGTGATGTGTGAAGGCGCTATTAAATCAATTTCACCTTCTCCAAAGCATAACGAATCAAATCGGTACCCAACAATCTAGCCTTCCCAGACCCAAACCAACCAAGTGGACAACGATATTACCTCTCAGATAAGGCATTATATGGAGCCATCTGGATACCTGACTTGTAGCTGTTGTTGTATGCAAACTCTGCTAACAGCAAAACTGATACCACTGGACACCAAAGTCAATAACAAAGGCCCTCAACATATCCTCCAAAATTGGAATGGTCTGCTGTGACTGCCCATCCGTCTGACGGTGAAATGTTGTACTCTGCTCCACATACGTGCCCAACTCACACCACACAGCTCTCCAAAAATTAGATGTGAACTGAATGCCACAATTTGAGATGATAGACACCGACACACAATGCAAACGGACAACATCTTAGACAACTCCTTGATGTGTAAGAAGTCATGACAAAAAAAATGCAGAGACTTGGTCAATTTGTCCACCTGACCTCTAAAGCACTCCACCTGATCTATGATGCTCATACTTGACCTGTTCATAATTCAATCATCGTGCAAAATGACCCAATGTCCTTCTTCATCCTCATCCAACAATAATGCTGCTTCAAATCACGGTATATCTTCGTAGCACCTAGATGAATAGAATACCGCAAACTATGAGCCTCCTCAAGAATCAAGTCTCTCCAGCCATTGTCTCTAAAGCTACAATACCCCATCATCATCAGTAGTCACCTTCTTAGCACCACTGTATTACGCAGTGTCCTTTAGGACAAGCAAATAGGGATCTTCATACTTGAAAGCCTTAATGCGCTCAAACGATAAAGACTGTGAAACAACACAAGCAAGTACTCTACTTGGTTTCGAAATATCCAATCTCACCAACATGTTGGCCAACACCTGAATTTCCATAACTAAAGGCCTCTCCTCAGCTTGAATAAATTCTAAACTCCCCATATAGTGCCTCCAATTCAAGCCTTTCTATTTAAACAGGTGTTGTAGACTTCTATGATCTATATACACATCACAAGATAGGCCATACGTATAGTGCCTCCAGACTTTGACCATGTGCACAATAAGCTCCAACTCTAAATCATGATAGTTCTTCTCATGGAGCTTCAATTAGTGCGACGCGTAGGCAATCACCCTACTGTCCTGCATCAACTCACACCCAATGATAATCCTCGAAGCATCACAATAAACAGTATACGACCCCGATCCGATAGCCAAAACCAAAACTGGAGCCGTAGTCAAAGTAGTCTTGAGCTTGTGAAAGCTCTCCACACACTCATCTGACCACCTGAATGGAGTGCGCTTCTAAATCGAGTTAGTCAATAGGGCTGCAATAGATAAAAATCCCTCTACAAAGCGATGGTAGTAACCCGCCAAACCCAAGAAGCTCTTGATCTCTTTAGCAGTAGAAGGTCTAGGCCAACATTGAACTGCCTCAATCTTCTTCAGGTCTACCTTGATCCCATCATTGGACACCACATGACCCATGAATGCTACTGAATCTAACCAAAACTTGCACTTGGAGAAATTAGCATATAGCTTCTTATCCCTCAAAGTGTGGAGCACGAACCTCAAATGTTGCTCATGCTCCTCCCTATTACGGGAATGCACCAATTTATCATCAATGAGCACAATGACAAATCAATCCAAATAATGCTGGAACACATTGTTTATCAAGTGCATGAAAATTGTCTGGGCATTAGTCAACCCAAACGACATCACCAAGAACTCATAATGCTCATAACAACTCTGGAAAGCAGTCTTAGGGATGTTCGAAGCCCTAATTTTCAACTGTTGATACCCCGATCTCAAGTCAATCTTCGTGAACACCCTGGCACCCTAAAGCTGATCAAATAAGTCATCAATGTGCAACAACGAATACTTGTTCTTCATGGTCACATTATTTAATTGCCGATAGTCAATACACATTCTCATAGACCTATCCTTCTTCTTAACAAACAACACTTGTGCACCCCGAGGTGAAACACTAGGCCTGATGAACCCCTTATTCATCAACCCTTATAATTCTTCGTTTAATTACTTCAACTCCGCTGGAATCATATGATACGGAGGAATAGAGATAGACTGCATGCCAGGCACCAAATCAATATCCCTATCGGGTGGCATACGTGGCAGGTCTGTAGGAAATACCTCGAAAAACTCACTCACTACCAAAACTAAATCAACAGTAGGAGTACCGACACTAACATATCGAACAAATGCCAAATATGCCAAACATTCCTTCTCAACCATCCATTGAGCCTTCAAGAATGAAATCACCTTATTAGGAGTGTGACCAAGAGAACCTCTCCACTCCAGCCTCGACTACCCCGGCATAGCCAACTTCACGATCGTAGCATAATAATCAAGGGTAGAATGGTACGGAGATAACCAATGCATACCTAGAATCACATCAATGTCTACCATACTAACCAATAGGAGATCAACATTAGTATCATAACCACCAATAGCGACAACACAAGACCGATACACTCGATCCACCACAATAGAATCGCCAACTAGTGTAGAAACGTGCACAGGAGTATCAAGAGGACCTTGAGGCATATCCAAATAACGAGAAAAGTATGATGATATCTAAAATAAGCAAATCTGGATTAAACAATATAGAAGCATCACAATGATAGAGCGAAACCATACATGTGATCATAGCATCGAAAGGCATCGCTTTGGGCCTCCCTTGAAAAGCATTGCAATGGGGCTGACCTAGCTGACCTGACTAGCACCAACTTGACCTCCCTCTCTAGGGCGTCCTCTCATGGCATGACCTCCCTCTCTAGGGCGTCTTCTCACGGTGTGACCTCCCCCTCTAGATATTCTGAGTAGGGGGTGCTGCAACTGGTGCTAGAACTACGGACTGAGAACGCAGATGAGATGTGCCTCTAATAAGTCTAGGAAAATACTTCCTCATATGCCCAACCTCTCCACACTCATAGCAACCTCGAGCTGAATAAGGCTGCTGAGAATGATACTGCCCCTAAGGAACCAAATACCCACTAGAGAAACCCTATATCGACGGACCATGGTATGAGATTTCTAGAAGAGCACTGAAGGATGATGGAACTAGAGAACTGAAAGATGATTGAAACACCAGACCGCGGGCCCCATGTTGCACATACCGAATTGGCCTGCTAGGAGGGACCCCATTGATTTGCCCTCTACCTCCAGAAAAGGTGCCACTAAAACATAAGAACGATGAGGCTTCTTGTCCCTCATCATAACCTCTCTACCCTGGCTACGAACAAGCTCAATCCTCCGAGCTATCTCTATTACCTGCTGAAAGGAGTCCCCATCTGTAACTTTCAAGCCATAGTAACCCTGATGTCATAAGTCAGACCCTCAATAAATGTCCTTACCTTCTCTGCTTTGGGGGGATTAAGAAAGCTGCATGATGAGACAACTCTATGAACTTGCCGCATGCTCAGTCGCAGTCATACGACCCTACTGAAGGTTCTCGAACTGGCCTCTTAGCTCATCCCTCGGGGTAAGTGGGATGTGCCTATCAAGGAATAGATGTGTAAATTGAGACCATGTAAGAGGAGCTGAACCAATTGGCCAACCCAGCTCATATGTCTAGCACCATCTCTCAGCCGCTCAACTAAACTAGAAAGTTTGGGACTCTACCAACCCCAAATTGTGTAGCATCTGATCGCACATGTCTAGAAAGTCATGGTATCCTTTAAAGCACTACCCTCAAATTGTGGAGGAAACAACCTTTGTAACATATCTAACATCTTCTATTCATCAACACACATGCAGGCACGGTCTCAGATCTAGCTGCTACGATAGGCCGCTCTAGAGTACGAACCACAGGGGTCTGAACTCCCCTTCTACCTGAGATGTGGTTGGAGCCACTAGGAACACTCTAGCCTTGTCACTACCTAAAATTCAACTAGTCGTGAGTGGCACCTAACCCAACCCACTAGGTAAGACAATTAACAATAAACCACAATATAATGATAATAATAAGAGTCAAAATGAAATAACTGAATTTTATACAACTCCCCAAGGACTGGTAGTACAAATCCTGAGCTTCTAAGACTTAGAGTTTACAAAGTTGGTACGAAATAAATACATAATCTGTTCAAAACGTACATAAATAGATTTATAAATCTAAAGCTACCAAGAACAAGAGGCACCTATAACTGAAACGCAGCTACATCTTCAATGTCAGCTCCCACCACTCGCAACAACATTAGCTCCAAATTATACACGCAAGGGCAGAAGTGTAGTATGAGTACAATCGACCCCAAGTACTCAATAAGTAACAAACCTAACCTTAGGTTGAAAGCATTGACGATCTTTGATAACAGTCAGAGACCAACACCAATAGCCAGGAACAACTTGCAATAATATAATAAAAGCAACACAAGTACTAACTCAAAGATATGATGCTCAGCTCGTTCACATTTATGGAAAAATAGGCATGCTTTTCAGGTAGAATAGTAAAACCCAAGTCTTTAATCAAAATCACCAAAATATAAGTAAATCAGAAAACTGTGATTTTTCCCAAAAATTTCAACAACAGATAAGATATTTCATTCTCAGGTGGCAAGAGAAAAGTACATCTCTATGCCTACATGTCAATGTGCATGTGAAATCATAAACGTCACAAAAATGTGTAGCATGAGGAAATGCATCTATATGCATGTATATCGAGTATGCATGTCAAACTCAATGAATCACATTGATAAAGTCACGTACTCACACTCATAAAGTACTCAATCTCACGATCTCGCACTCCTACTCATCACGTTCAATCACTCAGCACACTCAGTCACTCAGCACTGTATGGTACCTGCACTCACTACTAGTATGTCAGACTCCGGAGGGGCAGATACTGCCCAAGCGCTAATATAAGCAGACATGCATGCTACGACATGCAACCCGATCCCCTCAGAACTAAAAAACCTATAAGGCCTGCTACAGAGTACAGCCTGATGCATATATATATATATATATATATA
>NC_031999.1:32688824-32741528 GCF_001879085.1 Nicotiana attenuata
CCTACCCCCCATTCTTTTCTATGCACTCGCATTCTTCCAAAGTGGCCTGTGAGAAAGTCTGCTTCTTAGTCCCCACCTTGCCTGGCCCCAGAGGTACTTCAAAGAATTTAAACACTCGAGTGAGCAGGAACCCGTAGGGAAGCCCATGATTACCATCCTTGAAGGAGGCAACTTTTTGCATGTGTTCAATCATGATAGCAGGCAGACTCACAGGGGAAAAGCTGTCTAGTTGTTCCATCAAGAACAGGTCAGACTTAGAAGTCACTGAACTCCTCTCAGCTCGAGGCAATAGAACTTTGTTAACCAATTCGAACAACAGTTGATACACAGGAAGAAGCGCTTCCTTATGGATCTGGTCCCCCTTCTGGTTTGCATTGGCTTTGACCACGACATTTCTGAAGTTAAACTGATATACATCCCTTACACTTTTCACACCAGCAGTAGGAACTTTAAGAATCTCTCCAAGCAACTTTACATCGAAGACAATGTCCACTCCATTGACCAAAGCACAAATGTGGTCAGTTTCAACGGGAAAGAGGCTAGCAAAGAAGCTTTAGTATGTTCATGGATTCATACCCTCATAACCGAGTTTAGAAGTGTTACACACATCGAACACGCCGAATCCAATATCGAGCAAGACAAACAATTCTCTAAAAATGCCATCCCATGCGTACCGACTTCTGAACGTCTCGAAACTAGCCAAAAGCAACTCAAGATCATCAAATAATGCCAAAGGAAACAAACTCAGTCGGTAAAGATCGAATCTTTGGTCAAAAGCACAAAAGTCAACCAAAAAGTCAACAAAAGTCAACGTCGGGACCGCCTTGGATTCTGAATCCAAGCTCACCCGAGTGAATCTCGAACTAATACAACCTCACACAAATAATAGCTCAACCAATTCACCAAAACAACACTCTTAGGTGTTCATAACCCAGGAGTCCAACCCACACTAGTTGGGTCTCGTATCTCCCAAAATACTCCTTCAAAACTCGCTAAATTCGAGTATATTGTTCTCTTAATATAGGAGAACAAACCCCCAAAAGGAATCAAGAAATAAATGCCTCTAACGCATTTTCAATTATTTAAATTTAGGACATAACCCTAGGTCTTGATTAAATGAATGTGTGCACGGTAAAATCGGGGGACCCAATTTCACCGTCATTGGGTTGCCCCGATAACGTGCTTCTCGAGGTTCGAAACCGAGGTCAAGACTCACCTTCGAAGGGCTGTCGGGTCTTGACCCCGGGGGAGTATGTACCAACGGCTATGTAGAAGGGAGTTCCCAAGACACACGGCTAAGTCTGACAAAGCCTAGCCGGCCTACTCTGAACCCGAATCAGGGTGTCACATCTAGCTGTGTCGTCTCCATATCTTCACAATTAATGTATGTCGTACCATATAAGGTTTCCCCTTCTATATAAAGGGGATCCTTGCCATTTTGTAACCAACTGATATTGCTCCAACTATTCTACACGGAATATATGATAACTCTCTCTCTTTTCTCTCTAACATACTCTCTCGATATTGTTGCTCTTATTTATTATCTTCATACTTGTTCTTCATTTATTTCTTATCATTGGCCATAAAGAGCCTCCTCTAATTATATCACGACTATTAGCCCTTCCCCGACTACCCCTAATAGCTCGAGCCCAAGCCCGGGATTCGACCTCGAGGCCCCAAACCAACAAGCTCGAGGCCCTGAATAACTAACTCATTGGTTCGATTATAACTCTATTTTAGCTTGCATTTCGTCCTTAAACTTCATACACATAGCATCAACTTCTTAACAACTAGCATAAAAATAGATCACGTATTTTTAGAGTCCCATCAACAAATTTAATTGTTATTACCATTTTCACGGTAAACAGTTTGGCGCCCAACACGGGGCTAAAAATAATAGTGATTATTTTCTTGCTAGTTTCGTTACAAAATGCAAGTTATCTTTCACACTTTTTCTTGTCCAATATCCTCAATTTCAGGTCAAAATGCCTGGCTCGGTAAGAAGGGCAGAAAACGACAACCTTGAAAACCACAAAGAGAAGGACATGGCTATTTCGAATGTCGGTACACCACCACAAAACTCAACCTGGGTGGAAGAAGAGATTCTCCGACAAGACGTCCATATGATTATTGGAGGGACCGACATCCCCCAAGGGCCCATGTTCAAGCGAACAAGAACGTCCACCACAGAAGAAGGGCCGACCCGAAACTGCATGTCCGAAGACACCTTAGCGTTCAGCGAGGAGGATCTCGAGGCCATGACGGAACCGCACAACGCATTGGTAATCTCGTTTCTTTTGAATAACACTAGGATAAAACGTGTGCTCGTGGATCCAGGCAGTTCGGCCAACATAATCAGATCAGAGGTAGTAGGACAACTGGGTCTACTCGATCGAGTCACTACCATCTCTTGAGTCCTCCACGGCTTCAACATGTCCGGCGAAGTAACAAAAGGAGAGATCACCCTCTCGATCGACACGTCTGGTGCAGTCCAGAACACCGAGTTTCATGTCATCGATGGCGACATGAGGTACAATGCATTGCTCAGCAGGCCTTGGATACACAGCATGAGGGCAGTACCGTCAACCCTACACTAGGTGATAAAATTTCCCACAAAGGATGGCGTAACGACTATATATGGAGAACAGCGGGCGGCGAAAGAAATGTTCGTGGTTTACTACGAGGTGCCGTCCCCAGACACCCGATTTCGGACAAGCCTAGGGACACGCAGGCCCCCAAGATTACGAAGAGGATTTCTCCACCCCTCGAACCTTCGTTGCCCCCGAAGAATCGGACGCAACTAAGTCAACAATCGAAGAACTGGAGCAGGCTGTTTTGATCGAACACCTCCCGGACCGTAAGGTATACCTGGGAACAGGGCTAACCCCCTAAACTCAAGAAAGGGTTCATTAAATTTCTTATTAATAATATGGACTGTTTTGCTTGGTCCCACTTAGATATGACAAGAATTCCGCCAGAAATAACCTCCCACAGACTGAGCGTTGATCCCAAGTTTAAACCCGTAAAGCAAAAGAGAAGACCACAGTCTGAGGTAAAACATGCTTTCATCAAAGAAGAGGTAACGACACTTCTTATAATAGGATCCGTTAGAGAGGTAAAGTACCCCGAATGGCTGGCCAATGTAGTAGTAGTACCTAAAAAGGGAAACAAGCTAAGAGCGTGCATAGATTATAAAAACTTGAATAAGGCGTGTCCCAAAGATTCCTTCCCACTGCCTAACATCGATCGTCTGATCGAGGCTACGGACGGCCACGAGACCCTCACCACTCTCGACGCCTACTCGGGGTATCAAATCCAGATGAACCCCGAGGACAGGGAGAAAACCACATTCATCATGAAGTATGGTACCTACTGCAACAACGTAATGCCCTTCGGGCTAAAAAGCGCGGGAGCAACGTACCAGCGCCTAGTTAATAAAATGTTCAAGCATCAAGTAGGTAAATCAATGGAAATATATATTGATGATATGCTAGTTAAGTCCATGCGCGCAGAGGACCATTTAACTCATTTGCAGGAAACTTTCGACATCCTAAAAAGTTACAACATGAAGCTTAACCCCGAGAAGTGTGCCTTCGGAGTGGGTTCGGGCAAATTCCTGGGCTTCATGGTATCAAGCAGAGGGATCGAGATTAACCCCGACAAAATTAAGGCCATCAAAGAAATCACGATGGTGAACAATGTAAAGGTCGTGCAACGACTAACAGGGCGGATAGCAGCCCTGGGCAGATTCATATCAAGGTCATCAGACAAGAGCCATCATTTCTTCTCTTTGCTTAAAAGAAAGAACAACTTCGAAATGTACTCCAGAATGCCAACATGCCTTAGAGGAGCTAAAACGATATCTGACTAGTCCACTTTTGGTGCATACGCCAAAGGATGGTAAAACACTATATCTGTACCTAGCCATGTCTGAAATAGCTGTAAGCGGCGTACTGGTTCGAGAGGAGCAAGGTACGCCATTCCCTATTTATTATGTAAGTCGGACCCTAGGGGACGCCGAAACCAGGTCCCATCTGGAAAAATTGGCTCTCGCGCTAATAAGCGCTTCGCAAAAACTGAAGCCCTATTTTCAATGCCATCATATCTGCGTTCTGTCAACGTATCCCCTCCGGAGCATACTGCATAAACCCGAGCTATCGGGCCGATTGGCCAAATGGGCCATTGAACTCGGTGGGTATGATATCGAGTATCAACCCCGAACGGCCATCAAGTCCCAAATTCTGGTGGACTTCATGGCCGATTTCTCGCCCTCCCTCGTACCCGAGGTAGAGAAGGAACTTTTATTAAAATCAGGCACGTCTTCTGAGGTACGGACCCTGCTCATAGACAGCGCCACAAACATAAGAGGATCCGGGCTCGGTATAGTCCTGAAAGCCACCCGTTGGCGGCGTAATCAGACAATCTATTAAAACCGCAAAATTGACTAACAATGAAGCCGAGTACGAGGCTATGATTGCAGGTTTAGAACTGGCCAAAAGCTCGGGAGCTGAGACCGTCGAGGCGAGATGCGATTCACTCCTGGTAGTACGCCAGGTGAATGGGAGCTACAAAGCTCGAGAAGACAGAATGCAGAGATATTTGGACATAATCCAAGTCGCACTATGTCGCTTCAAAGAATGTACCTTAGTCCATGTACCTCGAGAGCAGAACAGCGAGGCCGACGCCCTCGCAAATCTAGGATCTTCTGTTGAAGAAGAGGACCTATTCCCTGGGGTTGTTGTTCAGTTATTTAAATCAGTGGTCGAGGAAGGTCACGCTGAGATTAATTCCACCAGCCTAACATGGGATTGGAGGAATAAATATATTGATTATTTAAGGGATGGGAAGTTGCCCGCATACCCAAAAGAATCAAGGGCCCTACGAACCAAAGCAGCCCGATTCTCGCTCGACGAAAACGAGACTCTGTACAGGAGAACTTTTGATGGCCCCCTGGCGGTATGTCTAGGGCCAGGTGACACAGATTATGTACTCCGAGAAATTCACGAGGGTACTTGCGGAAACCATTCTGGCGCCGACTCCTTAGTCCGAAAGGTGATTAGAGCAGGCTACTATTGGGACAACATGGAAAAAGACACCAAAGAATTCGTCCGAAAATGCAACAAATGCCAGAAATTCACTCCTATGATTCACCAGCCCGGCGAGCAACTACATTCGGTCTTATCGCCATGGCCATTCATGAAATGGGGAATGGACATTGTCGGCCCCCTGCCAACGGCACCAGGTAAAGCTAAATTCATTTTATTTATGACTGACTATTTCTCAAAATGGGTGGAAGCGCAGGCCTTCAAAAAAATAAGAGAGAAGGAAGTCATCAACTTCCTATGGGATCACATTATATGCCGATTCGGAATCCACTCTGAAATAACATGCGACAATCGGGAGCAAGGTAACACAGTTCCATGAAGACCACAAAATCAAGAGAATCCTGTCAACGCCTTACCACCCATGTGCAAACAGCCAGGCCGAATCCACGAATAAAACCATCATTCAGAACTTAAAAAAGAAGTTGGAGAACGCCAAGGGAAAGTGGAGAGAAACGCTGCCCGAAGTACTGTGGGCATACCGAACGACTTCAAAGTCAAGCACAGGGGAAACACCTTTCTCTTTGGTATACAGCGCCGAGGCTTTGATACCAGTGGAGGTCAGGGAGCCGAGCGCCAGATTCCAACACACTACCGAGAGCTCGAACAACGAGGCCATGACAACGGCCCTTGAACTACTGAATGAAAAACGAGAAGCCTCGATGATCCGAATGGCCGCCCAGAAATAGAGAATCGAAAGAGTACCATAACAGGAGAACAAACCTCCGGTATTTCGCGGTCGGAGACTTGGTTCTAAGCAAAGTAACTCTCAACACACGAAATCCTAATAAAGGAAAGCTAGGATAGAACTGGGAAGGACCATACCGTATCCTCGGAATAGTCGGCAAAGGATCTTATAAGCTCGCACCATGGAGGGCGAACAACTTCCGAGCAACTGGAACGTATCAATGCTAAAACGATATTATTGCTAGGACATCCGATTATAAATTCCACGAATGCCCTCGAGAAGGTGTTGCACTCTTTTCCTTCGATCAGATTTTGTCCCCGGAAGGGTTTTTCTGGCAAGGTTTTTAACGAGGCAACATCCACGTGCTACCCAAGGAAGACTCAACAAGTATTCGACGCTTCCTCTACAATCAACCACCGAATATTGGAAGACCCCCACCCCCCCGGGTTCCAATATTAAAATGACGTATCGGGCCAAACAGTCGAACAAATCGTGCCTACATTGTCGGTCCCATGGCAACAAGACGACATGTACTTGTGCCAAGTAATCAATGAATATCTTTTGCCAAAGAATCTCATACTCCAAAGGAAACTCAGCATTTTCGCCAAAACGATTCCTCCATTAAGAACACCCCGAATACTCGGAGACTAGCGTCGATAATTTGGCACCCGCATGACCTCAGGGTCGAAACTCCGAACTCGTAAGCCCTCAACGAGGCAGCATGGAAATCATGAAATATCTCCAAAAAGAGAAAGAAAGCATCACGAATACTCGGAGACTGTCGTCAAAAACTCAGAAAACGCATGACCTCAGGGTCGGAATCTCAGAGATTGTAAGCCCCCAATAAAGCAATTTCGAGCTCACGAGAATGGCTCCCGAGCCAAAACAAACTCGATTACTCAGAGACTGTCGCCAATCACCATTCATTAAGAATCCCGAGGCCATAAGACCCCGAGCGGGCAAACTCGGTCTCGTAAGACCTACATAAGGCGACATCAACAAACTGTAAGACCTCAAGCAAGACATGAATCATACTTATACCAAGTATCAACAAACTATAAGACCTCAAGCAAGGCATGAATCATACTTGTACCAAGTATCAAGTAACTGTAAGACCTCAAAGGCAAGAAAATTTTGTAAGACCTTACTACAGGCATAAAACTCCCGAAGTTTAGGCTATATGTCGCATTTGTAAGATTCCCGAAAGGGCATACCCTCGATATAGACGCCTAAACTACTACACTCGGGACCAGAAAATGGATCCGGCCAAACACGAATGACTACAGTCATAAGGTTGTACCAGCCAAACTAACGCGATTCGGGGACGCCCGACCGTCACTACAAAATCATAGGCCATTACTTCGAATCTACTTCGAAAAGAACCGGTTAAACAGGCTACCCTCGACAGGAAAAAGAGCTTCGACCACGTCAGCTCCAAATCACAAGGCTTCGAGCTACTCAGCCTACGAGCCAAACCTTCCGAGGTGCTCGAACATCGCCACAAACGACTTGAAATCGAGGTTCTTCCCAAACTGATGACGGGTCAGACAAAATCATTTCAAAAGTCCTTAACGAGAGGAAAATAAAGCCTACATTAAAAAGGTCGCTTCGACCCTAAGCGTAAGAGCCATTGTCGCCAGCTTGCATAAAAGGTCGCTTCGACCCAAAGCGTAAAAGCCATTGTCGCCAGCTTACGTAAAAGGCCGCATCGGCCCAAAGCGCAAGAGCCATTGTCGCCAGCTTTCATGAAAGGACGCATCGGCCAAAGCATAAGAGCCATTGTCGCCAGCTTGCATAAAAGGTCGCTTCGACCCAAAAACTAAGAGCCATTGTCGCAAGCCTAATAAGCCTCAGGTACGCGCACATAAAAGATCGCCTTGATCAAGGGCGTAAGAGCCATTGTCGCCCGCCCATGCAAACACGAAAGCTTGAGGGTCAAATGAGCTCGAGTCGAAACCCGACTCGGAGACTAAACCCAAAATAGTTGAGCAGAAGCATAAGGGCTCTAACGCCATCTTATACTAAAGGTCGTGTCGACCGAGCGCCTAAGAACCCCCGGGCCTGCCTAATGAGCCCCGGGGCCGTATCACGAATCTAAGGATTCTAGCCAAATTTGGAACCAGATCACCTGGTCGAAGTCAAGACAGAAAGGGGCATAGAAGAAGCAAAGCCACAAAGCTTCCTATTATACATATGCAAGTATGAAAATACTATATACAAAGAGGGAAATGGACAGAATCCTGATCCATCGTCGGGCCTACGTTCTCGATGGCTCCACCATGAGTTGTACCCCTGTAACTACGAGTCCTCCAACGGCCCCTTCTCAATGGCATCTTCCCTTTCCGGGGGTCCACCTTCATTTTTAGCACCACCTGAGCCGCCGCCCGGTACACCTCCAAAGGTCTACTTTCGAGATTCCAACCAAGTGCGATCCACAGCTCGAGTTAATTCCGGTCTAGCCTCGTCAGACGCCCCCTTAACGCGAGCACTTGCGGCAATAGCGTCCTCCCCATGCAAGGATACAAGCGCCTCGGCCTTGGCTTTGATCCTAGATAGTACAGCTACCAGCTCGGAATAGAGACATCTGTACTTGTCACTATCCTCCTTCGCATCCTGGAACTTACGCCCGACTGAGGTCACTTTCCCCTAGAGGGTGTCCTTCTCGGAGGTTATCTCCTCTACGTACCGTCTAAGCTCGGAAATTTTGGCATCTCTGGCCCGGAGCTCCTCCCTCAGCAAGGCATTTTCCTTCTCAAACTACACGAAGCGGGTCCAAGATGTTAAAGCACTGGAATCTGACAAAGATTCAGATAATAGTAAACGGGGGCTGAGTAACCTGCTCGGTAAGATAGGCTTTCTCACGCTCACAACGGGCCACCTCGTCCTGGTATCGGGTGAAAGCCTGGCTATAAAGCGCCTTGGCCTGAAGCCATGAAAAAAGATAAGTTAGAAAAACAAAGATCGGAAGCAGCCTAGAGCGGCGGACAGAGTTAGCGAAAATTACCCGCTCACAAAGTCTGCCCATTTCGCCAAAAATGAGTGAATCATCGACCTCGGGAATTCCCTCGAGTATGGTTGGCAGTGTCTCGAGCGCATCTCCGCCTTCGACAGGTGTCCCCGCATCAGAGGGCTCTTCATGTGGGGTATCCTACGCTCCTCGAGGTGGTAGGGTCGTTCCGTGAGGAGAATCAATTGCGACCACGGCGTTGGAAAGATCAGTCAAAGTCTTCATCCCTTGTCCACCCAGGGCCCCAGAGTTGGGCCGCTCCGAATTGCCAATCAAGGGCACCTCGACTAGAGAAGAATCCTGGCCGCCAGCCAACTCGGGGGTAGTACTCGATACTCCATCCGTGGTCTCCCCTCCACGAAGCTGAACCACAACGGCATCAAGATCCGGCTCAGAACCCTCCATCTCAACGACCCAGGGATCGACCAAGTTTATAAACTCCTCGGGAGCCGTCGGGAATTTTCTCTCTCCCTCACCTTCAGCTCGAGGGTTTCCTGCCGTTTTTGGAGTCAGAGCTGCCGGGTCGACCCTAGCTCTTCCACCTTAACCTTCTTGAATTCCGGCGGCCCGTCCGATGGATCCCTCTGCATTCTTTTCCTCTCGCCGGGCACCAGGGCGTTTCCCTCAACGGGCAGTGCTCCCTTCATCAATGGGACTTCCTCCAGACCTACACAAATGCAGAGGTTAAATACAAAGAATGGAGAATGCTACTAATAGCGATTTGGATAGAAGAATGCGGCTACAGCAGGTTTCGGAGCTTACCGTGATCCTTGGCTTCCCACCGAGCTCGGGATAAATCGTTCCACACTCATTCAGCATATGGGCAGATCGAATACAAGCGGCCGACCCAATCCAGGAGGTCCAGAACCGCGCCAGGGTAGGTCGCTACGGCTGAAATGGTATGAGAAGTAAAATTAGATGCTTGGAGAAACATTGTCAAAGAGAAGCAAAGGAAGTCTAGATAACACGTCTACTTACGCCCCTCGTTCCGCTTCTCAGGGAACGGCATCTTTTCCGCCGAAATCAGGTCGGAAGTCCTAATTCGGACAATGACGGGGGGTCCGATTTCCCCGTCATTGGGATGCCCCGATAACATGCTTCTCGAGGTTCGAAACCGAGGTCGAGACTCACCTTCGAAGGTTTGTCGAGTCTCGACCCCGGGGGAGTACGTACCTACGGCTATGTAGAGGGGAGTTCCCAAAACACACGGCTAAGTCTGACAAAGCCTAGCCGGCCTACTCAGGACCCGAATCAGGGTGTCACATCTAGTTGTCCCGTCTCCACATCTTTACAATTAATGTATGTTGTGCCATATAAGGTTTCGCCTTCTATCTAAAGGGGATCCTTACCATTTTGTAACCAACTGATGTTGCTCCAACTATTCTACACGGATTATATGATAACTCTCTCTCTCTTTTCTCTATAACATACTCTATCGATATTGTTGCTCTTATTTATTATCTTCATACTTGTTCTTTATTTATTGCTTATCATTGGCCATAAAGAGCCTCCTCTAATTATATCACGACTGTTAGCCCTTCCCCAACTTCCCCTAATAGCTCGAGCTCGAGCTCGGGAATCGACCTCGAGGCCCTGAATAGCTACCTCATTGGTTCGATTATAACTCTACTTTAGCTTGCATTTCGTCCTTAAACTTCATACACATAGCATCAACTGCTTAACAACTAGCATAAAAATAGATCACGTATTTTCAGAGTCTCATCAACAAATTTAATTGTTATTACCATTTTCACGATAAATAGAATCAAATGTGTTTTCAATTAAAATCATGAATTAAAGTTCAAACCAAGGGAATGAATCAAAGGGAAATGCTTGGGTTATGGTTTAGACCTTACCCTATGGAATAAACTTGAAGAACATCCTTGAATTCTCCCCATCCCAAACTTTCAAGATGAGAAAAACTCCAACAACATTAATAACCAAAAATACCCAGTTGCTCTACCTCATTTCTTGTTCCAAATTATCCTGAAACTCGCTTTTGATGCCTCCAATAGATTCCTCGTGAAATTCCAGTCAACCTGGATTTTGAATTACTCCATTTGATGTTATAATGAAGGACATATGTTGGTTTCAATATTTGGAAATAATACAGTTTTTAAATACGAATTCGATGGTAATTTCGTAATGAATCTGAAAATTTTGGCAACCCTATTTGTAATAAAACGACCATAATTATTCATACGATGCCGAAACTTGATGATTTCAGTTGCTACGGTTCCAAAATTACGATACAGATATAATGGTTTAGTCGAAGCACAAATTAAAGGTTGTATGCTCAATATGGTAACCTTTATGCTCAAATCGACGTCGAAACCGAAAACAATCACCATAATCCAAAACTCATCGAAATTAAACCAAACTTTATGGACATATCCAAATAATCATACAAACTTATTTGAATAATTAAAACCTGATTCCGAGACCGTTTACCATAAAGTCAAACCTTGGTCAACTTTTCCAACTTAAAGCTTCTAAAACGAGAATCATTCTTCCAAATCAATCTCGAACTGCTCGAAAACCAAAACCAACCATACACGCAAGTCATAATACATAATATAAAGCGACTCAAAGTCTCAAACCATATAATGGAAAGCTAATGCTCAAAACGACTGGTCGGGTCGTTACATTCTCCCCTACTTAAAAATATGTTCGTTCTCAAACGTACCAAGAGTCATTCCAAAGCCATCAAATAGCCATATACTCTCAGCAAACTCATAACCATATGTTATATCACGTCACCCAAATATATATAAGCCCAACAACGCCACCTAACAAAGGATCCTTACTTCAACCTTAGTCCATAAACCTTTAAACCCAAATCCCCAACATCCGGAACTCATTATATGACCCGATTCTTGCATCTGTGCCTTATAACTCTGAACAAGCTGTATCAATCCATAATCATATCTCAAAACATAATCACATGATATATCACATAACTCAAATAATCATAGCAATAACTTCCGACCGTAATAGTTGCTCGATAACCAACACGACACCTATAACAAACCTCATAAAACTAAAATATTTGTTCTAAACCTTCATACACTGCCAATGATGAAGGAAACATACAGAAACTCATAACCACCCACCATATTAACACGTCGTGGAGATCTTTTACCCGATAAGAACCATAGCCAAAATCTAACCCGACTAGCGACACAATTCTTGCAGTCATGCCTTAATCAAATCTGATGGCACTCATTTCAGGCCCAATAACCTCACCTCATCTAGTAAAAGCTACTCGATCGACCTGTCACCAAAACCTACCTAGAGCCACATACCATGCAGCTCGTGCACTAACGAACGATAACTCAAAAAATACCCAATGATGGAAAGAGAATGGAAATTAAGAAACCATCCTGCCAGCTCAACCGATACCACCATGAAGCGCAATGCTATCAATCCACCACATAAGGGGAAACATAACACACGAAATTAGCACAAAGGATGATATCCTAGCATAACGCCGCTGCGATGCATGACCCAATCCAAACACCGGTCCATATGAAATACCTCAAGCCACAATTATCAAAATCAACAACCACATGCAATTCAACATCAAGTACACAAAGTGCATGACCATAACCATGCAGAAGCAAATAACGCAATATACCATAGCCCGAGAACACCATAATCAAGGCGCAATCAACCATTCAACACCCCAATAACCATTTCGCTCGAATTTTGCTATAAGGCCCAAATATTAGCGCATTGGGTGTGCATATAACCAAAAAATCACAACCCCTCGTAGCATAGAAGAGTAACACATACTACATATCAGAACACGATCAAGCTCAACTCTAACTGAATGACACACCTTTAAGCAATAACGGTGTTGAGTCAACAAATCCGACCTGATGTAGAATAAACATCCTCATTGGGCCTACAATGGGCCCCCAAATCAACTCCGATCATCCCCAAATGGATAAATGGACCTCCAAAAGTCCACAATGACCTAACCATAGCACGTACTGCCATCTAGCTAACTTTGGCCACATCTGCACAGTCCGCAACCTTCAAACAATCTGCTTCTGAAAACTCATCAAATCCATAGAACACATGAATCACCACAGCCGATCCCAACTCCACCACTCGAATGGCTAACATATATCTCATACATAATCATCCCCACAAGAAATACTTCTATAATTCTTCCATGCCACATAGCAAAATCTGAACATCAGTAGTCAATCAACGATGCTTGTACCGCAATACCAATGAAGCATCTGTAAGTCAAAACACAGTGCGCCTTCGGAAATGCACACCCTTCTCAAGAGATACCAAGTAGTAACAGCATTCATCAAGTCATTTTAAATCGTTCATGTAGTCTAAGAATTCATGACCTTCCCTTAAAAACTGACTTGTGACCTTGCATATGCAAATCTCAATCCCACACAACACACCAGATCTATCATGCCATCATATGAAAATCTCATAATCAACTCTGAGTAACCAGCAGAATATATACCCGATCAGTCAGAAACCTTCCATTTGATCCCATCCAGGAGAAAATCACAATACGCAACATGCTCCTCACGCCGGTAGGAAATATCCATCTCAAACCATGGTAGAAACCATCGAGAACTCTTTGAAACCCATTTGCATACAACCAAGCCATCAGAACTTAATCTCTTTAACTCAAGTAAGCCACGCAGGTCGCCAAACCCAAGAGTAATGCCACAAAACACCTCTAGAGACTCACCGCATCATAAGTACCCAAAGAACTGATCATATCCATTACTGTGCTGATCCAACTTACTACCAAGCTGTCATATGTCTCCGAGTTCCTTCTGAATTATCCTCAAGTTGACACTTCTCCTTGCCAGAACACCACGATCCTTGCCCAAAACTCACCACAAACGATCCTAGCATAAAACCACACCACCCTAAGGTCATAAACCATTGTATTCCCTCTTAAGCACCCCAAAAGTACCACAACCGAGACACCCACTATGAAGAGACCTTCTGTGAATCTAAAGTCGTTTCCTTCACCTTCCTAATACTAAAATATAGAATCCATAATGATATATGAGTACCATGAGTCTCGACAACATCCAATGTAAATTTTAGATTCTAGACGTATATAAATTCAAAAAATTCTCAATTGCTACATATAAATAAATCTTGAATCCATTGAACCTTCTCGAAAGTCATCCACTCTATTTAAATCTCAATTGCACCACCCAAACGGGCCAAACGATCTGTTCCCCATTAGCATGACAACACCCAAAGAAGTAACCCCGCATTAATATGACGGAGCAGATTCCTACTCAATGCGCACTACATCCTTCACGAATAACAACTCAATCATTCCATGATTCCCATATATCCATAAAGTGTAATACACCATGCATCCAAAAAAAATTCTTGCTTAAGTCATCCTCAAAACCAGGCTCTGCAAGTCGTAATCGATCTACAAGTATGCCTCAGACTGAAACAAATGGAACAAGCAACCATGTAATCAAATCGTCGATAGCAGACTCCCCCACCTGGCTCAAAGCCAAAGATCAAAACACTCAATAACTCACAATGCCCATACTATATTACTGCCATATTACCGTATTGAGATTCAACTAAGTCCTTCATAAGCTCATGTAACTCCAACCATATAATACATCAAATCATCTACTAAGCTTGCATTCATCCTCGTGACAGTCAGGTCAACTTTCTTAACCAATCCAAACTCAAATCGCAATACCTATACCCACTGGTGGAAAAGAAAGCCTCCACACAACATCATAAGGATCACACATACGTAGATTACCCCGCAGGTGATAACCTACCTGCTTGGCCTCAAACTGACATCTCTATATGCCATTTCACAGCCACAACTACTACGGAATCACATAATCTTCCTGAGTCTGAACTCATCAACAAGACATGAAAATCTACTTTGTTCCACAAATGAAATAAGATGAAACAATCTCTCAAAAACCTTCATAACTCAAGACTATATAACACATCCATAGAAATCGAGCATCCAATAGTCCTTTTCACATCTCAAGCGAACTTTTCCCGTCACATTCAATCCATCTGAACACATCCCGCAATCATATCCTACTCATCATATAGCAATCCAACTACTCACCGAGCAACTAGTCCCACTCATAGGGACACCACTGGACATAAAAGTCCAAAACCACATGCTCTCACAACTGAAACTATCAAGCCTAAGCTGCGGTCCAAGACGAGACTCAAGTCCTCCAGACTGGTCCATCACTAAAACACATAACACATATCTCCTACCTCATCCATGGAATCCACAAGCCGTCGATTACAGCTAATACTGAGTGCTCACATGCGCATGCGAGTGAGTGAAAGTAATTCAAAGAGATACGCCTCAAGTTGAATCAATGCCGCATGATAAAGAAAGAAAGATGGGATGTTTATCCTAAATGCCCGGTAGCCTCTCGAAGATAGGTATGGACGTCATCATACCGATCCGCAAGACTCTACTATACAGTTGCTCATGACTAGTAGAACCTATGAACCTAGGGCTCTGATTCCAACTTGTCACGACCCAAATTCAACTAGTCGTTATGGCATCTAACCCAACCCGCTAGGTAAGCCAGTTAACAATAAAACACAATATAATGATAATGGTAAGAGTCAAAAATGAAATAAATGAATTTCATACAATTCCCCAAGGACTGGTAGTACAAATCATGAGCTTCTAAGACTTAGAGTTACAAAGATCTGCTCGAAACATACATAAATAGATTTATAAATCTAAAGATACCAAGAATATGAGGCAGCTATAACCGGAACGTAGGTACATCTTCAATGCCAGCTCCCGCCACTCGCAGTAACATCAGCTCCAAAATCTACACGCAAGGTGCAAAAGTGTAGTATGAGTACAACCACCCAAGTACTCAATAAGTAACAAACCTAACCTTAGGTTGAAAGCATTGACGAGCTTGGATAACGGTTAGAGACCAAAACCAATAGCTAAAAATAAATCTTAATAATATAATAAAAGCAGCACAAGTAATAATTCAATGATATCATTCTCAACTCGTTCACAGTTATGGAAAAATAGGCATGCTTTTCAGGTATAATAGTAAAACCCAAATCATTCACTGAAATCACCAAATATGAGTAAATTAGAAAACTGTGATTTCTTCCAAAAACTTTCAACAACGGATGAGATATTTCATTCTCAAATGGCATGAGAAAATTACTTTTATATGCTTACGGGTCAATATGCTTGTGAAATCATGAATGTCACAAAATCGTGTAGCATGAGGAAATTCATCTCTATGCATGTAAGTCAAGTATGCATGTCAAGTGCAATTCATCACAGTGATGAACTCATCTACTCACACTCTCAAAGTACTCAATCTGACTATCTCTCACTACTACTCATCGCGTTCAATCACTCAGCACACTCAGTCACTCAGCACTGTATGGTACGGTACCTGCGCTCACTGCTGGCATGTCAGACTCTGGAGGGTTGGATCCTTGCCTAAGCACTAATATAATCCAACATGGCATGCTGCGACGTGCAGCTAGATCACATTATGAATCAATAAAACATATTGTGGCGTGCAGCCCGATCTATCAATAATAAAGAAGCTTATAAGGCATGCTGCGGCGTGCAGCCTGATCCATATAACATATATATATATATATATATATATATATATATATATATATATATATATAGGCAATATTTCCTGTTGTGGCGTGCAATCCGATCCACAATATATGTTACAACAGGACTCTCGGGACCCAACTCAATCATCAATCTCTCCAGCCTCTCGGGATCAAATCTCATGCCAATCAGTCCAAACAATGATAACATAATGTGACAACAAAGGATAACAGAGACTGAGATATTATATGTGAATGAATGAATATGATTGAGTATGTAACTGCAATTTAAGAAAATAACTCAACAGCAGAGATGACCACAATGGGTCCCAACAGAATAAGCATATAGCCTAAACATGATTCACAGCTCAATTTCTCTAATAAGTAGAAATTTCATAGATAGAAACAAGATTAGGTAATTACACAGTATCACAGAATCAACCAAGTCATAATTCACACGATGCACGCCCGTCACCTAGCATCTGCGTCACCTCAACACCAATCACATAACATGTATGTTCAGGGATTCATACAGCATCAAGATTAGAAGTGTTACTTACCTCAAACAAGTCGAATCCAATACCTAGAAAACCAAACAATACTCTAGAAATGCCATCCTATGCGTACCGACCTTCGAACGGCTCAAAAATAACCAAAAGCAACTCAAGAACATCAAATAATGCCAAAGGAAACGAACCCAATCGATAAAGGTCGAATCTTTAATCAAAAGGCCAAAGTCAACCAAAAAGTAAGCAAAAGTTAATGTCGGGTCCACCTTGGATTCCGAATACCGAGTGAAGATAAACCAATACATGCTCACACGAATAAAAACCAACTCAATCGGAGTCAGATAGCTCAACTAATTTGCGAAAACATCTCTCTTGGGTTTCATAACCCGAGAGTCCAACCCACACTAGTATGGTCCCATATCTCGCAAAATACTCCTCCAAAACTCGCCAAATTCGAGTATGTTATTCTCCTAATATAGGAGAATAACACTCCAAGAGGAATAGAGAATTAAACGCCTCTAACTCATTTTCAATTTTTAAAATTTAGGACATAACCCTATGTCTTGATTTAAAGAATTAAATGGGTTTTCAATTAAAATTGTGGATTAAAGCTTAAACCAAGGGAATAAATCAAAGGGAAATACTTAGGTTATGGTTTAGACCTTACCCTATCGAAGAAACTTGAAGAACATCCTTGAATTCTCACAATCTCAAACTTTCAAGATGAGAAAAAACTCCAACAACATTAATAGTCAAAATGCCTAGTTGTTTTGCCTTCTTTCTTATTTCAAACGATCCTGAAACTTGATTTTGATTCCTCCAATAGCTTCCTTGTGAAATTCTAATCAACTTAGGCTTTTGAATTACTCCATTTGATGTTATAATGAAGGAGATATGTTGGTTTCAGTATTTGAAAATAGTGTAGATTTTTAAATACGAATTCAATGGCAATTTCGTAATTAATCTAAAAGTGTAGCAACCCAATTCTTAGTAAAATAACCATAGATTACTCATACGATGTCAAAACTTGATGATTTCAGTTGTTATGGTTCCAAAATGATGATACAGATATAATGGTTTAGTCGAAACACGAATTAAAGGCCGTCTGCTCAAGATGGTAACCTTTTATTCTCAAATCAATGTCGAAACCGAAAACAATCACCATACAACCCAAACATATCCAAAACTCATCAGAATTTAATCAAACTTTGTGGACATGTTCAAAATCATCATACAAACTTATTGGAATAATTAAAATCCGATTCCGAATTCGTTTATCCAAAAGTCAAATCTTGGTCAACCCTTCCAACTCCCGAACTGCTCAAAAATTGAATCCAACCATACACTCAAGTCATAAAATATAATATGAAGCTACTCAAAGCCTTAAACAATTGAATGAAATGCTAAAGCTCAAAACGACCGGCCTGTCGTTACAGGCATAGGTCAAAGCATCAATGAAACTAACCATCTTAGCCATTGCCTCCCGAAACATAGGTGCAGCAATGAAACCTTCTGGATGCTGAATGTGCACTGTCGCGCCCCCTTTTTTGCTCCTCGCGGAGAAACATTTTCATGGGGGAATCGACTCGTTTCCCTTTGGGAATTGGGTTTTTGAAGAGTCGCCACCTAACAGATTATGGTGTGTTAGGGCACCTAGAGTAATTAACTCATGGACTAGTTCTGCATTACCAGAGATTTAGGGTAAGGGATCAAAATAACCTTGAGGGGAAGGTGTGAGGCACCCCTCGCGGTCCACAACAGTGGGTCCCGGACGAACTTATATTTATGTGAATTAGTCAAACAAACAAATAAACAGTTTTACCACGTACTTGCAAGTAAAGGCATGTTTTGACATTCAAGTAATGAAACAAGGAAAAGGGTTTGAATAGGTTGCACATATATAAAGAAAAGTAAATTCCTTTAAACAACGGGAGTTAGGAAAGGGGTTCCTAGGTTGGTTAGCCTACAGGATCACCCCACACAATGTCCGGTAATCACTCCTCAATGAGGGGCTACACATGACATTAGTGCGTAGTCATCATATCCTTACTACCCAATTTCTTCCCCTTGGTTATAGCCTAAAGCGTTCTAATAACCTTGATAGATGTCCTAGGCGTGCACTACCCGTCCCTTCTTCATGGTCCTGGAGGTATTTAGGACCTCTAGTTTTAGGTAGTTCTAGACCATCCTAAAGTATTTAAAGGAAAAAAATCTAAGCGTCAATCAAAACAAGTTGGACTGTATTTCAAAAAGGGAACAATTAAAGGCTCACATTTACCTCCACAAACATAACGAGCAAATGCACGTCTCAGACAACTGTTTTTAAGTATTTAAGAGAAAACTTTAGAACATGATATCTAGATGAGCAAACAGTATACAGTATCGAATCAGGACCCAAGTGTGAAGAACTGAGTCCATTTGCCTACTGATTTTAGACCTGAGAATCTTTAAGCAGTAAACATAAGCAAAAACAGTTTTCTCGTTTTATAAAAGTTCATCACCTAAGGCTTGCCCAGGCGTGGGATCATGCATAATAGTTACCACAATCATTACAGTTCAGAAGCCGTTTACCATAAGAGCATGTTGTTCTAGTTGATACGAATCTGAGAATGCAGAGATTATTACCAGTTTTATTCAGAAAACATCAAAATGTGAGAGTATTTTTTATTACCTTTTCATGAATCAGTAATTAACTAGGCGTCTTAAGCAAAATGCAAACAGGATCCTAGAACATGGTATCTAATATGCACACGCAAATGGCAGGATGGTTAAAAACAGAATCCCTAAGGCATGATTTCTAAATGCACACAAGAGTTGAGGAATTATTGAAATATGACTTCTGAATGCACAAGAGTAACAGCTTTTATGCTAATATTGTTATTGTCCTAGGAACAGGATTTCTAAGTGATAGACATAAAACATGGATTAGTGACGGATGAGATGCTAAAACAGTAGACATGAAATCCTAGGAACATGATATCTAGTGCATATTTTTTGCATGATTTGGATGAGTGTATTGATCCTATAAACATGGATTCTAATGCAGATATAAATAATGTAAAGCCTATGACATGCTTTCTACCCCAGTGATATTAATAGGATTATATAGCTACTCCTCCCGTTTCACTAGCCATCCCCAATATTTGTTTACAAATAATTATTACAAACCAGCTGAATAAATTACATAAAAAATGAAGAAAAAGAAGAAGTTAACTATAAGGAGCCTGAAGCAAGCCCAAGTCTATCTTGAAGATACCAGATTTTCCATAGCCTCAAATGCCAAAATGCCATAGCCAATTTCATCTCTAGGTGTGTCAGAGTTCCTAATGGACCTCAAGGATCCCGGGCAGTGCTCACACCCAGACTTCATAACCAAAACTGAGTAAATGCAGTGTGGAAGGGACAGCCCCGGTGCATCAGAGTTCAGAGGGGTCTCACAGGGATCCCAAGGCAGTCACACACTGGAGGGGCAGAACCTAGGGACTTAAGAGTGGAGTGAGAGTGCTTGACATAGTTTTGGAAAGGTTTGATAGGAAGCACTGTATTGAAAAATACTCAAGTGAGGTAGTTTTATAAAAATAGGAGAGCTGTTTAGCAGAAAAACAGTTTGGGCAAGAATTCTGTAAACAAACAACAGATCAATCATAGAGCAAACAGAGTCCTAACCACATGATACATACAAAGGGAATTCGGATTTGGGGATACATAATACACATGATGAACATATGACAAACAGAAGTCTTTTGTAATTAAGGAGTAGCTAACAGTGCAAGCAGTAAGGCATGGATTTCAGAGGTGCTAATGAGAACATAGTTATAGAATCAGAAGTGCATAGGGGGTTTATGGGATTGGGAGATGACATAGTATAGGATAGCAACAGTGAGTACATAGAAGTACTAGACATGATTGGGCATAGCATCAAAATAACTTAGGGTAACAAATCAGTTTTGCAAAACAGGTGCAAACCAGAAACCAACTAACACATAACCATTCAAACATATACTAATAGAGTACAACCAGTACATATTACAAGGAATGGACAAGCTCATATCATGCTGATCACATATTTCAATTAATCCAACAGACTAACAGTGATCCAAATAGGCTAGTTACATATTGAAAGGTCAGATAATAGACAGGAACAGACTGGTAACTATTAAACTTAAATAGCAAGAAAAACACATAGTGTTTAGGACTTGAATTGAAATCACAACATACTAGTTAAGGAGAATAGACACAAAGTGAAGAGCAATAGGGTGCAATGATTAGCCTTGGCTTACAGCCGGCTAATTCAGTAATAGTAGCAAGTAACAAGAAAGAGAGCAGAAAAGCTTTAAGTGTGTGAGGGAGTTGTGAACTAATGTTCGTTTCTAATGAGAGTAGAAGAAAGCATATATATAGTAGTTTGAAAGCTAGGTAAATAAGGTAAGAATCGAATTGTTCAGTAATTGGAGAACTTGGAATCAATTAAAGTGAAATCAGTCCAAGTCTTCCCTTAATTAAGGGAGACATTATGAACGGTAAAGAACAGGTACCAAATAAGGAAAGAGTTCAAAAGACCTAAGTACAGAATAAGCAATTAGGGGTAGATACATAGAGTTCTAAATGAAATAACAGTAAGAATCGAGCAATAATGCAGTCAATCACGTAACAAGGTAAGAAAATATTTTAAAGGTTGTGAGAACAGGAAAAGTAGTCGGAAATCAGTAAAGAGTATCATCCCAGGAAATCAGGGATTTAAAGAATTGGAAAATAGTACTAATACTGAGAGAAAAATTATAAACTTCCATGAATAACAAGTACTGATTATAGCCAGAAAGAGACAAATCAGAAACCATAGTAAGACATTATTGGGGTAGAAATCACAAATCCAAACATATTCATGGGCTTCGAACACACACATAGCAGAATCGACAAGCAAGAATGAACTCGGGATTTTAACATAGTGTTAATACTGGGGTTTTAACATAACAAATTAGGATTGAAAAGCAATTTTAACAAAAAGTCATTCAAACATATGAGAATCAGAGAACAACATTAAAAAGACCAGAAATATGTTTTGAAAAAGAAAGTTCCAAAAACCCTAATGGGAAATTAAAGCGATGCTTTGAGAAATCAAAAGGTTTTTCATAAAACACATGAAAATAGCTCAGAAAAACCTTAGATCTGTTACAGATCTAAGAGGTACGGAAAAGAGATTAGGGTTTTCTAGAAAATGACACAGAAATAGATAGGCCGGCTTAGAAACCCATAGGTTTAATCGAGAAATATGAAGATCTTACTCAGAATCACACTGCAAGGGCCTGAAACAGGCGAGAAAGGAACCATAGATGCAAGCCAGCTAGCCCTGGTCCCTTGAGGACCCTGGAGATGGCAAGATTACTGTGAGGGAGGCCATTGAGGGCCTGGTGGTTGTGTGGAAACACCATGAAAGGCGGTAGATGACCGGCGATGTGGGTAGATTAGGGTTAGGGTTTGAGAGTGTTTGAGATAGGAGAGGGGTTTTAGGGCGGCGGACGGTGTAGAAATGATAGGGTTTGGGGGGTCTTTTGGTTTATTTTTGGAAAGGGGGGCCCTGGACCGTTGATCAAAATGATCAACGGCCAGGATTTGGCCGGGTATTGGGTTGGGGCAGCTGGGGTATTGGGCTTGGGTTTATTTAATTTAAAAAATTGGGATGGTATTGGGTTAGAATAGGGCTGAAATTGAAATAAAACAGGCTAGATTTTAAATAGTCACTTTTAATAATTATATAATTTATAAAAATAATAAATGGATTCCAAGAAAATATTTTCGTGTATTAAAATGATTTAAAATACTTATCTATGATATTAAAAATAGAAAAGACCATTTTATGCATCAATAATGTAATTATGCGTTAGTAGGGCTATTATTGCAAAGATGTGCAATTTAGCCTAAAAATATAAATATAATTACAAAAAATGCACTGAAAAATTTAAACACTATTTTTGCATAAGTAAAGATTTTAGATGACTAAATCATCACAAAGGTAATTTGAAGAATAATTATTGGATATTTTATAAATAAAAGAGAAGAAATAAATTGATTTTGGAGCTCTTAAAATTATAGAAAAATTATAAAAAATGCTTGTGCACGCTTATAACTGCATACGTACTATTTTTAAAGTATATAAACGTATTAAAAATAGATGGGGAAAAATTGGATATCAACAGCTTCCCCTCTTTACCCGGGAAGGATGAAAGAGTTTTCGGGTAAAGAAATGATGGCCAATTTTGACCGAATGGGATGTTTCAAAAAATAGAGGCCGGACTCCAGTCTTGAGTTGCCTACATATGCCTGGTTTTACACGAATCAAGCCATATGTAGTTCTGGATTCATTGGCGAAATATACTAGTGAAGTCATTGCAAGAACGGACACGAGATGCGAGAGCGACTATGGTGAGCGGTTAAGGTTTGAGACAGTTTGAAGGAACCGGAGCGATGTCGCTCTTGCTAGGATAGCGGTTGCTTGCTGGTCACCTGCAGATGAAAAGATGCTGCCCACATGTATTTGTGCGAAAACTTAAACATGATGCAGATTCCCTTTGGACCGTGAGAGATGTCCTTGGACGGTTAAGGATGGCGTCCTTTGACCATAATGTCCTAGGCCATGAATTGTTTAGTAAGGGATTCGCAGGCCATGAAACGGTGTTCTCGGGCCATGCAGATGGTGCCTCCGAACCATGACGCCTTTGAATAATGATACGCAAATTTGAAGGATCGTCAGGCCATGGCATGGTGTCTTCCGGCTATGAGGATGATGCCTTTAGACTACGACGCCTTTGGATAGATTGGCGATATTTCAGCTCATGAGATGCAACGATATGATGTTAACAAGACAAGACTTAGTCTTATGAAATGAAGGGCAGAGCGTAGCCCGATAGAAGAGCAAATAGATAATACCGGAGTAGAGCAACATTTATGCAAGGAGGGACAATGTTTTGTCCCATGCAATTGAAAGGCAGTGCTTAGCTTTATGCAAATATGGAGGTAGGGATTAGCCTCATGCAAATATGGAGGCAGGGATTAGCCTCATGCAAATAGGGAGGCAAGGATTAGCCTTAGGGAGATAGGGAGGCAAGGATTAGCCTCATGCAGATAGGGAGGCAAGGATTAGCCTCATGCAATTAGGGAGTCAAGGATAGCCTCATGCAAGATATGGGGAGGCAAGGATTAGCCTCATGCAGGATAGGGAGGCAAGGATTAGCCTCATATGATTAGGGAGGCAGGGATTAGCCTCATGCAAATAGGGAGGCAGGGATTAGCCTCATGCAAACGGGGAGGCAAGGATTAGCCTCATGCAGGTATGCGGGACAAGGATTAGTCCCATGCAAAGAGCGAGTAGCAGATAAGAGTAGCATATGTCTTAGCTGGAGATAAGAGTAGCTACGTCAAATGTGCCTGCGTTCAAAGAAAAATTGTAAGTTTTGTGAGGGGAGGTTGGTTCGTGCTTTCGTCCGCTGGCCTTGCTTTGCTCTGTTCTGGAGGCCTCTCGAGTATGCCTGGGTAACCTGACTGTTATGGAAATAGAGTTTTCGAAAATATGCAATTATTGATAAAAAAGAGTCATTTAGAAACATATCGAAATATCAAGTAATTTTAGATGAACTAGTGACTGTAACACATTTTAGAGACACTGCAACTTCCTTATGTTAGAATTTTGAGGGTCCTCCTCAAAATTCTGCCCCAGTTTCGTAGATGATCCTTCGGCCGCTTGCGAGTAACGAGTCTTGTTGAACCTTCTTTGGAATTTTGAAAATCCTTCTCAAAATTCTGCCCCAGTTTCTTAATCGCTTTCTGATCGTCTGGCATATGTTGGCGTTGGCTGGACTTGCTCTGGAATTTTGAGGAGGGTCCTCCTCAAAATTCTGCCACAGTTTCTGATCTTGAGGGGGAATGGAAATTTTATTATGATATGACCGAACCCATAAGGCTGCCTACGTATCCCCTCTTAAACGGGAATCAGGTCAAGCGTAGTTCAATTACAACAGATGAGGAAATGCAAATAATCTAAGCATAGTATCTTTTGACTGCGTCTGAATTGATTGGTTTTGGCCAAATTTCTTTGTCCATTTCTGTAAGTATGAGTGCTCCTCCTGTCAGCACCCTGTGAACCATGTAAGGACCTTGCCAGTTGGGAGAGAATTTCCCTTTGGCTTTATCTTGACGTGGGAAGATCTTCTTCAGCACCAGCTGTCCTGGTGCAAATTGTCTTGGTTTGACCCTTTTGTTGAAAGCTCTGGACATTCTGTTCTGGCAAAGTTGACCGTGACACACTGCGTTCATCCTCTTTCCATCGATAACGGCCAATTGTTCATAGCGGCTTCTTATCCATTCTGCATCGCTGAGTTCGGCTTCCTGTATGATTCTTAAAGAAGGAATCTCTACCTCGGTTGGGACGACAGCTTCGGTACCATAAACCAGCATGTATGGAGTTGCCCAGTTGATGTGCGAACTGTAGTGTGGTATCCCAATAGAGAAAAAGGTAGCTTCCCGTGCCATTGTTTGTGGTTTTCTACCATCTTTCTCAGTATCTCTTTGATGTTTTTGTTGGCGGCTTCCACGGCTCCATTCATTTGAGGTCTATTGGCTGTGGAATTCTTGTGCTTTATTTTGAAAGTTTCGCACATCGCTTTCATCAGGTCACTATTGAGGTTGGCGGTGTTATCGGTAACAATAGACTTAGGAACTCCGAATCGGCAAACAATACGGTCTTTGACAAAGTCTGCGACGACTTTCTTGGTTACAACTTTGTAAGATGCAGCCTCTACCTATTTTGTGAAGTAATCAATGGCTACCAAAATAAACCTGTGTCCGTTCGAAGTAGTGGGCTCAATCGGACCAATGACATCCATTCCCCAGGCGGCGAATGGCCAAGGCGAGCTTGTTGCGTTGAGTTCATTTGGCGGCACTTTTATCATATCAGACATTGGTAGCATTTGCGGACATACTGGACGCAGTCGGTCTCCATGGTCATCCAAAAGTAACCGGCCCTGAGTATCTTCTTGGCCAAGACAAAACCATTCATATGCGGGCCCCAGGTCCCAGCATGTATCTCCTCAAGTAGCTTAGAAGCTTCTTTTTCATCGACACATCTTAGCAACCCCAAATCAGGAGTTCTTCTGTACAAGTTTCCTCCGCTGTGGAAGAAGTGATTGGACAATCTCCAAAGTGTGCGTTTCTGAGTGTGGTTTGCATACTCCAGATATTCTCCTTTCGCCAAATACTCCTTGATGTCATGGAACCAAGGCTTCCCATCTATCTCTTCCTCGACGTGGCCACAATAAGCCGGTTGATTATGGACCTTTACTGGGATGGGATCAATGAAGTTCTTGTCCGGATGTTGTATCATAGATGACAAAGTGGCCAATGCATCGGCAAACTCATTCTGAATTCTGGGTACATGCCGAAACTCTATCTTGGTGAACCTCTTTCTCAATTCCTGCACATGGCAATATCATGGAATTCTTGGTGGCCCACTCTCCTTGTACCTGGTGCACAAGCAAATCTAAATCCCCAATTACTAGCAGCTCCTGAATGTTCATGTCGACTGCCACGTTGAGTCCCAGTATGCAAGCTTCATACTCCGCCATGCTGTTAGAGCAGGGAAATCTGAGTTTAGCAGATACCGGAGAATGTTAACCTATTTCTGATACCAAAACTGCTCCAATGCCTGCCCCTTTGAAATTTGCAGCTCCATCAAAGAACATCCTCCAACCGTCATATGCTTCAGTAATGTCTGTATATGGCAAAATCGAAGGGTCCAATTTCCCGACATCAAGGAATTTTGGAAGATCGCCTCGAAGCCTCGAGGCTGCAAAGATGCGCTCGAGTCTTCCCCCTCGGAGCCCGTCAACACCCAACCTTAAGAGGATATCGGTTGGGACTAAAGTAAAAAGGGGAGTTCCCAAGAACGCGGCAAAGTCCCCAAGACGCGGCTAAGTCTGACAAAGCCTAGCCAGGCTACTCTGAGCCCTAATCGGGGCGTCACTTCCAGCCGTCCCATCTCCACACCCTTACATCTAATGGGTACCTTACTGTATAAGCTTCCCCCTTCTATATAAAGGGAATTTTTGCTATTTTATAGGGACTGATGTTGCTCCAAAGACTCTACATGAAATATATGATAAACCTCTCTCTTTTCTCTCTAACACACTCTCTTGATACTGTTGCTCCATTTTATTATCTTCATATTTGCTCCACATTTATTGCTTATTTATTGCCTATCATTGGCCATTAAGGGCGTCCTTTAATATTATTGCATCTGTTAGCCCTTCCCCGATTCCCCCTGATAGCTCGAGCACGAGCTCGGGACCCGACCTCGAGGCCCCAATCGACCAGCTCGAGGCCCCGAAAGGCTATCTCCCAGTTCGATTACTGCTTTATTTTAGCTCGCGTTTCACCCCTAAACTTTACATACTTAGCATTAACTGCTCCATAACTAGCATAAAAATAGATCACGTATTTTTAGAGTCCCATCAACAAATTTAATTGTCATTACCATTTTCACGGTAAACAGTTTGGCACCCACCGTGGGGCTAAAATAATAGTGATTATTTTCTTGCTAGTTCTGTTACACAACACAAGTTATTTTTCACACTTCTTCTTGTCCAAGATCTTCGATTTCAGGTCAAAATGTCTGGTTCAGTGAACAGAGTTGAGAACAACAACCTCGAAAACCACTGAGAGAACAGTGCAACTGTTCCAATCGTCGACGCGCCACCACTGAACCCTGATAACGCACCTGGACCGATTCCAGCAGACGCGGGTTTGCAGGATGCAATGCAGGTCGACGAAACCTCACACACCGACAGAAGCATACAACAAGAAATGACAAACAAGAAGCCTGAAAAACCCCAGCTCGGGAAGAATAGGAAGTTATCCTTCATGTTATTTTTGAAATGTTGCAGGCACAATAGCTGGCTATCGCTCAGCTGCAAAGCCACCCGAAAACTCCCAGCACCGTAGCATCAGGGACAATTCCCTCGGCCGAACAGGTACCAGAGAGACTGAGCAATAATGGTTCGATAGCCGACCCTGCTATCGTAATAATGCTCGAGGATCTTACTAGAAGGATCGAATCGGACGAGAAGATGATAGCTGCCAACGACAAGAAGGTCGAAACTTACAACTCCATGGTCGACCAAATCCCAGGCGCGCCCCCGGTCCTGAAAGTCGTAGATTCGAGGAAGTTCGTGCAGCAGCCGTTCCCGGAGGAAGCTGCTCCGAAACCCATCCCAAAAAAGTTCAGAATGCCAGAACTCCTGAAATACAACGGGACCTCAGACCCGAACGAGCACGTTACCGCCTACACGTGCGCAGTAAAGGGCAACGACATAAAAGACGACATGATCGAGTCCGTCTTACTGAAGAAGTTTGAGGAAACACTCTCAAAAGGGGCCATGATGTGGTACCATAATCTAGCTCCCAACTCCATAGACTCATTCGCCGTGCTGGCGGACTCCTTCATATAGGCACACGCCGGTGCCATTAAAGTAGCAACGAGGAAATCTGACGTATTCAAGATCAGGAAAAGGGAGAACGAAATACTGTGAGAGCTCGTGTCACTCTTTCAAACGGGACGAATGGAACTACCCCCGGTCTCTGACGGCTGGGCAGTACAGGCCTTCACACAAGGCCTAAATGAGCGGAGTTCAGTGGCCTCGCAGCAACTGAAAGAAAATCTGATCGAGTATCCTGTCGTAACCTGGTCGGATGTCCACAACCGATACCAGTCAAAGATCAGGTTCGAGGATGATCAATTGGAAGACCCTTCAGGCTCAGTATACTCGAACAGGCTCTTAGAAAGGAGTCGAAGCCAAACAAAGAAAGGTATCAGCCATATACCGAAGATAGGAGAAACGCCCCGTGACGCAACTCGCCTCGCAACAATCGATCGATCAACCTAGGGCAGAATACCCGAGGGTTCATTAACAGAGTTGGATTCGACGAAAGCATGGGGCCAACAAGGGCACCACGCCTATTAGAATACAACTTCAACGTTGATGTTTCAGACATCGTGTTCGCCATCGGCAAAATAAAGGATACCAGATGGCCCAGGCGTGTACAATCGGATCCTTCCCAAAGGAATCATAACCTGATATGCGAATTCCACAATACGCATGGCCACAGGACCGAGGATTGTCACCAGCTACAAGAGGAGGTGGCCAGTTTACTCAGCAGAGGTCACTTAAGAATTCTTGAGTGACCGAGCCAAAAACCAGTTTCGAGAAAGAGAGGCGGCCAAGAAGAATGAAGCAAACGAGCCACGACATGTTATCCACATGATATTAGGGGGCGTCGATGCTCCTCAGGAACTCGTGATGGGAAAGACGAAAGTATCCATCACCAGAGAAAAGCGAACCCGGGGATACGTACCCGAAGATGCCCTCACATTCAGCGAGGAGGACGCCGAGACCCTGTCCCAACCTCATAACGGCGCACTGGTAATCTCTTTCCTCGTAAATACGTTTCAAATAAAATGTGTACTCGTGGATCCAGGTAGCTCGGCAAACATTATCAGGTCGAAGGTAATAGAGCAACTCGGACTGCTAGAACAAATCGTGCCCGCCACTCGAGTCCTCAACGGATTCAACATGGCAAGCGAGACAACAAAAGGAGAGAGGTACAACACCTTGTTCGGATGACCGTGGATACACTGCATGAGAGCGGTACCGTCCACCCTCCACCAGATGATGAAATTCCCGACGAAAGACGGGATTAAAACTGTCCACCGGGAAGAACACACGGCAAGGGAAATTTTCGTGGTGCACGACGTGACACCGACGCCACTATCTCCACTCTCGAGAGAGCCTAATGATAATCAAACTGCATCTTCGGCTAAGCCCGATTGAACACAATGGAGGACCATACCGAGTCTGCACCACAAACAACAGAGGCGTGCCAGATCTCGAAACGTCGCCAAACGCATCCCACGATAAGGTATAACCATCTCCCTTTTCAGTTTATATTTTATACTAATCCTTTGTACTGGCACTCGATCAAAGCAGTCATAAGCGCATATTCGGCTCGAAGACCCCTTAAGGTTTCAAAAGCATTCGTTGTACTCTTTTCCTTTGACCGAGCTTTTGTCCCGAAGAGCGTTTTGCTGGCAAGGTTTTCCAACGAGGCAACACCTATATGCTGCCTAAGGGGAATCCAACAAGTCTTCAAGGCTTATTTTGCTATCAATCACGAGCGCCGAAGGACATTCCTTCGGAAGATCATGTGCTCATAAGAACCAAGAAATGCCAAACAAGGTCCCAATGGGAAAATGATTTATCGGACCAAACGGTCGAATGAACCGTGTCCCCACAACCGAGCCCTCGATGGCGGTGGCACATGTACTAATGTCAAATAATCAAAGAATGCTTTTTGCCAACATGACTCATGCTCCAAGAATAACCCAGCGTTTTCGCCAAAACAATTCCTCCATCAGAAAACGTCCCGACTACTCGGAGACTGGCGTCGATAATTCGGAACCTGCATGACCTCAGGGTCGAAACTCCAAATTAGTAAGTCCTCGACGAGGCAGCACGGAAATCATGAAATATCTCCAAAAAGAAGCGTCCCGAATACTTGGAGAATGGCACCAAAGAACTCAGCATACGCGCGACCTCAGGGTCGGAATCTCCAAAGTCGTAAGCCCTCAATGAGGCAACCCCAAGCTCACGAGTATCGGCTCTCAAGCCAAAATAAACTCGATGACTCGGAGATTGTCGCCAATCGCCATTCAGCAAAAAACTCGAGGCCATAAGACACCAAGCGGGTAGACTCTGTCTTTTAAAACTCGCACAAAGCAACAACACAAACTGTAACACCTCAAAAGGCATGAAAGTTTTGTAAGACCTTACTACAGGCATAAAATCGATCTCGAATTTCAGGCTATATATCGAATTTGTAAGACCCCTAAAAAGTCATACCCTCGATATAAATGCCTAAACTACCATACTCGAGACCAAAAAATGGCTCCGGCTAAACATAAATGACTACGGTCATACGGCTGCACCAGCCAAACTAACGCAACTCGGGGATGCCCGACCGTCGCTATAAAATCATAGGTCATTACTTTGAATCTACTTCGAAAAGAACCGGTTAAACAGGCTACCCTCAACAAGCAAAAGAGCTTCGACCATGTCAGCTCCAAATCATAAGGCTTCGAGCTACTCAGCCTACGAGCCAAACCTTACGAGGTGCTCGAACATCGCTGCAAACGACTGGAATCGAGGTTCTTTCCGGATCGACGGCAGGTCAGGCAAAATCATTGCAAAAGTCCTTAACAAGAGGAAAACAAAGCCTACATATGCCTAAGGATAAAGCGTAAGAGCCATTGTCACCAGCTTAACGCGCCTTAGGGCCGCACATATGCCTAAGGGCAAAGCGTAAGAGCCATTGTCGCCAGCTTAACGAGCCTCAGGGCCGCACATATGCCTAAGGGCAAAGCGTAACAGCCATTGTTGCCAGCCTAACGAGCCTCAAGGCCACACATATGCCTAAGGGCGAAACGTAAGAGCCATTGTCGCCAGCTTACATAAAAGATCGCTTCGATCGAAGGCGTAAGAGACATTGTCGCCCGCCCAATACAAACGTAAAACATGAGGGTCAAATGAGCTCGAGTTGAAACCCGACTCGGAGACTTTACCCGAAATAGTTGAGCAAAAGCATAAGTGCTCCAAATGCCTGCTTACACCAAAGGTCGCATCGACCGAGCGTGTAAGAACCCCCGGGCATGCCTAATGAGCCCCAGGGCCGTATCACGAATCTAAGGATTCTCACTAAACCAGTCCACCTGGCCATAAGCAAAACAGAAGGGGGGAGCAGAAGAACCAAAGCCGCAAAGGGTTTTTTCCTTTCAGGTAGATACGCGGAAAAATACATTTTCCATCTACAAACATACTCTAAAAGGGTACTACATACGGGATGGCGAGGTCTATGCCCCACCCCTGAGAGCTACAGCCTATCGGCCTCATCTTCACTCTCCTCGGCATCGGACAGGAGTAACCGAGCATCGCGCTCGTCCGCCCTCGCTCGCGCCAACTCTTCCGAGAGAACAAAACCCCTGACATTGTTCTCCTCGAGAACCTTGCTCCGAGATTTGCAATGAGCATATTCTTCGATCTTCTCTCCACGATCAAGGACTCTCTTCAACTCGGCTTGGGCATCGGTAGCATCCTTCAGATGAATCTCCATCTCCTGATCGGCCTTAGTACAGTTCAGTACCGCTTCGGTCCGAGCATCAATGATCTCAGCCCTAACCCTCGAGAGTTCGGATTCAAGCTTCGTGATCATATCCGCTTGAACTGAAGCATTGCCATGAGCTAAGCGGAGTTGGACCTCTAGGGCCGAAAGTCTAGCCAATGCATCTTTCTCCTCTAAGGCTTGGACCTGCACCCGAGCTCTCAGCTCGCTATAATCATTCCTGATTCGATCGGCCTCGCCCCTAAGACGCTCCAAGGCCTCCATCTTTTTTTGTAGCTGAAGTACGCGAAGAGTTAACCTTAGAAGTTAAAAAGCGAAACGCATACTCAACCAGGACGGGAAGTTACCTGCTCCATCAAATAGCTCTCGTAATTCAAGCTCTGATACACCTCGCATCGCTAGTATGCCAACTCGGCTTCCTTCTTCTCGCAAAGGAGCCTAAGGGATCTACCCTCATCCAGAACTTTTCGGAGCCTACCTCCATAACAGAGCAGCTCGGACCTAAGCCCGTGAAAGGCCTGCAAAATGAAAAACCCGGTAAGAAAGGGAAGATGCGGATTCAGGAGGTCTATGACGAAGCTCACCTCAAAGTGAAGTCGGAAGACTTCCTCGAAGGCCAAGCACATATCTGTCGATCTAGCCCCCTCTGCCCTGGAAGAATCGACCCCAGTCGAAACACGATCGCTCGCTGGAGCTATCTTTCCAAAACCGAAAAACTCGGGCGCGACAGACCCGGGCGATATTTCCGTCTCGGAGGCCCGGCCTGGTTTCGCCTTGCCACAAGAGCCATCTCCCTGCAAGTACATTTCCAGCTTACTATTGACATCCTTTGGTTCGAAAGCCGACAACCCCTCCTCCTCTCCGGAGGGGCACAGCCTCGCCTTCGGAGGCTCTCCGATACCTGCAGCAGCAAGATTAATACATAAAAAGGGAAGAATGTCTCTCCAAATAAACAACGGATAAGGGAAAAGCAATATACACACGCACCATGACGTTTTGCTTCCTATCGGCCCCGAGATGCCGCTCGCCACCTACGCTCGTCGCAAGTCGAGTGGGTCGCCACCTTCCGGACCCAACCAGGCAGATCAGGAACTTCGCCCGGCGCCCATGAAATTGCTGCAGAAAAAAAGGAAACACGATTACGAGACTAGCTTTCAACATGAACAAATCTGAGAAAGCACAGGACGCTCCACTCACGCATATAGTTCCATTCTTCTGGGAATGGCATAAACTCCACGGGAAAAATGCCAGTCATCCGGACCCGGACGAACCGACTAGCCCAATCCCGATCTCCGCCTTCATCATCATCAACAACAAAAGGCGTAGGCGAATGGCACCGCAAGGTTAGCAGACCTCGATGGTGAAAGGGCCGGTACAGCCTGACGAGATGGCTGAGCGTGAATTCAAGCCCCGCCTTCTCCGTAAAAAACCTCATCGTCAACACTGTTCGCCAAAATGACGGGTGTACCTGGGCCAAGGTAGCGCGATACTTCACACAAAATTTGAGCACGACCTTGTCAAGAGGTCCTAGTGTGAAGGGATACGTATATACATTCAGGAATCCATCGGTAAGGTCAGCGATACCCTCATCCGGGGAAAGCACCTGTAGTGCTACCTCCTCTGCCCATCCGCAGTGTCTCCTCACCAACTCAAGGTGCTCCTCTCCTATCAAAAACATAGTCTTCAAGATAAACTCCCGCGGATCCTGAGCACTGGGAGCGAAACTCTCCCCTCTCTGACAGGCAAAGTCCGAAGTAGCAGTCATGACTACGGCAATACTGAAAGGGCAAAAGCAGGAACCTACGCATACACTCCGATGCTACAGTAACGAAGGACTCAATGCAGAAATGAGAAGATAGCTTTCTAAATAGGCGGTATCTCCCAAGATGCGAAAGCAACCCCATATACACGTGGAAACAGCAACGGCCCGCCTGCCCGAGATATGCCCCGGGAGGCCAATGACTTTGAATGCCAGTCCCGAGGCAGTACTCGACCTCGAGGACCTCCATTGAAGAGAAGTTAGGCTTTAAGAAGCCGACAAATCCATCTCCAGTCCCGAGGCAGTACTCGACCTCGAGGACCTCCATCGAGGAGAAGTTAGGCTTTAAGAAGCCAACAACTCCATCTCCAGTCTCGAGGTGATGCCCGACCTCTGGGACCTCCATCAAAGAAGAAGTTAGTCTCCAGAAAACCTCCAGCACCGTTACGGGATTCGAGATAGTAGTCGAACTCGAAGGGTTCCCACTAAGAGGAGGAACAGGCACTTCGAGCTCCGCCCATAGAGGCTCGACCTCAGGACACCGCCTAAATCCGGGTAACCCATCATCTAGGATCTATCTAAAACGACTTAAAAGGTTATCCACGCCAAGTTCAAATCAAATCTCCAGGTATCCGAGGCCGACCCTCACTCAGACACCGCTCTCAAAAAACTTCAAGTCTCAAAGTGCTATCTCCTTGTGATTCGAGGGTTCCGACGGCCCGGGTCTATCGGACCACTTCAAGCTTGGTCCGAGGAACAACGGTGGGCTCAGAAAGGAGCCATTTCTATCAAACAAAGCCGAGAAAAATACTCGCGTTCGAGCTAGATATCGATAATCGTCAGCAGAAGCATACATTCAGGATCCCCGCAAAATTAAAAGGAATATGGAAAACATCAAAGACAGAAGTCAAGAAATATCTTTACATTTGTGAAAATTTGCTTACAACGGTCCTCGAGGGGTCCTTACATATGATTACAAAGGCTTAAAAAGGGTTCCTACTCAGGAATAAGGAAACAAGGGAGAATATGCGAAGCGTAAACCTAGTCTACCCTCGAAAGTCCATCTCCGGTAGCAGTATCCCTGAAGCGCCGCCTCCTCAAGCTTACGTCCTCAAAGGTGATACCTTCGACCGCCACCTCCTCTAGGTTCCCAGCTCAATCCGTCGGAATAATATATTCGAAGGAAAAGACAAAGAAGAGGTAAGAGGGAGGACGCAGAAGAGGCAGAAAAAAGAGACATAGCCCGCCAAAGCCGAAGGTTGAAGATCCGGCGGGCCCCAGTCTCGAAAGCCGCTTGTGCCATTTTATCCCTTGGGAAAAACCCATGGAATGAAATGCCACACCAGGGCAGGGTAGGAGAGTGAGCAGCGGTGTAGAATCCGAACGCCTGTCCATACCAGAAGAAACCGGCCCCCATGTATCATCATCTCAAGTCAAAAAGAGCAGTAATAGCAGTCATAATAACAATAGCGGCAGCATCGAGACAGTGTAATCTCGTTCGGCATGAAGAAGCTCGGGCAAGAGGCCACTACGCAGCTGATAAGAATGCTGCCATACAGCCTTAGGGCCATGAACCCCAAACATGGCAGTTAACAACAAAAGAAGATGGTGAAACGGTAAGTGAAGAGAAACGAATGAATAAATGAAGGAAGATACTTAGCTGAAGAAATAGCATCAGAATGCGCCCATTTATAGGAAGAGATCACACGGTCTTCGATGCCTTGTGAAAGACAGTTCGGCAGGCGCAATCAATGCATTCTTGAAAAACCGAATCGACGGCGGTGCTGCCGCTTTGAAGAACGAGAATCGACAGTGCATTGAATGGCACCGAAAAGACAAGTCCAATGGATTTTCCGGGTGTCACAAAGGCCCACATCGTAAGTTGCGTCACCAATATGACATCGACACCGGGAACTAAAAGAGTTTGTCGTCAAATTCATTTCCTATCACTTCGATCTAGGAAACGCGGAGACTATCTGTATATGGCTAAATCGAAGGGTCCAATTTCCCGACATCAAGGCATTTTGGAAGATCGCCTCGAAGCCTCGAGGCTGCAAAGATGTGCTCGAGTCGGGCCTAAAGTAAAAAGGGGAGTTCCCAAGAACGCGGCAAAGTCCCCAAGACGCGGCTAAGTCTGACAAAGCCTAGCCAGGCTACTCTGAGCCCTAATCGGGGCGTCACTTCCAGCCATCCCATCTCAACACCCTTACATCTAATGGGTACCTTACTATATAAGCTTCCCCCCTTCTATATAAAGGGGATTTTTACTATTTTATAGGGACTGATGTTGCTCCAAAGATTTACATGAATTATATGATAAACTCTCTCTCTCTTTTCTCTCTAGCACACTCTCTTGATATTGTTGCTCCATTTTATTATCTTCATATTTGCTCCACATTTATTGCGTATTTATTGCTTATCATTGGCCATAAAGAGCCTCCTTTAATATTATTGCATCTGTTAGCCCTTCCCCAATTCCCCCTGATCGCTCGAGCACAAGCTCGGGACCCGACCTCGAGGCCCCAAATCGACCAGCTCGAGGCCCCGAAAGGCTATCTCCCAATTCGATTACTGCTTTATTTTAGCTCGTGTCTCACCCCTAAACTTTACACACTTAGCATCAACTGCTCCATAACTAGCATAAAAATAGATCACGTATTTTTAGTGTCCCATCAACAAATTTAATTGTCATTACCATTTTCACGGTAAACAATGTCTTCTCCTACGAATAACACCTCTTCCTCAGGAAAATACATTTTCAAGGGTTCGTATTCTCCTCCTACCGAATTCTTGGCAAGATGATCTGCCAATGCTTGTCCTTTGACCGCCTTTTGAGTTACGTAGACGAGTAAAACTCACTTAACAGTATTTGCCACGTGGCCAACTTTCCAGTCGGCATGGGTTTCTGAAATATATACCTCAAAGGGTCCATCCTGGATATGAGGTATGTGTTGTAGGCACAGAAGTAATGCCTCAATTTCTTGGCCGTCCAGGTCAGAGCACAACACGTGCGTTCCAGCAGAGAGTATCGTGCTTCGTAAGGCGTAAACTTCTTACTCAAGTAGTATATGGCTTGATCTTTTCTCCCTGTCTCGTCATGTTGTCCCAGAACGCATCCGAAGGCTCCATCCAATACAGATAGATAGAGTAGCAACGGCCGTCCTGGCTCTGGCGGGACCAAGACCGGTGGCATGCACAGGTACTCCTTGATTTTGTCAAAAGCTTTCTGACAATCCTCGATCCAGCTTGTCTCGGCATCCTTCCTCAGCATCTTGAAGATGGGTTCACATATGACTGTGAACTGTGCTATGAAGCGACTAATATAATTGAGATGCCCTAGGAAGCTTATCACGTCCTTTTTGCTCCTAGGCGGCGGTAACTCCTGAATAGCCTTGACTTCAGACGGATCTAGCTCGATCCCTCGACGGTTGACAATGAATCACAATAACTTTCCTGCGGGAACCCCGAATGCACACTTGGCGGGGTTTAGTTTCAAGTTGTACCTCCTTAGTCTGTCGAAGAATTTTCTCAAGTCTGCTATGTTGGCCCAAGAACAGGTGAAGTTTTGAAGAATGACAAATGAACTCAGTCATGGACCAGGTCCATCGTGTAAAGCACAGTCATGCTCAACCTATGCATGTGAGATGCACGTGAAGGAGATAAGTCCTACTGATCAAGAAGCAATATATCCTGATCTGATCGAAAAGGTTGCATATTGGATAAGGGGAGAAAGTCTCGTTATATGAAGAGAACACAATCCGGATAAAGATAGTGTTGGAGTTTGAGATCTTCAAGGACTCAACTACGATAGAAGATCAGCAATTGAGTCCCAATCAAATTCTGATTACTAACCCATTAAAAGACAGTGATTGTTCTTTTTTACAGGTATTGCACATGCGCAGAAGTTAAACTAAATTGAGAGCAAAAGAGCAAGGCGATTTTGCAAGCAATTAATGTGAGATTTGAGTGTGCACTCCTGAAGCTACTTGAACGAGATAGAAGAATCAGTTCCATTGTGTATTTCTTTTATTCTAGTTCAATTGTAGTAGGTGGTTTAAAATTGTACCTTTCAGCTTTCATAGAAGCAATTGTATTAGGTACCTAGAGTGTTCAAGTTATAAGCTAACTTGAAGTTGTCGCAACAGGTGAGACTGTGTGCCACAACGGGATTAGAGTTAATCCTTAGGTTTACAAAGAGTTTTGTAAATGCTGTTTTGGCTCAGTGATTTTAGTGGAAGTTTGGGAAAATCCTACTGAGTAGTAGGTCATGGTTTTTCACCTTTTGAGCCAGGTGTTTTCCATGTAAAAATCTCTGTGTTCTTTATTTTATGTACTTATTATTCCGCAAACAGTAGTAGTTGGTACACCTAGAAGAACCAGGTTCTTCTAGAGCGAAAATTGGGTACCACACAAATCACCCCCCCCCCCTCTTGTGTGGTATTGACGTTTAGAACATCAATTTGGTATCAGAGCGGGTTATCCTTGAAGAGGCTAACACCTTAGGAAAAGATCAAGATGAGTGCACCACCTGGGAACTGGGAAAAGGCAATCCACTACTAGACCTCCACTCTTCAATGGTCAGTACTATTCTTGGTGGAAGAACAGGATGAGAGATAATATCATAGGAGAAGCCTATGAACTCTGGGACATAGTCAGTGATGGTCCTTTGGCAACTACAAAGAAGAATGAGGAAGGAGTGGATGTTCCAAAGACAAGAGCTGACTGCACTACTGAAGATTTGAAGAAATAGGAGAAGAATGCCAAGGCCAAGAAATGGCTTGTGTGTGGACTAGGTCCAGATGAGTACAGTAGAATTCAAAGTTGTACCACTGCTAAGGAAATCTGGGACACTTTGCAAGTGGCTCATGAAGGAACACCTCAAGTGAAGAGGTCCAGAGGAACTGCTGTATTCTCAATATGAGAATTTTACCATGAAGGAAGGAGAAACCATCCAAGAGATGTATACAAGGTTCACGACACTGACAAATGAACTTAAGTCTCTTGGAAGGATTATCCTTGTAGAAGACAAAGTTGAGAAGATTTTAACAAGGGTTCTACCAGTCTCTTGGGAAAGCAAAATTATTGCTATTCAGGAATTAAGGAATATTGCTACCCTTAACCTGGATGAACTAATTGGAAACCTTACTGCCTATGAACTGAGAAGGCAAAACCATGAAAATGGATGCACCCAAGAAGGAAAGAAGTCTGGCTCTTAGAATTGCTGAAGGTTCAGATCTGGAGGATGAGGAAATGGCTATGATCACAAGAGATTTCAAAAAGTACCTGATGAGAGGAAAGGGTTCTTCAAGAGGTACAACCTTTATCAAACCAAGGGCTCCTGGGAAACAAATCAATGAGGGTTGCTACAAATGTTGTAAGACTTATCACATGATCAAGAATTGTCCACAATGGGAAATTGATTGGAAGAAGGAAAGGGCTGAACAAAGGAACAGGAAGAAGGAACAGGTTCAACCAAAAAGAAACAAAGGATCAACAAAGGCTATGGTTGCTGCCTGGGGAGAAACATCAGATGAGGACTCAGAAGATGAAGCTGGAGATGAACAAGCACTTATGGCCATCGGAGAATCAGATGATGAACAAGAGGTAAGTATTCTTCATCTCAAAGACAAGATTAAATTCCTGTCTAAAGAAAGGTTGTCTGAGCTACTGCTAGACTTCATTGATGAGTCTGAGATAATTAACAATGAGAAGGAAGAACTGTCTAGGGAATGTGTGATCCTAAAAGCCAAGTGCAAAAATCTAGAGTCTAGGGCTAATGAGAGTGAAAGTAAAAATGCTGAGTTGAAGAACCAGGTTCTTGAACTTGACACTAGTGTCCTAGAACTTAGGTCTGAGAACTTAAAACTGAAATCAGGAACAGGAAAGAAGAAAGCTGATCACACACATCTCACCCTAGAAGAAAACTTAGGAAAAATGAAGGATGAGCTGTACAGGAAGGATGAGCAGATAAGAGTATTAAAAGAAGATCTAGGGAAAGTAAAACATGAACTAGATAGAACTTGCAAATGGAACAAGGCTTCTAATGCACTCTCCTAGCTACAAGAACATCACAGTAGCAACAAAAGAGGACTTGGCTATGGGACTCAAGCACCTAAGTGGGATCCTAAAAGCAAGTACCTCACTCTTCCTGAGAACAAAATCTGCACACACTGTGGCAAGACTGGCCATTATAAAAATGAATGTAATGCAAAAAAAAGGGCAGTCAAAAGAACAAAGCTTTTGTTCAAAGAAAAAATAGGCTGCCTGGATGGGCTAGAAGGAATCTGATTTATCCCTTTGCCTATAGAAAGGGACCCAAACTAGTTTGGGTTCCTAAGACTAACCCCTGATTTCTTTTTGCAGGTCCAAGTGAAGGGAAGTAGCCAAATATGGTACATGGATAGTGGCTGCTCAAAACATATGACTGGAAGCAAGAACCAGTTCCTTTCACTTGAGGACTTAAAGGGAGGTAATGTCTCCTTTGGAAATGGGAAGAAAGGTGAGATTATTGGGGTTGGAAAGGTAGGTAAGACAGACTCTCACTCCATTGAGAATATCTACTTGATAGATGGATTGAAATACAGCATGATCAGTGTGTCACAACTGTGTGACAGAGGTAACCTTGTAGCATTCACCTCTACTAAATGCTTTGTGATTAACCTTACTACTGACAAGATTGTTTTGCAGGGAAAAAGAGTTAACAATATTTACATTGTAGATTTGTCTAACAATATTTACATTGTAGATTTGTCTACTCTTTCAGAAAATGAACTAACCTGCCTAAGTGTGGTGGATAATGATCCCCTCCTGTGGCACAAAGACTTGGTCATGCCAGTCTGAATCAGCTAAACAAATTAGTCTCTAAGGATTTGGTGATAGGGTTACCTAACATCAAGTTCAAGGAACACAAAGTTTGTGAGGCCTGTGCAAGGGGGAAGCAAGTAAGATCATCCTTCAAAAGCAAGAAAATGGTAAGCACAGCCAAGTCATTAGAACTGGTCCATATGGATCTCTGTGGTCCAATGAGAACCATGAGTAGAGGTGGAAAGAAATATGTAATGGTACTTGTTGATGATTATTCTAGATTTACCTGGGTACTATTTCTAACATCTAAAGATGAAGCATTTGACATGGTTACTGCCTTTGTTAGAAAAACTCAAAAACAATTAGGAAATCAACTTGCATCCATTAAGTCTGATCATGGAACTGAATTTGAAAAAGCTAAGTTTGCTGAATTCTGTGATGAAAATGGTATAAATCATAACTTTTATGCCCCTAGGACTCCTCAACAAAATGGAGTAGTTGAAAGAAAGAACAGGACTCTTGAAGACATGGCTAGGACTATGCTTCTTTCTAGTAAGCTGCCCCATAGCTTCTGGGCAGAGGCTGTAAACACTGCATGTTACATTATCAATAGATGCATGACTAGACCTCTTGTAGAGAAGACTCCCTATGAGTTACTTAAAGGGAGAAAACTAAATATNTAACATAAAAATTGTGTCAACAAGCACATGCAACGAAACTAAAGTAAGGGATCAAATGTATGCCACCAACACTCCAACGGTATAAAAAAAATACATCATCACGGCTAATTCTATTTTCCATTAATTTGAACTTCATTCCCTTGAGCTTTAAATATGATCATTCCTTAAATGTGGTAGATGAAATAATAGGGTTAGGGACTTAGGGTAAAGGAAAGGGTATTATAGAATAAGGGTAAAAAAAATTTAAGAAAAATTATTATTATTATTATTTTGTATTTCTTATCGATTTATCGATAAACCGATAATCAAAGAGGACAAAATCGAATTCGAAATCGATAACTCGATAAGGAAAATTTCGAAATTGAAATCGAAATCGATAAACCGATAACAAATAATCGATACGATTTACCGATAAATCGATTCAAATGCACACCCCTAGGGTTACCTAACATCAAGTTCAAGGAAGACAAAGTTTGTGAGTCCTGTGCAAGAGGGAAGCAGGTAAGATCATCCTTCAAAAGCAAGAAAATGGTAAGCACAACCAAGTCGTTGGAACTGGTCCATATGGATCTCTGTGGTCCAATGAGAACCATGAGCAGAGGTGGAAAGAAATATGTAATGGTATTTGTTGATGATTATTCTAGATTTACCTGGGTACTATTTCTAACATCTAAAGATGAAGCATTTGACATGCTTACTGCCTTTGTTAGAAAAACTCAGAAAACAATTAGGAAATCAACTTGCATCCATTAGGTTTGATCATGGAACTGAATTTGAACATTCTAAGTTTGCTGAATTCTGTGATGAAAATGGTATAGATCATAACTTCTCTGCCCCTAGGACTCCTCAACAAAATGGAGTAGTTGAAAGAAAGAAACGGACTCTTGAAGACATGCTAGGACTATGCTTCTTTCTAGTAAGCTGCCCCATAGCTTCTGGGCAGAGGCTGTAAACACTGCATGTTACATTATCAATAGATGCATGATTAGACCTCTTGTAGAGAAGACTCCCTATGAGTTACTTAAAGGGAGAAAACCAAATATATCCCATCTTAAGGTATTTGGATGTAAGTGCTTTGTGCACAACAATGAAAAAGACTCCCTAGGTATGTTTGATCCCAGAAGTGATGAGGGAGTATTCTTGGGATATTCTTCACATAGCAAAGCATATAAAGTGTTCAATAAAAGAACTTTGTGTGTAGAAGTAAGTGTGCATGTAGTATTCGATGAAACTAACATTCTTTCTGAGAGACAGGAACATGAAGATGAAGCCATTGGATTGGTAAAGGATTTGACTGAAGTCTCAGCACAAGTCAAAGTGGCACCAAAAGAAGGAACAGGTGATGGAACAGGTTCTTCTATTCAGGGCAACCTGACAGGGGGAACTAACCAAAGAGGAACTGAAATAAATCCTCTAAACGAACCTGTTCATGACCCTGTTCCTCAGCAACAGAACATGGGAGAAACATCTAGTATGAACCAGCTGGTTGTGAATCCTCACAACTATCAAAGTTCTCATCCTATAGAGAACATTCACTGATCCAACATCTGGAGTCAAAACTAGATCACAATTAAAGAATTTGTGTGCTTTTGATGCCTTTTTATCTCTTATTGAACCTAAAACTGTTGTTGAGGCTTTGCAGGATGCAGATTGGGTCAATGCAATGCAAGATGAACTCAATCAGTTTGAGAGAAGCCAAGTTTGGCATCTAGTTCCAAGACCCAAGGATAGATCAGTTATTGTTACAAAATGGGTCTTTAGAAACAAACTTGATGAAGATGGAACAGTTACAAGAAACAAGGCAAGACTGGTGGTCCAAGGCTACAACCAAGAGGAGGGCATAGATTATGATAAGACTTTTGCTCCAGTTGCAAGACTAGAGGCAATCAGACTCCTCATAGCCTTTGTAGCACACATGGAATTCACTTTTCATCAGATGGATGTCAAAAGTGCCTTCCTGAATGGCTACCTGAAAGAAGAAGTGTTTGTGAAACAACCTCCAGGGTTTGAGATCAAGGAATGTCCTGAGCATGTGTACAAGTTAGACAAGGCTCTCTATGGACTCAAGCAGGCCCCAAGAGCATGGTATGAACGACTGTCCAAATTTCTGCTTGAACATGGTTACAAAAGAGGTAAAATTGATAGTACCTTATTCTTAAGGGAAAAAGGTAATGATCTCCTTGTGGTACAAATATATGTTGATGATATAATTTTTGGGGCCACCACTGATAAGCTAAGTAAGGACTTTGCAAAACTAATGAGAAGTGAGTTTGAAATGAGTATGATGGGTGAGCTTAACTTCTTCTTAGGCTTGCAGATCAAACAAAGTCCTAATGGAACCATGATCCATCAGCAAAAGTATGCAAAAGAGCTAATCAAAAAGTTTAAAATGGAAGAATCAAAAGAAATAGACACACCAATTGCAACTGCCACTAAATTAGACATTGATGAACCTGGTTCATCAGTTGATCAAAAGTTGTATAGGGGTATGATTGGTTCACTCTTGTATCTTACTGCCAGTAGATCTGACATTATTTTCAGTGTAGGGCTTTGTGCTCGTTTTCAGGCCAATCCAAAAGAGTCTCACTTGACTGTTGTCAAGAGGATACTAAGATATTTGAAAGGCACCACTGATTTGTGCCTTTGGTACCCCAAAGGTAGTAATTTCAATCTAGTAGGATATGTTGATGCTGATTATGCAGGTTTCCTAGAGGATAGGAAGAGCACCTCAGGTATGGCACACTTCCTTGTTTCATGTCTTGTGTCATGGGCTACTAAGAAGCAAAATTCAGTAGCCTTATCTACTGTTGAATCTGAGTATGTTGCTGCTGTCTCTTGTTGTGCTCAATTGCTATGGATCAAACAACAATTGGTAGATTTTGGCATTGAAGTTGGTTGCATTCCTATATTCTATGATAACACTAGTGCTATAAGTATGACAAAGAACCCTGTTCATAAGAGGACTAAGCACATAGATGTTAGGCACCACTTCTTAAGAGATAACTATGAGAAAGGATTGATCTCCATAGAATTCTGTGCTACTGATAAACAAATTGCTGACTTTTTCACTAAAGCACTAAGTAGAGAAAACTTTGAGAGGAACAGGTTGGAATTAGGGATGATTAAGATCACCTAATAGGTCCAGTTCAGAATGCACAATGAAAAAAAATTGAAAAATGAAAAAAAAATTCTTTTGGCTAGGAATTCTGAACTAGTGTAAATATCTAGATTAATTTTTACTCAGCTTCATACTTTAACTAGTATACTCCTGTGACATGTGTTTATATGACTCACTGATCTCTTACAAAATTTTCTTTACTATGGCATTTGAGGCATGTTAAAGAGAGTTCTAAATGAAGAACCTGGTTCATCAGTATAGGCTCATATGAAAGCTCAGGTATGTTTTCTACACTCTGCACAACTAGAAAGATTAACGTTTCAATCATGAGCAGAAATCCTATACCTATCAAATTCCTAGAAAATTCTATCCGTTGGCATTGAACCAGTTTCGTCCCTCCAGAATTCTAAACCGTAATTTTTGCCTAATATCTAGGGAAGCCAAATTGATCATTAAAATTTCTGGACTCTCAGTTTGATTAGACTTCTATTTGACCTCTGAAAAAGCTGACGTTACTTATCAATTATCTAATTCTCTTTAAATACACACCACTTCTCTAGTCTTCTTCATAATTTCAAAACCGTCAAAAATTCTTCTTCACTTCTAATTGCCATCTTCTCCAAAATTCCCAAAGTCTTTCAAGAAATCGACCATCATGTCTAACCCACAAGAAAATCCTGGAACTCCTCCACCACCATCTCCCTCAAATTCATCCTCATCTATTCCCCTAGTGTATCTCCAAAACCTAGGCTACGAAGGCAGAAAATGCTCGCTCGAAAAACTATAGCATCTGGGGCTCTGAGGAAGGCTTTAAATGAAAGGTTGAAAGCAAGCCAAATGAAGCCAAGCAAAACTACAAATTCAGACTCCAACTCTGAATCAGAATCATATCAATCAGCTACTGAGGGGGAAGGACATGGGTCTTCTAACTCTGAGAAGACTCAAGAATCCCCTACTGAGGTAAGTTCATCTGTGAGTGGAATCTTAGAGACTAGGTTTGTTCTGGTTGGTCCTATTAGGGATGTTGAAGTGCCTGAGAGACGGAGTGGAGGTAAAAAGAATGTTGAGAAAGAAAAAGAGAGAGAGAGAGGGTGCATGTGGTAAAGAGAGGGGAAATGGGAAGGGAGCAGTTCTTGCTATATGTGGGGTTGCACAAGAGAGATTAGAAGAGAGTGTCATGAAGTCAGGGGGAAGTGTTTTTGGGGAAGCTGCTGAGGGGCTGGTTCATCTGAGCAAGCAAAGAGATAAACCTGTTTCATCTACTGAAGAAACCTTGGCTGATCTGTTGAAAAAGGTTGGGGCAAGCTAGGACCCAAAGAAACGCAGAGCTCCCACAACAAAAAGCCCAACTGTTCCCAAGCCTTCCAAGAAAATAAAAGCTTCATCCCAAACACCTACTGCCTCTTCTGTACCCAGGGGTAGAGCCACAAGAAGCAGGGTAAAATAGAGTGAAACTGATCTACAAAAAGCCTTAGAAGAAAGCAAGAAAAAGAAAATGGAGAAGGGAAAGGGAAAGATTGCAGAATCCTATGAGGTTGTAGAGGAAGAGGAGATGGAACTGATCCATCAAGAAAGGGGTACAACAGAAGAGGTTCCTACACCCAAGCCTAAAAGGCCCAAGACTTCCTCCAAGAAGTCTTCTTCTGCACCTGTGTCTGCTGAAGCCTCATTAGCCAAGAGGACAAGATCTGCAGTGAAAGCTAAACAAACTAAAGTTTCATATGATGAAGAGTGGAGTGGAGAAGAAGAAGAAGAAGAAGAAGAAAATGAATCTGAGAAGGAACAGGACAAGTTTGCCATCTTTGGCAGAAGGAAGATTTTAAAAGGTAGATTGTTGAGGGACCTGGTGGAACCAGGGATGATGAGATTGGTAGACTCTTTAGCTGCTCAGGGTTGGAAGGACATGGTTCTTCAAATGGATGGCAGGCTAGCCAGAAATGAGCTCATTGAGTTTATGGCCAATGCTGTTGTTAAGGATGGGGTAGTCAGTAGTTTGGTGAAGGGAGTCCCAGTGCAGTTTGATGCTGAGAAACTAGGAGAAATTCTGGACATCCCTCTGAAGGGTTTGATGATTACACTAGGCAAAGGTGGCCATGCCCGGACTCCCTCCCTACTGCTCTTGAAATCACTAAAAGGTCTGTGACTCTGAGAAAGTGAATGAAGCCAGGGTTGTGCAGAAAAGTGAGATGAGGCCTGAGCACAGGGTGGTGTTTGAGTTAGTCAACAAGTGCTTATTGCCTAGACAAGAAAGAAGGCACACTGCTAACTACATGGACCTGGTTCTTATGGAGTGCCTTGAGAGAGGAAAGCAAATCAACTGGCCTGCCCTCATTGTCAAATTGCTAGACAGGGTTATAAATGGCTCCAAGGCTCATGCTACTCCATATGGCTTCTTGTTGACCACAGTTCTGGATAGGCTAAATGTGCCTCTGAAGAAATGGGAAATGGCCTCGAGCAAGGAACACTTTGGCATCAAAACTCTTCTTGCCGGTGACTATCCAGTCAATGCCATCCCAGTTGAACCTGGTTCATCTCTGAAGACACTCATCAACAGCAAAGTCAGGACTTTGGTTCAGGAATATGCTGCTAAGGATGCTGAAATTGCTAGACTCAAGGCTCGTNGAATTGTGTTCAGAGGCATCTCTATCTTTTCTTGGAAATCCCCACCTGCTCGTTGACATTGATCACATCTTTTCACTAGATCACTTGCATCTTTGAACAAGTTTGGCCAATAGAAACCACAACTCAAAACTTTCGAAGCTGTTCTCACCCTCCATGATGGCCACCATAGGGGGATGAATGACAAGCCTCCAAAATACTCAATTGCTCTCCCTCCGGGACACACCTTCGAATCACACCATCCGTGCAAATCTTAAACAAGTATGGCTCATCCCAATAGAAGTCCAGACTATCCCGTTTGAGCTTCTTCCTTGAATGTTTTCTTTCTTTTTGTGGATTGTAGGTGGTAACATATCTCTATCAATGACAACTGATGTTTTCTCTTGTTCAATGCTTAATTCTGACCTTGATAATTTAAATATGTTTATTGATTACTGATGATTGCACCATGATTGCACTTGCAGTTGCCCCAGTTGCCATGAGTATTTATTAAAATCTGGGATTCACATTGTGTATGCAACTTTTCAATGATGCCAAAAGGGGGAAGAGATATTGTGTTTTGCATATTCTGAAATAAGTGATGTTTATAACCTAATTAACTTGGTCCTTGATGATAAGTGAATTTTCTAAATTTAGTGTTAAATGTTAAGATGAGTTCTTACACGTTTCAAATCAGTAAAACACACAGAGTTTGTCATCATCAAAAAGGGGGAATTTGTTGGCCCAATAACAGGTGAAGTTTTGAAGAATGACAAATGAACTCAGTCATGGACCTGGTCCATCTTGTGGAGCATAGTCATACTCAACTCATACATGTGAGATGCACGTGAAGGAGATAAGTCCTACTGATCAAGCAGCAATATCTCCGGATCTGATCGAAAAGGTTGCATATTGGATAAGGGGAGAAAGTCTCCTTATATGAAGAGAACACAATCCGGATAAAGATAGTGTTGGAGTTTGAGATCTTCAAGGACTCAACTATGATAGAAGATCAGCAATTGAGTCCCAATCAAACTCTGATTACTAACCCATTAAAAGACAGTGATTGTTCTCTTTCACAGTGAATTGCACATACGCAGAAGTTAAACTAAATTGAGAGCAAAAGAGCAAGGCGATTTTGCAAGCAATTTATGTGAGATTTGAGTGTGCACTCTTGAAGCTACTTGAACGAGATAGAAGAACCAATTCCATTGTGTCTTTCTTTACTTCTAGTTCAATTGTAGTAGGTGATTTAAACTTGTACCTTTCAGCTTTCATAGAAGCAATTGTATTAGGTACTTAGAGTGTTCAAGTTATATACTAACTTGAAGTTGTCGCAACAGTTGAGGCTGTGTGCCACAACGGGATTAGAGTTAATCCTTAGGTTTACAAAGAGTTTTGTAAATGTTGTTTTGGCTCAGTGATTTTAGTGGAAGTTTGGAAAAATCCTACTGAGTAGTAGGTCGTGGTTTTTTCACCTTTTGAGCCAGGTGTTTTCCACGTAAAAATCTCTGTGTTCTTTATTGTATGTACTTATTATTCCGCAAACAGTAGTAGTTAGTACACCTAGAAGAACCAGGTTCTTCTAGAGCGAAAATTGGGTACCACACAAATCACCCCCCCCCCCCCTCTTGTGTGGTATTGACGTTAAGAACATCACGAACTTTTTAGGATCTCTGTATCATAGTACTCTGTAGGCAACTATAAGAGGCGGATCCATATGGCGGAAGATTGGTTGGTATCATCGACCGTTGAAAATTTTGGTTCCCAATTGCGTACTGTAATGTACTGAGACCCAACAAACCAAGGACCTTGATGTAGCACTTTGTGATAGTTGTATGTATGAATGAATTCGATAATATAGTAATCATTGCCCAAATCAATAAGATTTAGGGGTTTGATAGGTCTCCAGAGCAATTGCAATTTATTTTTGAGGAAGTGATATCCCAATTTCCTTCTAAGAGGTTTAACTATAACAATTTGTTTCCAAGATGTGTAAAGTCTGTTTATATCAGCGTTAGTAATAGGTATGAAGTGGGGGTGATTTGATGGATTTTCGTTTTCACCAGAGAGGTCAAGATTTTGAAAGGTATGGCTAATGAAATCAATCAAAATAAGGGCGGTAATCATATCTTTACTGTATATCATAAAAATAGCAAGAACTTGGAAGGGCTAGTCCAAGTATGTGCAAATGGTAGAGGAGGAACTTGAGAAATCATCAAAGAAGAAGAGGAGAAACTTGAGATCAGACAAAACACAGGAAGGCGGAGCCGGGAACGACGTGTCAAACCTGGAACAATATTTGAACATTTTTAATGGTTCGCATATTTTGGACCAGTTAACTCTCACTTCTCAGCATTTGTTAAATTGCACTCACATTACTCATGAAATCCTAAGCTATGTTAATAAAGTTGTATAGGGTAAAATCGGTTCATATTAAATACTCGTGTAATAGAACGACACGTGGAACCGGATACAGATGGAAAGCGAGACATGTGGAAATCAAGACCGGGGGCAGCAGTTTGGGTTGGCACCGGAAAGCCCCCGAAGGGAATATTGCTAGTGAAGACAAATGAATACCTGCCACCTAATAGCATTCAACAAAAAATATTCTGCAATATTAAATACACAATCCGTTATATAAAAAATTGGCATTCATAGCCTACCGTTACACATTCTTCAATGGCCCCCATAATTGTCATTTAAGAGGGGCTTGATCCTAGGACCTTGTTGCCTACGTGCAACTACAAAATAGTGACTTAAACAACCATTGTAAGGGGACACGAATTTTCTGACAAACTTATGCTACATATTACTCTAAAGCTCAGTAACACTTTATTTCTCGTCTATTGATATTCTGATTATTGCTTCCGGAAGCTCTCCTCCCGGAACCAAGCTATTTGCTGTCTTATCTCGATTTTAACGTTAAGTCTTGTATCTTTTTATTTAATTTTTTTATCATTTTATGATCAAACCGATTCGTTTATCTATAAACCACGTATAAATTTATCTGTACCATTTTATGGTAAACAAAAGTTATTTTTTATGATAGAACATTATATAGCATTAAGTACTGAGAATGCATCTCCAAGCACAAAAAATTATTCTTCATTAACTACACCATCATAGTGAGAATTTTTTAATATATCAATGGGCGGAGTTCCACAGATTATAACTAGGGATAAAGCTAATGTTGACGATAATGGAAGACTTATGATTTCTAAATTTTTTGGCAGGGCTTAGACATAAATCTCTAGCCAAAATAACTTTGAATAGATTTGCTACTATATATTAGGACCGATCCGAAACCGAAAATCGAACCAAAATCGAATCTTAATGGCTTATTGATATCGGGTTAACGGTTTAACGGACGGGGAACATATTGAAATTTTTTTATTAGCGGCTTACCGGTTTGGGGGCGGTTATTAATTTTCTTAACGGATAATCCGTTATCTATATATATATATATATATATATATATATATATATATTACACTGTTGAAGATCCATTCGGAGATTGCACTGTTGAAGAATTTGAAGAATGACAACATCATAGTACTATATCATGTCTGAAAAGACAATGAACATAACATCCTCAATTTCATAACTGAGGAATGTGCCTCTGGTAATTTGAGGGATTATAGGAAGAAGCATCGTCATGTTTCGATTAAGGCGTTGAAGAAGTGGTCTAGGAAAATACTACAGGGCTTGGATTATCTACACACTCATGACCCTTGTGTTATTCATAGAGATCTCATTTGCAGTAACAACTTTACCAATGGTAATGTTGGAAAGGTAATGAATCAACTCATTCAGTTTATCTTTAGTTAATGTAGCCTACAATGTACAACGTGTTATGCTTTTTTCACTCTCCAACATAGATTGAATTAGGCCTATAAACCGCCCGATAAGAGCTAAACCGATAAAAATCCGCATGATATCTTATCGGGTGGCTAGTGAATTAATACATTTAAAAGCCGATAACCGATAAGCCAAACCGTTAAGAGTAAATAACCGCCCCATAAGCAGCCCTACTATATATGAGGCACTCCAAGGGAATATCAAGGTTGAAAATAAACTCCAAAATGAGAAGCAACTCAAAGAAAGCAAATTCAAAAGTTACAAGACTTTATGGAACAAAAACTAGAAAACTCTATTGTCTTTTCCAAATGAAAACAAACCAACAGTTGACTTCAAGTGCAAAATGATTCTAAACCTTTTTTCTAAAATTCTAACTCTAATAGGTGGTATAGATAATGGAAAACTTAACAAAGGTAATAGCAGGCTGAAATCAAAGTGCTTATAAATCTTGTATCCAATCATAGGAATATAGAGTGCAAAAATGAAATATGAAAGCACTTAGAAGTTATGGTATTCGTTAAAATATTGCATCGACCCAATCCATCCAGCAATAAATCTATGGCGGCATTCCACATGTCTACACTTCATTAGTACTTCCCTTCATAATGATGACCTGGAGTACCAACAGATATAAGTCTCATCTCCGGTAAGTAGAAGAGGCAAACCACTAAAATTTATAAGAATAAAAGTATTACCACCCTAATTCAATTTAAGTAAGGAAACAAAAAAATGTAAGTTCATCATCAGAGACTGGTTGTTCATCATCAAGGACCGGTTGCTCATCATCAAAGACTAATTACGCATCATCGATGATTTTGTTATTCCTAAATTTGATTTTCATGAGAAAAAAGAATTAAATTCTAATATTTAATTTAAATATAATATAAAAAAGAGAAGTACTAGACCATAATATTTACTCAAATATAATATAAAAAAATAATTTAAATATAATATGAAAAAAATAAGTATTACCTAGACACATTTAAAAAAGATTTAGAAGTTTCAAGGTGATGTATTTAGAAGGTAAGAGTTCTGACTGAAAAAAAAGAGAAAGCGAGTAAATGAAGGTAGAGAAGTAAATGGAATGGGAGAGGTGGGGGGGGGGGGGAGGAGGGGGGAGGGTAAGGGTCAGGTATATTTAACATTTAGTATCAGAGCAATTCTTTTTCTTGTGCGTTATTCAAATTTGCAATTAAATTTTGATGTAAAACAATTTTAGAAAAATAATTTATAGTGTTTTCGTAAATTTAAATGTTATTTCTAGTGTTTCGAATAATGAAAATAAATTTGTTGTACAAGTATGTTAAAATTAGATCGAAACAACTTAGCAATATGCTGAATTCAACTATGGGCAAACAATAAAAAAAATTTAAAAAAAGAAGAAGAAGAAGAAAGGGTTATGATTTGAAATAGAGAATAGTATTGATAAAGTGAAAAAATACTCTCAAATTGTTTGGATTAAATTATGGGTATAAGAAGATGATTATGGTTAGAAAGAGAGGATAGTCTTACAAAGTGAAAAATCTCTCCATTTTGATTTGATTAATTATAGGTACAAGCAGACAAACAATTCAATGCTTTTGATATAGATGTCCTTTTCTTGAATGTAGAGAAAGTTGTTGCCAGCTTTATTAATGACCTAACTTATTTACTTTATTTGTTTATTTGATTCATTTTTGCTATATATATATATATATATATATATATATATATATATATATATATATATATATATATATATA
>NC_031999.1:32741628-32743823 GCF_001879085.1 Nicotiana attenuata
AATAATTGTAGGCTGCGGCTCAATTGATGTGGAGGATTTCGAGAAAATTTATCTGCACTTCCCATATATTATCTCATTGTTTAGTTTTCTAACTTATTAGGTTTATCTTGGTTGAGCGTTCCCAACTACATAACTCTTGACATGTTTCTTCATAAACCTTTTCAAGCACTTCCATGATTAAATTTCTGAAGTTGGGATGCTTTTTGATTTGGAATTAGTCTATTAGACTATATTATGTTTGCTTTTCATTGTAATTATTTATCTAGGGACAGATATGCATCTAATTTATAGGTGTTGTATGTTTTACCCAATCTCAACTTAACAGAACTTTGTTGTTATAGCACTATAATGAAAAGTCTTTCATTCCTTGTTTATGTGATTTACTTTGCATTGTTGAAGCCTTCTTTTACTTATTTGTTAAACTTTTTCTTTTTCATTGAACAGATTAGCAATTTGTTAAATCTTACGTGCAGGGGTGAGGGGCTAATATTGAGGTTAGACTCTTAATGTCACTTCAATTGAATGACCTTATATCTTCAGAATTTTTGTGCATTTGTCCTATAAGCTCGTTGCAGATAAATATCCTTTTTAGTAATCTTGTATGACTAGGGATATGGTTAAGACAGTAATAATTTTATATAACACAAAAACTCTGGCCTAGGCATCTTTTGCTTCTCTTTTGGATTGACAACTTAATATCAGCTATGCCATATACAATTTTATTCTTTTTAAGGGGGGGTGGGGTTGGCGAAGTTGGGTGAAGCATACTTAGCTGTCCGCTTAATTTTTTCTTTTATAAGTAATATTCAGTTTGTTTTCATTTTGAACTCTTAAATGATATTCATTATCCTTTTATCTTAAGAATGGTGCCTACACATGATACTATTATGTTTTTTTAAGTTTCATAGTAGCTTGTGTATATATGATGGCTCTTTCCATGTGCATCACTAGTACATGTATTCTTATATCGATATTAATTTTTGTCATTAACAAACGGAGATTGTATATTTACTTTAATAAGATATGAGAACATGTAAAATGATTACAAAATCTTTTTACCTTTGAATTTGTTAATGGTGAACTCTTCATACTCCACAGAGGGACATGCAAAGGTATCAACATTCTGTATTAGTGCTACACTTGAACTTTATTTTTTCCTTACTCTAACTTGCATCTTTTTCAGCAAATCTATTGTTGCATCCTTGTGAGACTATTAGATTGTCAACTTATTTCCTTTGTATTTTATATTCCCTTACTGTTAACATTATCCTACTTTCCCTTAGTTCCTTAAATTGCTGAACAAAGCAGCATCTAGAATTCAATTGGACGCAACATTATGCTAATAAGGAGCTATTTTCTCTAACTTCAATCAAGGTATGTTCCCACTTCTTAATGCTTACTCTGTTTCATAATAAATGCAACATGTATTCAGATAGAGAATATTTTTTCTTGAATTTGGTTCCTCTAGGGAATTCAAGCATTGCTCCAGGGCATTTTTCAATTCTTCTGTGTAAAAGATAATACAAGCTATACGTCATGGTTAAAAAATTTATGGTTTGATTAGTTTCTGAAAATTTCATATCTGGTATTTCATGCCACAAATTCTGATACTATTGAAAATGTAACGAGTTATTTTGAAAAATATGATAAGTTTAAAACGGAGCAAATTTTATATGGTTACAATATAATGATGCTTGCTTGTTACCCAATTGAGAATTTGTGTCTCTGTATTATGTGATTGGTAAAGGGTATATTCTTGGATTATAGACATGTCAATCCTCTTTCTGTTGTTGTTTAAGCATCATCGCCATTGTGAAATTTTGGCATATCTCAATTTCAACTAAATGGAGGTTCTTTTATGTAAGAGCGGCATCTTATCTTTAAAATAATTAGATGTTCTTGTTGTCAGCAAGCTTATATTAGAAACACCAATATATAAGATTTAAGTAAACTCTTTAAGTAGCCTTGTTAGCATATCTCAGACTAATGCTAATCTTTGATGGTTACAGGAAATTATGTTAGTCAAATCTTAATATCTTATTGAGTTTCTTGCCAATTTCTGGTTTCCATTGTATGTGCAACCTTTTTCTTCTGCATTCAATTGTCTTGATAAATTATACCTGGATTACTATTAGAATATTCTAATTTCTTTCTCTCTTTTGATCCTTTGCTATTTTTTTTAATATAGGAAGGAT
>NC_031999.1:32748460-32752684 GCF_001879085.1 Nicotiana attenuata
TCTGATGACAAAGACTCCCTCATCAGGAACTTGGCAGCCGAGCTCAAGAAGTTAACCAGTCGGGTCCAGGGTGTCGAAGGTAGCAAAGGCATTGAGGGGCTGAACTATGAAGACTTGTGCATTCAACCAGATGTTGAACTTCCGGAGGGGTACAAACCTCCCAAGTTCGAAATATTTGATGGATCCGGAGATCCCAGAGTTCACCCAAGGACCTATTGCGACAAGTTAGTTGGGGTTGGAAGAGATGAGAAAATCCGCATGAAGCTCTTCATGAGGAGGTTGAAGGGAGATGCACTATCCTGGTATATCAGTCAGGACCCCAGGAAATGGACGAGTTGCATAAGCATGGCATCGGACTTCATGGATAGATTCCGGTTCAATACCGAGAATCGCCCCGGATGTGTTCTACATACAGAATTTGAAGAAGAAGCCCACCGAAACATTCTGCGAGTATGCTACTCGTTGGAGGCCAGAAGCTGCCAAGGTTAGGCCGGCCCTGGAAGAAGAACAAATGAATAGGTTCTTCGTCCGGGCTCAGGATCCCCAATATTATGAAAGGTTGATGCTGATCGAGGGTCAAAAGTTCTCTGATATCATCAAACTCGGAGAAAGGATTGAAGAGGGCATCAAGAATGGTATGGTAACAAATCTTGAAGCGTTGCAAGCCACCAATAAAGCTTTACAAACTGGTGGCGCTTCCAAGAAGAAAGATGTAAGTGCCGTGATGATCGCACAGGGAGCCAAGTCACCACCAAAATACAACACCTACCCATCACCTCTACTTACATATCAGCCTATCCCAAATTACCAAGCACCCGCACCTTCCTATCCACCTCCCGTTTACCAGTCCTCTCCACCTCTCACATATCAACCCACTTCACCCAGATACTCTGAACCAGCACCTGTTTAACAAGCTTATAACACTCAACCCTCTCACTACCAGTCGCCACCCACTCGCCAAAATTTTCCAAGGCCCAGAACAAATTTCGACCGAAAACCTCCCAAACAATACACAGCCATCGCAGAACCAATTGACCAGCTATATGAAAGACTTAAAGCCGTCGGTTACGTCACTCCCATCCCAGCCAAAGCTCCAGAAAATCCCTCCCAGTGGGTCAACCCCAACAAGACCTGTGCGTATCACTCCGGCATGAAAGGACACACCCTTGACGAGTGCCGTTCATTGAAAGATAAGATTCAGACCCTGATCGACAACAAGGTCATCGTAGCAAAGGAGCCTGCTCCTAATGTCCGCAACAACCCTCTGCCTGACCACAAAGGTGGAGACGTTCATATGATTGAGGTCGAGGATGATTGGGACCCTAAAGGGTCGATAGGTTTGATTGCTGAAGGGGATGAACCAAAGAAGCCGGCAGTTACCCTCAACCCAATTATTGTACAGAATCAGCCCTCCAAGGACGACGGAGTAAATATGTCTGTACCACTTGAATTTGAAGCGCCTCCTTCTGCAAAGGCGTCTGGGCCGATCGAGGTTGAATTTGGGGTTCCGAAGACACCTAAACCCTTTGAAGTTGTTGTGTTACCACCAAGGGTGCCTATTCCGGTAGTAATGACTGACATAACACCGTTCCACTCGAACGCCATACCCTGGGATTACACTGCCGAAGCTAGGAGGAAACGAAAGACAAAGATAGGACAAGCGATTGCCGCACAAGGAATGACTAGAACAGGGAGGGTCTACACCCCAGAACACCTAGCCGAATCCAGTAAGCAAGCTCCGGGACGTCCCATTGAGACTGGGCCCGACGACCTTTGGAGGAAAATACAGGCTAAGGAATATCCAGTCGCTGAACAGTTGAACAAAACGCCGGCACAGATATCTATCCTGGCCCTGCTGCAAAGTTCAGACGCTCACAAGAATGCCCTAATGAAGATACTGAGCGAAGCCTATGTTCCCAGCAATATAACCGGGGGTGAGATGTCGAATATGGTGGGGCAAGTGCTGGAAAGCCATAAAATAACCTTCCATGAAGACGAGTTGCCACCAGAAGGTTTGAGCCACAACAAGACACTGCACATCACCGTACAATGCGAAGATTACTTCATCACCAGAGTCCTAATCGATGGAGGGTCCAGCCTCAACATATGTCCACTTGTAACTCTCAGAACTCTAGGAAAAGGCCTACACGAGATCAAAGACGGGGCTATCAATGTCAAAGCCTTCGATGGATCCCAGAGATCTACTATTGGAGAAATTAGCCTGTGCTTGCAAATGGGGCCAACGTGGTTCGACGTCGACTTCCAAGTAATAGACGTCCCGGCATCCTACAACTTGCTGTTAGGACGCCCCTGGATCCACGCTGCCAGAGCTGTAGCATCGACCCTGCATCAGGCGGTAAAATTCGAATGGAATCACCAGGAAGTGATCATTCATGGCGACGGTAGTAATCCCATATATAGTCGCCAGACCATCCCAATGATTGGGGGCAGAAGGAGAATAGACGGAGAGACAAACCACCACATCGAAAGGGTCAACGCTGTGGACAAAGACAAATGGTGGGACAACAAGATTGAAAGCATCTTAAATTGGTGTGGGTACGAACTTGGAAAGGGACTCGGCAAGAATCTCCAGGGGATCATTGAGCCCATCACACTGAAAAAGCATGGCACTACTTTTGGCTTAGGGTACGGCTATACTTGGGAAGAATTCCAGAACTGGTCACCACCATGGCGCGGCCCCTACTATCCATTGGAGTTTCCGATACCTAGCCTGGATCAAACCTTCCAGCCAGCAGACACTATATATGGGTCCGAAGAAGATGAAACATTGGCAGCCATGAAGAATTTGTTCCTAGAGGATGATGATATGGACTGTTGTGTTCTTTTTGAGGAGGAGGGGGAGGAAGGCCCTTCCATACAAGCCGCAAGCAAAGGAGACCGCCTCAGCAATTGGTCAATTAGGACCGTCAGGGCCCGGAAGGCTTCGGGCATTACTATTACTTATCTTGACGATGAACCAACGACTGTGACTTGCAACGAAACAACGCAACAAAAGGACATAGATTCAGAAGAAGATGAAATACCTGAAGAGGTCGTTAGAGAGGTTGAGAATTTTAAGAACAGACCTAAGTCCAACCTGGAAGAAACTGAGGTCATTAATTTGGGAGATACAGAGAACGTCAAAGAAACTCGCATCAGTGTTCACCTGTCACCATCAGAAAAGGAAGAATATACGGAATTTTTGAAAGGGTATGAGGACATATTTGCCTGGTCGTATGATGATATGACTGGCCTCAGCACATCCATTGTAGCTCATAAACTGCCAACAGACCCGACTTGTCCGCCAGTAAAGCAGAAGCTCAGGAAATTCAAACCCGACATGAGTTTGAAAATCAAAGAAGAGGTGACTAAGCAAGTCAAAGCCAAGGTTCTCAGGGTAGTGGAATATCCGACATGGTTAGCCAACATCGTGCCAGTACCAAAGAAGGACGGGAAGGTTAGAATCTGTGTCGACTAGCGGGATCTCAACCGGGCCAGTCCCAAAGATGACTTCCCCTTCCCGAACATACACATTCTCATACAACTGTGCCAAGCATGAGTTGCAGTCTTTTGTTGATTGTTTCGCCGGGTATCATCAGATATGGATGGATGAAGAGGATGCAGAGAAAACGGCTTTCATCACGCCGTGGGGAATGTATTGCTACAAAATGATGCCATTTGGGTTGAAGAATGCTGGCGCCACCTACATGAGAGCCATGACTACTATCTTTCATGACATGATACACAAGGAGATCGAAGTATATGTGGACGACGTCATCGTCAAATCCAAGAAAGCCGCTGATCATATGGAAGATCTGAGAAAATTCTTCAACAGACTGAGAAGGTACAATCTGAAATTGAATCCTGCCAAATGTGCATTCGGGGTTCCTGCCGAAAAACTGCTGGGTTTCATCGTAAGCCGTCGAGGAATAGAATTGGACCCATCAAAGATCAAAGCCATCCAAGAATTGCCACCGCCAAAGAACAAGAAGGACGTGATGAGTTTCTTGGGAAGACTCAACTATATCAGCCGATTCATAGCCCAGTCCACAGTCATTTGTGAACCCATTTTTAAATTGCTAAAGAAAGACGCTGCTACTAGATGGACCGACGATTGTTAGAAAGCCTTCGACAGAATTAAGGAATACCTGTCAACGCCACCAGTCTTGGTTCCGCCCGAGCCAGGAAGGCCCCTATTGCTTTATCTTGCAGTTTTGGATGAAG
>NC_031999.1:32755369-32759021 GCF_001879085.1 Nicotiana attenuata
CAGCCGTCAGAAGTGCCAACCTAGTAAACTGGGGCAGAATTTTGAGGAGGAACCTCAAAATTCCGGAGCAAGAAAGGTTGCAATGTTTTGAACCACGTTGCAGTCGTTGGTTCATCTAAACAAAACCGTTTTCTACTTATGTTATATTTACTAAATCATGCATAATTATTGTTCGAATTGCTATTGTTTAGCGATGCTACCCCAACGATGCGCAATGCCGGAAGCCAAGGGAAGACGAACTAACCTTTCCCCCTTGACAAAACTCACAATTTTCTTTGGATGCTGGCGCCCGAGTCACAAACATATTACGCAATCGCATTGAGCCATCACACCTACCCGCATTTTTGTTGTCCGCACGCAATATTTCCCAGCAGCCGCAATATCACAATCGGCTACCATCTGTCAGCTAAGAATGTTTTATTACTACCCGCTTTTATCTCATTGCATAAGGCTACCTTTCTGCCTTCCGAGACTAAGCGTTGTCTCCATCTGCATTATCTGCATAAGGCAATCTTTCTGCCTTCCGAGACTAAGCGTTGTCTCCATCCTGCATTCCCTGCATTGCATAAGGCTACCTTTCTGCCTTCCGAGACTAAGCGTTGTCTCCATCTGCATTTCCTGCATTGCATAAGGCTACCTTTCTGCCTTCCGAGACTAAGCGTTGTCTCCATCCTGCATTCCCTGCATTGCATAAGGCTACCGTTCTGCCTTCCGAGACTAAGCGTTGTCTCCATCCTGCATTCCCTGCATTGCATAAGGCTGCCTTTCTGCCTTCCGAGGTTAAGCTCTACCTCCACCTGCATGGCTGAAATACCGCCACTTTATCTTTCTTGCATGGCTGAAATATCGCCACCTCACGTCTTGCAATCGGCTGAAATATCGCCAAACTTTACTTAAATTTCTGTCGGCTAAAATATCGCCATTTACATTTTTGCATCGACTGAAACATTGCCTGCTTTATTTAAATTTCTGTCGGCTGAAATATCGCCATTTACATTTTTTGCATCGGCTGAAATATCGCCATTTACATTTTTTTGCATCGGCTGAAATACCGCCAAATCCTGCATTTCATGGGCTGAAATATCGCCAAAACTATCCGAAGGCGTCATTGTTCGGGGGCATCATCCTCATAGCCCGAGAACACCATGCCATGGCCCGAGGACCCCACTTTATATCTTGCACGTCATTATTCAAAGGCATCATGGTTCGGAGGCACCATTATCATGGCCCGAGAACATCATTTCATAGCCTGCGAATCCTTAATTTTGCGCTTCATGGCCCAGGACATCATGGTCTGAGGACGTCATCCCAACCGTCCAAGGACAACATTCACGGTCCAACGGTAACTTGCATCATGTTTAAATTTATGCACGATATATGCTCGTATTGCTTACTTGCAGGTGCACCGGCTATCAACGGTCATCTCAGCAGGAGCGATCCCGCTCCGGCTCCCGCAGCCTATCAGATTTTGAATACCTTTTGCTCCCCCCAAAATGTCATGTCCGTCTTTTAGATCTCCATCGGCATATTCCGTCAATGGTTCCTGAACTACATACGACCTGATTCCTGTAAAACCAGGGATATGTAGGCAGCTCAGAAACCAGAGCTCGGTCAAATTATTTTCAAATCGCCGCTTCTGGTCAAAATTGGCCATCATATCTTTACCCGATAACTCTTTTATCCTTCCCGGGTAAAGAGGGGCAGCTGTTGTTACCCAATTTTTCCCTAAGTATTTCTTATACCTAAATATTTTTAAAATAGCATATTGGTGCATATATAAGCACATCCAAGAGTTTTGACATTTTTTTTTTTGATGATTTTAAAACCAATTTATCGCCTATTTTTACACAACAAAATCCAATAATTATTTCCAAAATTTTCATTTTGGTGAATAATTCATTTTATTTTCATATTTACACCTAAATATAATTAAAGTAATTTTCGCATATTTTTTACAAATTTGTTTGATATTTTAAGCTAAATTGCATGTAATTGCAATTATAGCCCATCTTGTGATTTATGACATTTTACGTTTATATAATTGGTCCCAGCATTTTTTTTAATTAATATTTATATAATACTTATTTATCCAGTACATTTAATTTGTTTTTTAAAATCAGTATTACCATTTTTATAAAATTAAAAGGGGAAAATTGGCTATTTACAATTTGGCCTTATTTCATTTCAATTTTAGCCAATTTGGCACTCCATCTCAGCCCCAATTTAAAAACCCAATTACCCAGCCCAATTAATACGTCTACCCGACCCATACCCTTTCTATCATACCCAAACTCGTTCCCCGTTTAACCCGTTTAATCCCAGCCGTTGATCCTTTAGATCAACGGCTCTCCTCTTCCCTTTCCTTTTTTAAATCAAAAGACCCTAAAACCCTACCTCATTTTTTCTCGACCGCCGCCTCTGAATCCTCTCCTCTCTCAACTCTCTCTCAACTTACCCCAAACCCTAGCCGCCGCCTCTCCTCAAAACCCTAATTTATGGCTTCTCAGGATCATCGGAGGCCTATACTAGCCTCTCATGGCTTCTGTGTGCTCGCTTCTAAAGGTCCAATGACCAGATCTTGAAGGGTTCCGACCAAGCCTTTGTTCGATGACTGTTCTCCGGTCGTCTTCAACCTTTGTCCGGCCAGTCGTGGCTATTCGAGTTCGATCTTCGACTTCTCTGCTCAGATCAATGGTTTCCAAAGCCTATCTCGTCACCTGGGTTTCTTACGAAACCCTAATCTCTAAAGGTTCCTTCATTTTATTTTAGATCTGTCCTGGATCTATGTGTGTGTGAACCTTCTATGCGTTTTTCTTGAAGATTCTTAATTTTTGCTTTCAGAAATTCTTTATTCTTCAACTAGGGTTTCATGTCAAGTTATTTCAAATCTCTTCTCTGATTCTCAACATGTTTTACTGTGTTTTGTTTGTGTTATATTAGCATGTTGAAAGCCCTAATTTTCTTGGGGATTTTGTTTGAGTTTCTTGGTCTGTTTGTTAATGGTCGCTTGATTTGCCTTATTTTTGTCTGAGTTAGCATGTTGAAAACCCTAATTTTGGGCTTATCCCAGGTTCTGAACCTGTTTATTTGTTTATCTGCTTATCTCCTCTAAATTCGATTGATTTTTGAAAACCCTAGTCTCTTTGGGGATTATTCAATTTCTTTGAAGTTGTTTGTGCAACTCGTCGGTTGAAATTGCAGTATGCTTCAATTCTCTTGACTATTTTGGTTCTGAGTTCTTTGCATGCTTCTGATCTTCTTCTTTATTGTTAAAACACTGAAACTTGACCATCATGCTTCGAATGTCTTCTTTTGGTTACTACTATATGCTGTTATTTTGCCATAACTTGGCTTCACGTGTCTATTACTTGTGCATTCATTTATATATACTGAGTTCCTTCTGTGATTGATTCTCAAAACTTGTGATCAATTTTCAAAACTTTTCCTTTGTGAAATGCTGATTTTTACTCGCCTGTTAAGGAGTAATTGATTCTTTTCCTTGATTGGCCTCCCTGAATCTTTCCAAAAATAATTTCAAACCTTGTACTTAGACTTAATTGCCCATTTTATTACCTTACTGCTTCTCTTATGGCAACAGCCATTCTATTTATAGGGCTTATTCTCCCTTTCCTTATTTAAATCCTGTTAGTAT